>NC_087296.1:4518214-4828571 GCF_015220805.1 Pogoniulus pusillus
TGTCCTTGACAGACTGAATGTGATTGCAGAGAGTGTGGTAAAGAAGACTGGATTCTTTGTGAACCGACCTGATTCCTACTGCAGCATCTTGCGGCCGGATGAAAAGTACCTACATTTAATTGATGCATAATAATGAATAACATCCATTCCTTGGAAAGTTGGCTAGAATTTCCCTCTCTCTTGCATAATTTTTTATTTTAAGGTTTTAATTAATGTGGAAGAAATGTAATTTATATTACAGCTGAAAGGATTGGAGTCAGAGGCCCACGCAAAGTGACACTGGTACACTGAAAGAGCAGAATCCTGCTGCAGCTGTTCCACTTAAAATCAATTCTTACTTCAAACCATTGTTTGTAACTTGTGATCTGTGCCATGTGTATTTATTTAAAGATTTGGGTTGGTTTGGGGTTTTTTTCACCTTGACCAAAGGAATCCTACATTTGGGGGTAAATTTAACAAAGCAAACAACATTTGGAATTTAGTCAGTGGCTTCTTTTGAGGCATACTCATGAGGTAACTATCATCTAAATATTAGAGTCCAGTGTTTTCCAGTGGATTTTATGGTATTCATACATACAGAAATGAATACTTTCTTAAGGCTAGAAACTGCATCTGCTTAGCTTGCAGAAGTAGTGATTTAATTAGCTGAATTCTCCTAAGTCCCTGAAAATCCAGAAGTAAAATAACTTCCACCTTAGAAGTGCAGTAAGTTTGCCATTCAGGTTTTCGTGTTGATGATCTCATTCATCACTGCCTAAGTAAGCTTCCTTGCCTTTTTTTTAGCCTGTCTTCATTTAGAAATAGTCTGAGCTGAAGCCTTCAGAGGCTGTCCTACAGCTTTTCTCTTCCATGCAGTGCAACTGTAAACTTGGAGGAACAAGATCAATACATCCATTCTGTAGAGAAGTCTGGTCAGTCTGAAATGCAGTACATAGCCTTAGTGTACCAGTGCTCTGGTCAGGCTAACCTGAAAATACTCAGTAGCTTAAGGCTGCCTTACACTGAGCAAAACTGCTCCTCAGCCTCAGCATGTCATTAATTTTTGATTCACGTTCTCTGGCACTGGGGTCTGTACAGAACTGCAAGCCCTGGACAATCTGTACATGTCTTTGCATGCCTAGAATCAGAGAGAGCGAGAGAGGGCCAGATGTGAATCAACCAGCCTGTGCTATGGTGTAGGTCATGCCTCTGCCTTTCAGTCATTGCCATTGTAGCTACTTAATTTTTTGTGCACTCAGGACCCAATCTGTCAACATTTGTCTTGCTCATTATAGGGATCGAAGGAAATATTTCTACTTCAAGACTAGCTTGGTTTAGGTATTTTTTCTGCAGTGTAGTTTAAATACATCCTGCTGCTGCACAGAGCTTTTACTGCTACCTGCTGTTCATAGAATCATAGAATCAACCAGGTTGGAAGAGACCTGCAAGCTCATCCAGTCCAACCTAGCACCCAGCCCTAGACAATCAATCAAACCATGGCACTAATTGCCTCAGCCAGGCTTTGCTTGAACACCTCCAAGGACGGTGACTCCACCACCTCCCTGGGCAGCCCATTCCAAAGCCAATCACTCTCTCTGTGAAGAACTTCCTCCTAACATCCAGCCTAGACCTCCCTTGGCACAACTTGAGACTCTGTCTCTTTGTTCTGTTGCTGGTTGCCTGTCAGAAGAGACCAACCCCCAGGAACATCACTTTTGCTTGCTGGCAGGGTTTTAATTGTCACCTTCTTACTGAGCAGATCAATGCATGACATGTTCTGTTATCTCCCTAAACGATTTGTAAGTCATCCTGGTCTGTTTCTCTTTCAGGTGGAATGAACTGGGAGGTTATGTTGTTCCCACAGGTCGCTTGCAGGTACTAAAATATACTTTATGATTTCCTAGCTATAGTGATGCAGATCAGCACTCCCAAAGTGCCAGGGAGCAATTTCACTTAAATGCCTGTTCACAGTGTGCTCTTGAATATTTGTAGTAAACAGCTTTATTGCTATCCATCCCAGAAACACAAGTGGCGAGTAAGGCTCAAAGTTCTTGTGTGGTACCACAAAACCATTCGCACTTGTTCCATTTTTTTCTAGAGAAATGCACATATTTCAAACAAATTTCCATGACTATTTACTCTGTAGTGTTTCCAGTGCAGTGAAAGTTAAGCCAGCAGCATCTTAGCAAGCTGAATAACACAATGTTACACAGAAGAAGTGAGAAATAAGTATACTTAAGCCTGGTGATGTATTCATACACATGAAAATGGATTGTTAAAAGCAGTTTTACCACTGCTGAATATTCTGTGCATTGTTACAATGAAAGGAAATAAACCTAGAAACACTGCTTTAAGGTCAGGCAAGTGCTAACTAAACTGTAAACCATACACAAGCAGAATGTTATAATCACAGGGCTTATTCTTAAGAAGCTTTTAACTTCCTCTCCATAATTTTGTAGTTCATGAAAATTAAGAGAGCATGTGACCCATTCCTTTACTAGCTGAATATTTGTTGAGAGCAGATATACAGTGGAGTAGGTAGAGATTGATCTGGTTTAAAATAAAATATATCAATACTAGTTAGATTGTTTTTTTAATGTTAGTCTTGCAGGTTTTACTCCTCAGATATTTATAAAAACCCCCTCAGCCTTCCCTTCTCCAGACTAAAGAGCCCTCAGTCTTTCTTCATAGGAGAGATGTTCAAGAATCCAATCATCCTTTTAGCTCTCTGTTGGGCTTTCTCCAGCAAATCCCTCTCTCTCTTGAACTGGGGAGACCAAAACTGGACACAGTATTCTAGGTGTGATCTCACAGGGGCAGAGGAGAATCATAGAATCATATAAACAACCAGGTTGGAAGAGACCTCCAAGATCATCCAGTCCAACCTAGTACCCAGCCCTAGCCAATCAACCAGACCATGGCACTAAGTGCCCCAGCCAGGCTTTGCTTAAACACTTCCAGGGACAGTGACTCCACCACCAACCTGGGCAGCCCATTCCAATGCCAATCACTCTCTCTGGCAACAACTTCCTCCTAACATCCAGCCTAGACCTCCCTTGGCACAACTTGAGACTGTGTCCCCTTGTTCTGTTGCTGGGTGCCTGGCAGAAGAGACCAACCCTACCTGGCTACAGCCTCCCTTCAGGCAGTTGTAGACAGCAGTGAGGTCACCCCTGAGCCTCCTCTTCTCCAGGTTAAACAACCCCAGCTCCCTCAGCCTCTCCTCATAGGGTTTGTGTTCCAGGCCTTTCACCAGCTTTGTCACTCTTCTCTGGACATGTTCCAGCACCTCAACATCTCTCTTGAATTCAGAGGCCCAGAACTGGACACACTTTTCTCTTCTTCAAGTAAACCTGTGGGGCTGTTTATGAGCTGCAGGAGAGCTGCAGGTTGTGTCATGATAGAAGTCAGAATATTTGGAGTGTCTGATGTAGGCTGACAGAGATTAATTGCGCTTCAGCTTTTCTCAAAGGTGTCTGTTGGGAAGTGACATCATTTGAAATTTGACAAGTCTTGGATAGTAGGAAAAATGTAATCATCATGAGTGTAATAATCTGTTAATTAAGAAAAAAAAATCTCTTGTTTGGGTTGCTTTATCAGACTGGAGTTCTCCGAACCAATTGTGTGGACTGTTTAGATCGCACCAACACAGCCCAGTTTATGGTGGGCAAATGTGCTTTGGCTTACCAACTTTATTCACTGGGACTGATTGATAAACCCAACTTACAGTTTGATACGGATGCTGTTAGGTAAGATACAGCAATAAAGTGCTATGTTATGAATTAGTAGAAATCTTGCAGTCTAAACTGTCTTAGTAATTCTTAGAATCATAGAATGGTTTAGGTTGGAAGGGAACTCAGAGATCATTCAGTTCCAACCCCTCACCATAGACAGGGACACTTTGCACTAGAACAGGTCCCTCAAAGCCTCATCCAACCTGGCCTTGAACACTTCCAGGGAGGTTGTGGAGCACAGAATCACCCAATGTGATCTTTGATCTTTGATCACATTGAGTGATTCTGTGCTCCACAACCTCCCTGGGCAACCTGTGCCAGTGTCTCACCATCCTCCTGTAAACAACTTCTTCCTAACATCCAGTTTAAATCTCCCCTCTGCCAGTTTAAACCCATTACTCCTCATTCTGTCATTACAAGACCTTGTAAATACTCCCTCCCCAGCCCTCTTGTAGGCCCCCTTAAGATACTGGAAAGCCACTACAAGGCCTCCTTGAAGCCTTCTTCTCTCCAGGCTGAAGAGCCCAAATTCATGTATCTAAATAAAATTTTCATGAGTTTATCTGCAGACAGAGTAGAGACATAGTTTGAGGTGTCAATGCTTGCGAGTTCATAGCATGCCTTAATGAAATAAATGTTTTCATAAACATGGTTTTGTAAACTGGGAGAAGTACTTAGGAGAAGAGAAAGTGTTGCTTGTTAAACAGAAAGGCTTTGTGGCTGCAATACTTTGTTATTTGCTCTCTTAGAAAACTCTTTTCAGCAGTTTGATAGCTGACACATTCTTTTTTTCCCTCAGGTTGTTTGAAGAATTATATGAAGATCATGGGGATACTCTTTCCCTGCAATATGGAGGCTCTCAACTTGTCCACAGAGTGAAAACCTATCGAAAGATAGCTCCATGGACTCAGCATTCCAAAGATATTATGCAGACACTCTCAAGATATTACAGTAATGCTTTCTCAGGTGAATTCAAGTGCTTGTTTTTAAGCCATTGTTTTAAAAGCATCTTACTTGTGATATTTCAATCGTTGTGGCACATTGAAGGAGAATTTTATCCTCTAAGTGTTTTCAGAAAGCAGAGACAAAGGAAGCATTTTTAGAACAGGGTTCTGATTTGCTGTACTGCTCTTAGTCATAGAATCATAGACTGCATCGACTCAAAAGGGACCCTCTAAGGTCATCTCATCCAACCCACCAAAGATCCCCCTTTCAAGTACTGACCTCCACAGGTGCACACTTCACCAAGGTACTTTTTGGTACCAGATTTCTACACAGCACCATTTGTCAGCTGCTAGTCTGTTTTAATTAGTCTATGTTGCACAGAAGGGAGAGACAATCAGATTCGGGGGAGAAGGAATCAGAAACTTGGGTGGTGGCCAGAAACCAACTTTGTCATTGCTGTCCTGCCACCTTGGATTCTGCCTGTTTTTTACGTGTTTTTTGGTATACTGAGTCTTGAGTTTGCCTTTTTGATGCATTGTGTTGCTAAAAAGGACACTTGATAACACTCTTTCTGACGTGTGGAGAGAACTGCAGGAATAATACTACCTGTTGAACTAAGCTATTCCTCACCTGATGATTGCTAGAGTGCCAAGAGGAGTGGAGATGAGAGCTTTCCACATGCTCTGCTCCTCAGGGCACAAACAGAGCTCAGTTCTCCACATACTCCCCCATATCTGAAGATCCCTTGAGTGTAAGCCTTCCTCTGCTCCTGCCTCCAAATCTGTCTTTATTACTACTCACCAACCCACTTCAGCAGCCCTTATCTGAGTTCAGCTTTTCTTCATATCTATTGTAGCTCATCCTACCTGTGGCTAACCTGCCAGAGAGATTTTAAAGATGAACAACAATTTAAAAGTGAAGAACAGTATTTCTTGTCATGTTGCATCTACAGAGGGAAGTTAACTACTGGATTTTAGCACTTGTCTCACTTAGTTTGATGACACTAAGAATATGGCAAGGGAAATTGATGATTTCAACCAGCAGGGGAAAAAAAAAGTCCAAATGAGTGTTTGTGAAGTTTTACAATTTTATTGGCTATATGCTTGGACTTGAAGATCTTTTCCAACTGTAGTGATTCTGTGATAGTTTGGGTAGAATACTGCAAAGGATTCATGATTTGTGTGTTGTATGGATACAGTTTCATTTCATTAAGTCATTCTTCTGTGGTAAATTCACCCTAAACCAAATATAAATACATGCTTCATGCACACACATACGTGCAGAGGTAGGAAATGGAGCTGCAATGTGAGGTCTTACTTCTGCAAAGCCTCTAAGCAGAGCTTCTTCCTCATCTCCTGTGAGAGAAGCCAAGGAATGAGGCAGTGCTGGTGCCTGCACTGTGGCAGAAGGTTAGGTCTAATTAAGTTTCATTATAGTGGTTGAAGCCTGGAGGTCTCTGTGGAAGTTGTAGGATGTGCACACTCTGTCAGGAGCCAACATAACAGACAAGGAAATGTGTGAGTAGAATTGAGCTCTGCAGTGTTCCTGTCTTAAGTCTACCTCTTCTGTAACAGATGCAGACAGGCAAGAGTCTATCAATCTCTTTCTGGGAGTATTCAAGCCTACAGAAGGAAAACCTCATCTCTGGGAACTTCCCACTGATTTTTATTTGCACCACAAGAACACCCTCAGTCTGTCCCAGACCAGACGAAGGTATTTTGCTGCTCTATTTCTTCCTGTGATATTACTCTAATAAATTAAACACACAAACATGTTGTTTACCAAGTAATTTGGTCAGACTGTTGAAAACTTCCTTACTGTTTCCAAGTGTTTACAGAAACTTAGCCTTCAAGAGGTTACCAAAACTGTTGGCTTTTGGTGCTTTGCAGGGTTTGCTTTAGAAGGTTGTTCTGCTGTTGTACTGAAGCAAGAAGCTTCATTTCATATAAAATTCTATCTTGCAGTGTGAAATGTTTCACTTTTTAGTGAAGTGCAGTTGTCACTGGCATATTGAGCATTATGCAGGTGTTTGTTTTGATTGTCAGGTTCATTAAGTCATTACAGCATCACAGGATGTTAGGGGTAGGAAGGGACCCAAGGAGATCATCGAGTCCAACCCTCTTGCCAGAGCAGGACAATACTATCTAACACAGATCACAGAGCAACACATCCAGACAGGCCTTGAAAGTCTCCATAGAAAGAGACCCCACAACCTCTCTGGGAAGCCTATTCCAGTGCTCTGGGACCCTTACAGTAAAGTAGTTCCCCCTTGTGTTGAGGTGGAACCTCAATTGATGTATTTGAGATTAGGTGGACAGGTAACACTTGTTTATTTTTTGAGTCGTGCTCTTAGTTGCACATACCAAGAAGCCTCCAACTTTCTACCTTCCTTTCAGCCGTGTTTAGCCTTTTTTGAGGACTATTTTTCATCTTTGGAGTTGCACAGCAAGAGACAGGACTAATAGACTCACAGTGAAAACATCTGGAAGTCATTTTGGAGTGCTTCACAATGTGGAATTGTTTTGTCAAGGAACGTAAATCCTGTGTGCAAAAAAAACCCCAACTTAACACCAAATATTCTGTTTTCCTAATAAGGACAGTAGCTTGTGAACTAAATTGTCTCTTAGGAGGTTTACAGTTTGTGTCTTCGTTCCTCTGTGAATTTTAACAGCTCTGGATCACAACTGCATTTAGAATTTTGTCTGGGGAAAATGGCAAGTGTTTAAACAGTGCATTCAGTCCCTGCTGGCTGCTTGTGCCATTAACTCATCGAGGCAACTGCCTACTTCTACATTTCAGTCCCTTTCTATTGTCTCCTGTGGCTTGTCTTGCTGCTAGCTCAGATCTGCTCTACAACCAAATGCTATTTCAGACACAGGTGAAACATGCAGCATTAATTTTGCTGTGAACTGTTTCTGAACATCATTGCATGTCAAGAATAAATGCAGCTGATGTGTGTCAAATAGATGGATACCCAAGTGTCTCCTTCAGCTGTTACTGTTAACTGGCTCTTGTTTGTCACAGATACTGTTCTCAACTGAGGTGGAACACACACACATATATATAAATTGTTAGTATTCTCATTGACTTGTTAATTAGTTTTACCTTTCATTCTGGCAGGAGTTTATCTGAGCACTTACAACATACAACCAATGTTTTCTCCTGTGAATGACACCTCCATGTAATAATTAGGTGCAAAAAGCTCTTCCAAGTAGTTTTTTTATTTTTACTGAACTGTTGGACAAGCTCATTGTGTAATCTCTTCCTGCTGCTCTCTTGGATTCCTTGGGCACAGCAGCAAAGGAAATACAACTCAGAATGAAATGAAGAATGTAGGAAGAGAAGGAAGTTGCTTTTGATACTTTTTCTTGTCACTGAAACTTCTTTTGACTGTCTGTGCTTTTCCTGTATTGTATTTGCCTCTCCTTCAGAAAAAAGAGGCACTAATGAGTCTCATATTCTTCTGTATAATTTGTGATTCACCTGAAAAGGCAGTGGATATGGGCAAAGGAGACTCTCAGCTGCCACATATGTAGCATTTATGCAAGGAGCAGAACTGGGTCTGTCTGCATGGTTTCTGAAGGCACTGGAGAAAAGGGCTTGCTAGCATGGCCTGGTGCTTCCAAGAAGAAGTCTGACTGCTGGCTAAGTCTCACTCATAAGTCTGTCCCTGGGCATGGAAGTACACCCACTGGGTCTGCTCCAGGTGACTGCAGTGACGTGAGTGGGAGAGAACCACAGTCATACTCTTGAGCACAGCCCTTACAGTACTGGGACCACACACACATTCGAAATAAAAATCTAGGAAGATGTCTTTCCACCCCAAGTAATGACATATAGGAAGCTAGCAGAATAATTCAGAGAAGAAAGTGAAGTATTTTTGAGAAGAGAAAAATATTTACACAGGACTGAAAGATAAAATGCTGCTGAACTTCCTTTGCTTCTCAGAAATCCTGAATAAGCTTCCAGCAGGGCCTGGCTATGCCAACATAGAGCTGTCACACTTAGGGCAGCTGTCACACTTAGGGCAGCTGTCACAGCTAAATGTGGAAGTCAACTGCTTTCGCAGTCTGCCAAGTTTATTATCATCAACCTTCCTCTCTTCACACCATTTTCCTAAATTTCAGGACCTGCAGAAGATGTGAGTGAGTGAGGTGGGGGTTGATGCTATTTTATTTTCACATCAATACCTTCTATACGAACCAGGACTTTAATTTCCAGTACTGTGGAGGTAGGCAGCTGGAATGTTTGGGGTAGAACACAACTGCTCCTCCCTCCATCCCTGTGCTTCATGTGTTTAGATTTTGTGGTCTGAGAGCAAAGTGTCAGGAGCCTGCTGAAATTCTTCGATCAATTAATCAAGTGTCACTGTGTGGTTGGGTGATTGTTATGTGCAGTCTTTTGGACTGGATACAAGATCACATCTTCTGTATCAATTGTATGCCTGGTTTTTCTCTGTACAGCTATACTTACTGGTGGACCACAGGTGTTCTGAAGCATTTGCCTCTTCCTTTTGATGAAGGTAGGAACTATGTTTTGCTCCTTGCTTTAGGCAGTATCTTGAAGAAGTATCTCTTCACTCTGGAGAGAAGGCATCTCCAAGGAGACTTTATTGTGGCCTTTTGAAGTGGGCTACAAGAAAGCAGGGGAGGGACTTTTTAGGGTGTCAGGTAGTGATAGGGCTGGGGGGAATGAAACAAAGCTAGAAGTGCTCACTTAGAAGTGGGTAGATTCAGACTGAATATTAGGAAGAAGTTCTTCAGCATGAGGGTGGTGAGAGACTGGAACAGGTTGCCCAGGTAGGTGGTGGAAGCCTCATCCCTGGAGGTGTTTAAGGCCAGGCTGGATGAGAATTTGGACAACCTGTTCCAGTGTGAGGTGTCCATACCCATGGCAGGGGTATTGTAACTAAATGATCCTTGAGGTCACTTCCAGCCCTGACCATTCTTGAGTCTAAGAGGTTTTAGTCTCAAAGTGCTTTAGATCCCCTAGGTGAAGTATTAAAAAACCCAAACCACCACAAATGATTGCTACATTTTTTTGTATTTTTAAATCCCTGTGAATTTTCAGCTGCAGGATGCAAGTGATACCTAATTGACCAAAACCTGACCTCCACAGGTTTGTGCCAGGGCACACTTGCTTCTTCCTTTTTTACTTTGCCTTTGCCTGTTAACCTCCTGGTAGTTCCATTCCTTTTACAGATGACAGCATCTTAGCTGTCTTATCTCTCCAGGATACTGTGGAACATGCTTCATTAGGAATTGTCCTCATGATAGGAAATCAGATCATAGAATCATATAATCATGCAATCATAGAATGGTTTAGGTTGGAAGGGACCTCAAGGATCATCCAGTTCCAACCCCCTGCCATAAGCAGGGACATCTCCCACTAGAACAGGTTGCTGAAGGCCTCATGATGGTGGTTGGTGATGCATATTTATTAAAGATGTGCTGTGCATCTTCTTCCTGTCATATTTTCTTGTCTTATGGGGTATGTGGCTATAGAAAAATTAGGGTGGCTAAGGTGGGCAGGCTGCTGTTAGATTTTTGCAGAGTCAGTAGTTGTTAATAAAAGGTATTTTCCTGGGTTTCCCTCAGTGATATGTGCTGAAAACAGACGCAAGTTGACAGTGAAGAAGTTCCACAAGTATGAAGAGGAAATTGATATCCACAATGAGTTTTTTCGGCCCTATGAGCTGAGCAGCTTTGATGAGACCTTCTGCTTGGCAATGACCAACTCTACACGGTATAGTAGGGTGTTTTGTCCTTGTAAAGCCTTAAATGGAAGCTGGTTGGGTCTGAATTAAATGTACATTTGGTTTATTTGGTTAAATGATCAGGGGTTTGGAGCACCTCTACAACAAGGACAGGCTGAGGGAGCTGGGGTTGTTCAGCCTGGAGAATAGGAGGCTCCAGGAGACCTAATAGCAACCTCCCAGTACCTGAAGGGGGCTACAAAAAGGATGGAGAGAGACTGCAAAGGCCTGCAGTGATAGCATGAGGGGCAATGGCTTCCAACTAGAGCAGAGCAGATTTAGGTTGGATGTTAGGAACAAGTTCTGCACCATGAGGGTAGTGGAACACTGGAACAGATTGCCCAGGAAGGTGGTTGTGGCCCCATCCCTGGAGATACTCAAAGTGAGACTGGACAGAGCTCTGGGCAACCTAACCTAGTTGAGGATGCCCCTGCTGACTGCATGGGAGGTTAGAGTAGATGACCTTTGGAGGTCCTTTCCAACCCAGACCATTCCCTGACTGAAATCAGTGTAACACCACAGGTTTCGTAGGATGTTTGGTTTGGGGGAGTTTCCTTTTTGAGCTTCTAATTTAGCAATCATCTCAAAACTAAATCACAACAGGGACATGGAAATGCTACTCTAAAAAATACCTGTTAAGATAGCACTGTAAATTTCCAGTCATTTTCCACTGAGGGATGTCAGATGGTTTGAAGGTTTTGAATGGTTTGAAGCCAGAGAAATGAGCTCTGCAGACTCAGATCACAGAAGATGCCTTCAAAGCAATTGTTTTCTAATTGCTCAGCTCTCATTTTGCAATTGTTTTCTTCACCAGGTTCTCACAGCTGGCTAGATAGAGACTTTTTTCTTTGTTGGCAGCAATCAGATGGATATTCTAAGCATAATCTTAATCATGCTTTAGCTAGAGACTTGCAGGCAGATTAGATTTCATGGAGCTTTTTGACCCAATTTGAGTGTTGGCAGCATTTTGACAACAGTGTAGCTGTTAACAGGGCTCCGTCAGCACAGGGATGGAGCTCATTGCTGGAGCCTCCGTGCCAAATGGTAATGTTTGCAGCTGGTTTATGGGACTAAATGATGCAGTTGAGAGGGTTTTTAGTACCCAAGGGCTTTATAGTTACATGAGTTCTAATAATGAAGTTAGAACTTGATATCTGGTTTTGTATAGAATCATAGAATGGTTTAGGTTGGAAGGGACCTCAAAGCTCATCCAGTTCCAACCCCTGCCGTAAGCAGGGACACCTCCCACTAAAATAGGTCACTGAAGGCCTCATCCAACCTGGCCTTGAACACCTCCAGGGAGGGAGCAGCCACAGCCTCCTTGGGCAGTGTCTCACTTGCCTCACTGTAAAGAACCCTTTCCTACCATCTACTTTGAATCTCCCCTCTGCCAGTTTAAACCTTGTCCTGTCATTACAAGACCTTATCAATAGTCCCTCCCCAGCCTTCCTGTAGGCCCCCTGAAGGCCACTTGAAGCTTTCTTTTCTTCAGGCTGAAGAGCCTCAGCTCTTGTAACCTGTCCTCATAGCAGAGCTGCTGCAGCCCTCTGAGCATCTTCATGGCCTCCTCTGGACTTGTTCTAACAGTCCTTCTTGTGTTGGGGGCTCCAGAACTGCACACGGGACTCCAGGTGGGGTCTGAGGAGAGCACAGCAAAGGGGCAGAATCCCCTCCCTTGCCCTGCTGCCTACACTGCTCTTGCTGCAGCTCAGCACAGGGTTGTGTCTGGGCTGCACTCACACTGCAGGCTCATGTTGAGCTTTTCATCAGCCCAGAGCCCCAGGGCCTTTTCCTCAGGGCTGCTCTCAGCCATTCCCCACCCAGCCTGGAGCTGTGCTTGGGATTGTGCTGGCCCAAATGCAGGACCTTACACTTGACCTTGCTGAATGTCATGAGGTTGGCCTGGGCTCACCTCTGCAGCCTGCCCAGGTCCCTCTGGGTGGATCCCTGCCCTCCAGCAAATCGACTGCCACACAGCTTGGTGTCAGCTGCAGACATGCTTAGGGTGCACTCAATTCCTCTGTCCATATCATTGACAAAGATGTGAAACAGCACTGGTCCCACTGCTGTTTAACATCTATTTTTTAGCTCAGAGGTAGGCATTAAAGGTGGTTTGTCAAAAAAATGATAACATTGTATGTGCTGCACTGTGCTCATGAACAGTTTTTCCCCTATTTTACCCAGAGACTTTATGCCTAAAAACGTGGGGATTGACCCAAGTCCATTCACTGTTCGGAAACCTGACGAAACTGGAAAGTCAGTGCTGGGGTAAGTCTGAAACAAGAAATGTTTTTCTGGTTTAATAACAGTGAATTTGTAATGCAAATATATAACTTTGTGTGTGTGTAGCATTTTCTCTGCTACATAGGAAGTAAATCATTGCTGTTAAGCTGCAGAGCTGTACACTTTGAAAGTCGTCTCTGATTGGAGTTTCTTACTTTGACCCTGGGAATTCTTTCTTCAGGTTGTTTATTTTTGTCTGTTTTCTCCTACTTCTCTAAGTGAAACCCACGAGAAAATTTTATCTAGAATCAACCAGGTTGGAAGAGACCTCCAAGCTCATCCAGTCCAACCTAGCACCCAGCCCTAGCCACTCAACCAGACCATGGCACTAAGTGCCTCATCCAGGCTTTTCTTGAACACCTCCAGGGCAAATGCAGAGGATGTTAACATTTGATCATCTCTCCATGCTACTCATACTTCTCTGACAGAAAAATGTCTCTTATTTTGATCTTGTTTAAGAAAAAGGATTAATAAATTATGAATAAATAAACCCTATCCTGAACCAGCAATAAATTATTGGTAAAGTAATATATACCTATCACAGCTTGTAGAGTTAAACCCAGTGTTAACCTGCTAAAATATAGATGATGTATTTGGAGATGTTTAAGGCCAGGCTGGATGAGGTTCTAGACAGCCTGATCTAGTGTGAGGTGTCCCTACCCATGTCTGGGGGGTTGGAACTAGATGATCCTTGTGGTCCCTTCCAACCATGACTGATTCTATGATCTCTGAGATCCCTTCCAACCTGAGTCATTCTATGATTCTGTGAAATAAGGCTCTTTATGTTGGCTAAAATTTCTACAGTGAGACATAGATGTTGCTGATGAAAGAACTGAACTGAGAAAAGCAAGGGGGGAAAGTGACATTATGTGTAAGATTTGGGGGCCTAATATGGGCCTAATAGTTCCCTTCTTTCATTTCTAGTTTTATTCTTTCATTAAGTAAAGAATCAGAGCATTGGTTGAGAAAAGCTGACATAATCCTCCCAGGTCTCTTTTGAATGCTGTGGGATAAGAGATTAAAGAAAAAGTCAATTGGGGGAATCAAAAGGTAAGCAACAGGTTGCTCCAGAGGATGCTTAGTTCCCCCAGGAAGATTGTAAGCAAATTTAGGGCTTCTAAATTAAGTTGTTGTTGCTGATGTCTCACTGATCTCATAAATGCTCACTGCCTTTTCTACCAGGAACAAGAGTAACAGAGAAGAAGCTGTGCTGCAGCGCAAAACAGCTGCCAGTGCTCCTCCACCTCCAAGTGAGGAAGCAGTGTCAAGTAGTTCTGAAGATGATTCTGGGACAGACAAAGAAGATGAAGGCACTGTTTCTCAACGTTCAACTCCAGTGAAGGTGACTGACACAGGAGACAATGTGAAAATCACAGAGGTAAGAAGTTCTCTTAGCAGGCAGAAGGTTGATCGTGGGCTTAGAATGCACATTGCCTCAAAACCCCAGTAAATGTTAGAGAACAGGCAGAAAGCAAACACTGAGAAGAAGGGGAAAAGGGTTCCAGTGTAATTTCTTAGTGTAGATATTAGTGCAACTGCTCTTAAAAGCTTGCTGTTGTACTTGGTCCCAGAATCCCATACTGGTTTTGGTTGAAAGGCACCTTCAGAGGGAACACAGCACTATGAGGAGAGGCTGAGGGAGCTGGGGGTATGCAGCCTGGAGAAGAGGAGGCTCAGAGCTGATCTCATTGCTGTCTACAACTACCTGAAGGGAGGCTGTAGCCAGGTGGGGTTGGGCTCTTCTGCCAGGCAAACAGCAACAGAACAAGGGGACACAGTCTCAAGCTGTGCCAGGGGAGGTCTAGGCTGGATGTCAGGAGAAGTTCCTGGCAGAGAGAGTGATTGGCATTGGAATGGGCTGCCCAGGGAGGTGGTGGAGTCGCTGTCCCTGGAGGTGTTCAAGCCAAGCCTGGACGAGGCACTTAGTGCCATGGTCTGGTTGACTGGAGATCTCTTCCAACCTGGTTGATTCTATGATTCTGTGATCTAGTCCAACCTCCCTGCAGGCAGCAGGGATATCCCCAACTAAGGCATGTTGCCCAGAGCCCCATACAGCCTAACCTGGAATGGTTCCAGGGGTGGGGTGTGGGGTATCTCTCACCTCTCTGGGCAACCTGAACCAGGGTCTCACCAGCCTCAGTGTCAAACATTTCATCCTTCTGTGCAGCCCTAATCTCCCTCTTGCAGTTTAAGACCCTGTCACAACAGGCCCTGCTCAAAAGTCTGTCCCCACCTTTATTTTAAATCCTGAAAGGCCACCAGAAGGTCTGCCCAGAGCCTTCCTCCCAGCAGAGGTTCTCCAGCCCTAGGATCCTTGTAATGGTTGACTGACAGCCTCGTGTCCCATATAAAATAAACCCAGTTTTGTTCAGCCTGAAGTTTGTAATTATCTCACAATTGGCAACGGGAAACATGAAAGCAAATCTGGGAGCATGTTTTGAACAAATTTATTCTGTGTTAAGCTTCCAAACACAAGAGAATTTAGTATCTACACCATTAAATGCCCTGTGAAGAGAATTAATTCTCTTAATCTGTTTTATCTGATGTTATCTTTCAAGAATCCTTTCCTCTACGATGTTATCTTTCAAGAATCCTTTCCTCTACTTGTTGACCGAAACAACATTTTGAATACATGATTTTTGCTTTAAAAACCCAGAGCCTGCACAAGGTCAGAGGACTCTCTGTCTGAGAAACTGCATTTTGGGGGTTAGAAAGAATTCCTTCCTCAAAAGCAAACTTTTCTTTGGCTGTTGTGACAATAACCTAAGTCTGAATCTTTCTTCTCATGTTCCAGACTGTAGTGCAGGCAACAAAAGACGTGTATGGAGTCAACCTTTCGGATGTTCCTTCAGAAGATGATCTCACAATATATGCCAGGTGAGAGTCTTTTACTGATGGCCACAAGAAATCTAAGTGGGGCTGGCTGAATGCAACTTGTCAGAGTGCTGCCTTTGATGAAACTTATTGAAATGATAAGTTTTGGAGGTACTTGTGTGCATAGACTGTTCTGGTTTGGAACTGAAAACGTTTTCAGATGTCTCTGTCACCTCTCAATGGAAGTTATGGAGGTAGCTCTGAATGGCTATGGGTTCAGGCTGTGAGAGTTGGGGCTGTTCAGCCTGGAGAAGAGAAGGTTCCAGGGAGACCTTAGAGCAGCCTACCAGTACCTGAAGGGGGCTACAGGACAGCTGGGGAGAGACTTTTTACAAGGGCTTGTAGTGATAGGATGAGGGGCAATGGCTTTGAGCTGGAAGAGGAAAGATTTAGTCTGGAGATTAGGTGGAAGTTCTTGACAGGGAGTGTGGGGAGACACTGGAACTGGTTGCCAAGGAGGTCTTGGATGCCCCTTCCCTGGAGATGTTCAAGGCCAGGCTGGATGAGGCCGTGAGCAGTCTGGTCTAGTGGAAGGTGTCCCTGCCCATGGTCATCTTCGAAGTCCAGCAATTTCCCACCCAGTTCCTGCACTTTGAGGTAAAACTGCTCCAGTGTGAGGCACCACACTGGTGTCTGCAGGTTCTCCTCAGCCAACTGGGAGCTGCTGGCTTATCCTGAGCAGCTGGTAGACAAGCATCAAGGTACCACCTCTAGCTCCCAGCTACACAAAACCAACTGCTTTGATTCAAGGATAACTTCCTCTACAACAGAGTTATTGCTTCTCCTGCAGGAGCTGTGAACTGTCAGCTCCCCAAGAGTAATCAGCAAATTAATTTCCCAGGGAGGTAATCTATGATCAGTGACTTCTATAACAAGACTCAAAGACTCATTTTTGGATGTAATTTCCTTTCATGTGATGCATGTTGAGGGTTAGTTCTTTGATTTGTTGTCTTGCTTTTCCTAGGTTTGTTCAACTAGGACAGAGTCAGCATAAACCAGACAAGAGCAGTCAGCAGTTTTGCTCAAAGCACCACCTGGATAAGGTTATAAATCTGTAAGTATTTTCTTTTCCCTTTTAGCCTGTTTCTTTTTACTTTTGTCATTAGACCTGAAAAGTCATCACAGGGTGTTAGGGGTTGGAAGGGACCTCTGGAGATCCCTGAGTCCACCCTCCCTGCCAGAGCAGGACCATAGAATCTAGCACAGGTCTCACAGGAACACATCCAGACAGAGCTTGAAAGTCTTCAGAGAAGGAGACTCCACAGCATCTCTGCGGAGCCTGCTCCAGTGCTCTGGGACCCTTGAGGGTCATAATTCTACTGCTTGTACTGCACAAGGGGATTCCATGCTCTAAAGGGTTAACCCTCCTCGGGGAGCGGTCATGACTCTGACCCCAAGTCCTCCTGACTCCTTCCCGGGGGTGGGTCTGAATCTTACTCCCAAGTGTAGTGCTTAGCCCACTCTCACTTCTCTCTAGCCCCCTATAAAAACAGAGGAACTTCCTGTTTTGTCTGTCCTCTCTTGCCCTGCCTCCTTGCCTGCCAGCAACACCCTCTTGTTCCTGCTGCTCTTGGTTTTACCAAGTGGCCCTCAGTCCACGAGGTGGACAAACCCACTACCATCAATCTGGTTGTGTGTATCTATATACTGCATCTTGTTTTCCCTTCCCTGTACCTCTTTGTAACTCTCCTACTTCAAATACCTTTTATTTATTGTTAAACTTTTTAAACTTCCAAATTGAAGTGATACTACTTATTTGGGTGTGTTTTAACTTTTCCTCTCTACATCTAATTCCTTTTTCTTTGGAAAAAAAGGAGGGGAGAGGGAAAGGCATCCTATAATTGTTATTGGTTCTATGAACTATATTTGAGTCCCTGGGAAGTTTAAACTAGAACTGAGACATATGCCTAGCGTGGAGAATGCAGTTCCTACTTCTCCCATGGGACTTTAACAAAGGTACTCTTTTTGGAGTTCTCATTGGATGAGGCTGGGGAAGCAGTTGGGGTTTTGGTGTTTGTTGTGTTTGGAGGTTTCTTATTGTTTTTGCAGTACCAATATGTTTTTTATACTCAAAATTCCTCTCAGTCATGAGATACCACAGCAGAGAGTGCTGAAGCTGCTCAGTTTAAAAGGCAAATTCTTCTTGCTGTGATTGCTTTTGAAAGAGAAAGCTTGAAGGGAGTTGCTTGACTTGTGTGCTCATCATCAAAAAACAACCTCCAAAGTCCCAACTCAGTCTTTAGCCTGCACTTATCTGACTTTACTTATTCTAAGCAAGCTACGAGTGCCCTGTTGTTGTGTTAATGGACATTTCAGGAGCGTTGAGAGAAATCAGATGGGTGCTGGAGAAAGTAAGGTCAAGTGGGAATTGATTTCTGCTTTGTTTTCTGCACTCCTTGCCCATTTGTGCCACTGATGTCAGAGTATCTTATTTTTACAGTGCTACTTTGGTGGTACTTAGGAGCTCAAATATGTGTTGTAGAAATACTAAAGAGAAATTTCTGGTTGTTGAGCATAGATTAGAAGCAAAAGGAAGAAAAGGATACTTGAAGAGGGACTAATGTGATGCAGTGGAGTAGAGAATGTGGAAGGATATTGAAGTTCCTCTCTTTGTTCATAGAAATTCCATGAAGGGAAACAGGGCAGAGTTAGAGCTAAAAAGAGCTGGGCTGCTTTTAGCACAATTTATTAGTACATGTGTGAAGAGAGGCTTTGAGTACTTTGCTGTGATTAGTGTTGGCTGTCACAGAACAGCTGTTCCTGCTTCCCTTGTACTCACTCTGGTGTGGTAGAAATAATACTGTAGAACAACATACTCACAATCACTGCCCCTATGTACTACTTATGTCTAGGAGCATGAGGAATTTGATTCCCTCCCAAACAGTTGAATGCTTTGATTCACTTCTGGAGAATAACATGACTAGAGTTGTAGGAGTGTCCAGAAGAGATCTGGCTGGGGACTGAAAGAAGGAAGTCCTCCTTGTGATGGTTTGTGAAATGTTCCACTGAAGTTTGACGGGTAAAGTGGTTTGGTGATGTGATTTAAGGCCCAGCATGACTGGATTTAATGGGAGAAGTTGCCAAAATAGCAGAGCTGAGTCTATCAGCTCCTTGCCACCAAAAGGGGGAGGTCCTGCTCTTTCCCACCTTCCTTATCTGCACTTTTTCAGTTGCTTGTGCAGCCTTTGCTGCTCGGTACAATGTTCCATAAATCAATTCTGCCCATTGGTCTGCAGTGAACTAATTCAACAGAAACCCCAAATCATTTCCTCTAACAAAGTCCTGTGAAACCTGGACAGTGAATCTGTTCTACCTACATTGTTTGTTAGGGTTCTGTTACATTTGGCATCTTGTAGGGTTAACAGCTGCTAGCAAAAAACCAGAAAGTACTAAACTATGTGGCACTTTAGCCCACCTGCTTGTAGACTTTTGCATGAATATCCTCAGCACCCTTCTTCAGCCTGGCCCTCTGTCTTCTCTGTGAAGTCATAAATGCCTTCTCATCAGTTTGGGAGAGCTGCTTTACTCAAATAATAGGAAAAAAGTAAATCTAAACTTTCCCTTTCCCAAAAGAAACACAATATTCCTCCTCTTTAATTCCCCTTTTTTTCCCCTTTTGAGTTCTTTTGATACTTGTTTTGTTTTGTCCCTTTTTTGGTTGTTTGTTTAGTGATTAAATTTTGAATGAGTTTGTGGCCAGTGTAAGCCATCCCTTCTTAAAAGATTTATCTTTCCTCAAAGATCACCTTTCTGTATCAGGTGTTCCAACCTTCTCTCGTGTTCCTTCTGGCTGCATGGTAGAGAAGCTGCTTCAAATTTGGTTTGGAAAATGCTCCTTTGGGTGTATACCTGTGTGAAGAGAGTGTCTTTTTTTTCTCCCTAAGCTTTGAAATTGTACAGGCTGCTGGAATTCCAGGTCATTGTAGGACCAGGATGCAGTCCAGGGGTTGCTGCTGGTTGAGTCTGTTACTGGACAGAGAAGGATTCTTGATTTTCATCCCTCTTCACTTACAAAGGATGCGACAGAAACATTGCTGTATGGAGCTGTCGGTGCACAGGGAATAAAAGTTCTGCTGAAGGCCTTTTCAAGAGCACAGCAAGCAAATTGAAAGAGATACCATTTGTGAGGGAAAAAACCCCACCCAAACAACAGCAAACAAACCCTCTGGATGTGCCAGAGTAGGTCAGATACATTTGCTCAGAATTCAAAGGCGGCAGCAAAGTACATTTTGACTCCTCCTTTAGATATACTTTAGAGACTTGAGGAGAACTAATCAATGTTGAAACAAATGTGGTGGCTTTTACAGGTGTCTGCTGTATTTCTGAGAGCTATGCACATCACTGTGCACTTTCCCTTCCAAGTATAGAACATCCTCTTCATAACTGAAGATCTTAGCTCTGTCTTCTTTTACTGCTTTCGGTGAAACCATAACACCATGAAGCCTGCTCACAAGTGGGATGAAAACAATTACACTTGGCATGTCAAGGGTGCTGTCCTTCATGATCACAGAATGTTAGGGATTGGAAGGGACCTCAAAAGTTCATCCAGTCCACTCCCCCTGCTACAGCAGGTCACACAGGAACGTGTCCAGATGGATTTTGAAGGTCTCCAAAGAAGGAGACTCCACAACTTATTTGGGCAGCCTCCTTCGGGGCTTCATCACCCTCACAGTGAAAAGGTTTTCCTTATGTTCCTGTGGAACCTCCTCTGTTCCAGCTTGCACCCATTGCCCCTGGTCCTGTCATTGGACAGCACTGAGCAGAGCCTGGTCCTGTCCTCCCCACATTGCCCTTCACATCTTTATCAACATGAATGATGTCACCCTTCAGGCTTCTCTTCTCCAGGCTAAAGGGCCCCAGCTCCTCAGCCTTTCCTCAGCAGGGAGATGTTTCACTGCCTTCATCATTTTTGTAGCTTTGCACTGGACTCATTCCAGCAGTTGCCTGAGGTTCTTTTTGAGCTGAGGGACCCAGAACTGGAGCAAATAATCCATATGGTGTTTATGTTCCTATCTATGTAATTTTCATTGGGAGGCCATAGAGCTACAGGTCTCTAGGGAGATCTGATAGCCAAGTCATAAATAATGTTCTCTCCTTCATGACTCCATTGTAAGAGATTAAACTTAGGAAGTAGATTAGATTTTTACATGAATAGTGGCAGAGAAATGGCTTTAATTAAATGACTGGCTAATACAAGCACTCTACAAATAGTTACAGCTTAATACAGGGTTATTAATAAGAACTGGCATCTATGAACATGAAGTTCTTTCAATATATTTTTATCATCTTGAAGCAAGTAGGTGGAAAATTGAGATTTAGTTACTAAATACTCAAAATTAAATACACCTTGCTGCCCTAGTTTCTATTATGCCTGAGGAAATTGCTTTTGACTCACCAGTGCTTCAGAGATGTCCTGTCTTTAGAAATACATAAAGATATTGAGAGCTATAAATAGAGAAAGTATCAAATCAGTGTTATGGCTTTGTTTTGGTCATTTATTTAGCTGGTCACTTGCTAGTGGACTAGACAGGCCAGCCACATTTGAGTAGGTGACCTCGTTTGGTGTTAGATAGTGACAAGGGTAAGTTAGTGCAGTGTGCTGATGTCAGGTGCCACTGCTGGAGGCAACTGGAATGCTTTAAACTAGGGGGGTAGCTGCAGAAGTTAGGGGTGCTTTGACAAGCAATCTGCTTTTAAAGCATGGGTGAGTATGAGTAGTTTTCTTGCTACCTTGCAGTTGGTTGTGCAGAGCACATTTCACAGAATCACAGAAACACGCAGGTGGGCAAAGCCCCTCAGGATCACCAAGTCGAACCTAGAACCCTACTCTACAAGAATCATCTTAAACCAGAGCCCTAAGCACCACATCCAAACCATATCCCTTAAACACATCCAGGGTGAGTGATTCCACTATCTCCCTGGGCAGCTCATTCCAGTCCCTGACCACTCTCTCCGTGAAAAACTTTTTCCTACTGTCCAATCTAAACCTGCCCAGCCTTAGCTTGAGGCCATTCCCCCTTGTTCTGTCTCCAGTTACCTGTGAGAAGAGCCCAGCAGCAGCCTCTCTACAATGTCCCTTCAGGTAGCTTTAGACAGCAATGAGGTCTGCCCTCAGCCTCTTCTTCCTCAAACAAACCACCCCCATTTCCCTCATTTGCTCCTCATAAGATTTATTCTCCAGGCCCTTCACATTTGATACTGAAGAGTTTGCCTTAGAGCCACAGATTACTGAAAACCAGAAAGGGCCCTGAAGGTCATCTGATCCAGTCTCCTACTCAGGACCAAATTAAATGAGAAAGCTGAGGGCTACATGCACTTGAATATCCATAGGGATGGAGCCTCTCTGAGCTACAAGTGATTGGCAATACAGTGGCAAAAAGTTCCCCTGCACCTAATCAGAATATCCCATGTTGTGGTTTGCATTCCCTCTTTGAAACCTGTCTTTCCATCACACACTCCAAGGAGAGACTGGCTCCACAGACACCCTTCCCTTAGGTAGCTGCAGATGGCAATAAGGTCCACTTAGCTGCTTCTCTCTGGGCTGGACAAACCCACTGCTTGCAGTCTCTCTTTGTATGCCATGTGCTTCACACACCTTTAACTATCTTGGTGACCTTTGCTGGACTTACCCAAATATTTCATTGCCTGTCTTGTGCTGGAGAGCCCAGAAGTGGACACAGTGCTCCAGGTATGGTCTCTCAAGCCCTGCATAGAGAGAAGCAATTCACTTTCCTTCACCTGCTGGCTGTGCAGCTCAACAGTTCCAGTTCAAACACCAGCCTCTGATTGATGAGGGTGCCTAGAAAAGGTGATGGCAACCTCAGGTGCTAGACAACTTTTCCAAATTTGATGGATTTGTCCTCAGTATGATTCAGTTCTAGGATTCAAAGACAACATTTATTGTGTGAAGCTGTTTGAAAAAATACTGTCATAAAATATGAGTTGTCCCAAGGTCCAGAGTGCTGTTGCTGGTAATGAGTTGTCTGATTCCTGAAAATGAGATGGAAATTTCTTACCTGATGAATAGTTTCTACATGTTGGTTCAGAATCTAGTCACTTGCTCGTTGTGATTGGTACTGACTGGATAACTCAGGAAAGCTTTTCTATTATCTGCTGGACTGCATGGCACAGATCTGTGTCAGCTTGACCATAGCAGATCTGAGAGAGAACAAAGAAATGAGGACAGAATAGAAGTATTCTGTGGTGTGAGTAGTGATGACTTTACCTAATTACCCTACTTGGAAAGCTGGGTCTCTTCAGGTCAGTGATAAAAATCTTGGTAAATGAATTATCCAGTGGGGAACTTCCCTTTCCTTATCCATATTTCAAGGAAATTAAACACTCTTCTCTCCCCTTCTCTCTCTCTGGAAAATTGGTAGAATTGCCCTTTCCTTATCCATATTTCAAGGAAATGAAACACTCTTCTCTCCCCTTCTCTCTCTCTCTCTGGAAAATTGGGACCTAAAGTTCAAAATATTTTGCATGTTTGGTTTTGTTTGTTTCTTCCTCCAGAATCCCCATCTCCTCCTTTTCTCAAGACAACATTTATGAAGTCCAGCCTCCAAAAGTTGATAGGAAATCAATAGAGATTTTCCATGCCCAGATTCAGGCTGGAAGAGGAAACATGCAGCCCCTGGGAAAAGATGACTTCCTCATGTACCGAGAGTACATCAGAAACAGATACATGTGAAACCCAGCTGGGTTCTCCTGCCAAGGCTGCTGTGCTGAGAGGCCATTAACATTAATTTTAGACATGCAGTCTGGTTTTGTTTTGCAGTAATAAATTGATTATCAAACATTTCTATTTATTATCCTTTCCTATTGTCCACTCACACTGAAAGTGATTTTAGCATCTGCTCCCCTGCTGAAGGAGAAAATGTGGCCTGAGAGGCTAAGTGAATAATCTGAGCACCTGCAGTCAATGAAGAGTGTGTAGCAGCTTGTAGCAAAGACAATATATTGCATTTGGGGGGTTTTATATTAATTTCTTACACTGTGATGTTTGCTAATAAAGCTGAAGTGATTCCTACATAAGAACCAGAAGAGAGCTGTTTCTGTCCTCTTTGTTCCACGACAGGAAACAACAGATTGTATCTTGAGATTTTCAGCAACCTGAGTGCTAAAAGGGCTGCTGCTGATTTGCTGCTTTCATAAGCAAAAGTGAAAAATGTGTGGCTTACACCAACATTTGCATCAAGTCCAACAAACTTCCTAACCTTAATTTGTGTCTAAAGTCATCTTGCTGGTGTTAGTAGCGATACAATCTGTGCCACACACGTGGTGAAGATGGCTTGTGGTTGATTATCATGGGCTGCAAGGAGTCTGAGTGAACCACTGTGTCTGCAAAGGAAGGAATGCTCTCCTCCTCACTGGGTTTAGACTCTGAGAGGGCACAAAACCGTCATGCCATTCTTCTGCAGGACAGGCATTACCCTTTTTGCAGCCTTCACAGGATGTTAGGGGTTGGAAGGGACCCAAGGAGGTCATCGAGTCTCCAGAGAAGGAGACTCCACAACCTCTCTGGGGAGCCTGTGCCAGTGCTCTGTGACCCTTACAGTCAAGAAGTTCCTTCTTGTGTTGAGGTGGAACCTCCTGTGCCACAACTCATACCCATTCTCTTTCCCTCCTTGTAGTTGTGCTCCTGTGAAATACTTTCAGTTGCAAGCCTACAGCCGTCCAAGAAATCAGTATCAGTGACAGACAGAGACTGGATCATCTATGCCACAGATGATCCAGGGAACTAAGGAAACTGGTGAGATTTCAGCTCTCAATCAAACTTAATCCCAGCTCATTGCATACAGACATTCTCCACAGCCCAAAACCCCTGTGGCAGTTTCTCCCCTAATAATGATAAAAGTTCTGTGCCCATCTCTTCCCAGCTTTTTCCCTGACCAAACCTTTGGATAATAGAAGCTCAGGTGTTCACAAGTCCAGGCTACAAATGCTGATGTTGGCTTTAAGCTTCAGCATTCTATTTTGGGAGCTTCTGTTTTCTTTTTCCACAGCCCACAAGGGCATTTTGTAGGATCACAAACTCCTTGTTCAGCCAGAGAGAATCAGAGAATCATAGAATGGTTTAGGTTGGAAGGGACCTCAAAGTTCGTCTAGTTCCAACCCTCGGCCATAGGCAGGGACATCCCACAACTCCCTCTCCTGGCAGAGGCAGGCATCTAAGGAGGAGTTAGGTCTCTCATCAGGTCAAGAGCTGCTTTTCCTCCACTCTCTCCTAACCTTTCCAGAGCATGGCCTAAGTCAGCTTTTTCAGTGTTTTTCCCTTTTGCTCTCCCTTCTCTCCCCAGAAATCACAGCCCTTGGGCTTAAGAACAGGGGCGGCCAAGAAGAGCTGGCACCCCTGCAAGGAAAGGGGGAAAGGGGAAAGGCAAAGGGAAGAGCCGGAGCTGCCTGGGAGAGGACGGAGGGCAGGAGCTCAGTGAGGTGCGTTCGAGCAGCCCAGGTGTGGCGGAGGGCAGAGCGGCAGGGTGGGTGTGGAGGCTGCCGCTCAGTTGCTAGGAGGTGCAGCAGAGCCGCGCAGCAGCCCGGCCGGGCGCGGGTGGTTGGCTCTCACGTTGCCGGGCAGGTGGGTGGGCTGGCACCACGGAGCCCGGCCCTGCACGCACGGGCACACGTGGGCAGAGGGCTGCCGCGGCGGGGAGGAGGCTGCGTGGCAGCACAATGCGCACCGGCGGCAGCACAATGCGCACCGGCGGCAGCCTGCGGCTCGGGCAGCCCCTGCGGCCACGCGGCGCCCGGCGGGAGCGCAGCGCTCGGCTGGAGCAGACATGTGCCGAGCGCCGCTCGCCCCGCCAAAGGTCACCCTCGTCACGCTCGCCGTGCCAGCGGCCTCAGGAACGAGTGTCTCCAGCTGGTCCACGCTGCTGTAACCGAGCGGTGCCGCGCACGGCTGCCAGCGAGGCCTCAGGCTTGGCCGCTCCCCAGCGGAGGAGAGGCACACCGCAGAGGTGACCACCTTGTGACCCTGCAGGCTCTTGCGTGCAACCCACAGAGCAGTTTTCTGGAGGGGTGGGCTGGGCTGTAGGACCAGCAGATTGCTGCCACACTGTGCATGGGCAACATTTCCCCCACGTTGTCCAGCAGCATCACGTTTAACAGCAGCGAGGTTATGACATAACCAGAAGCATTCCAGTGGCGTCCTGAAGGTTCCCTGGGCTGCAGATGTCTCTAATTGGCTGTAAGAGCATTGATTTTTCAACCTGTGCTAGGCAAGAATAACTGAAAGGATAGGCTGTGAATCCTGTCTTTCGTTTACTTCGTGCTCAGAAAAACAGAGAATCAGAGAATCACAGTATCACAGTATCACAGTATCATCAGGGTTGGAAGAGACCTCACAGATCATCAAGTCCAACCCTTTACCACAGAGCTCAAGGGGAGGAAGAGACCTCCAAGCTCATCCAGTCCAACCTAGCTCCCAGCCCTGGCCAATCAACCAGACCATGGCACTAAGTGCCTCATCCACGCTTTGCTTCAACACCTCCAGGGACGGTGACTCCACCACCTCCCTGGGCCATTCCAATGCCAATCACTCTCTGGCAAGAGGGTACCACGTCCAGAGAATCCTGTGTTTATCTCGGGTTGTAGTAGGAATGTGATGTAATTGTTGTCCGTCTCCTCTTTTCACCAGGGCTTCCTCTCATCTCCCTGGTGTTAGCAGCCCACTTGCTTTCATTCACTCATTTACACTCCCTAGTCCTAACGTCTCCCTGCTCTCCTCTACATCTCTGCCAGGGGATGATGAGCCCTTGTGCCCCCTACCCAGGGTGTACTGGTGGGGTAGGCAGGTGTTGGCACAGACTGATGTTCCCGGCCTGTAAGTGTGCCATGGTCTCGCAGTTAGGTGGTCTATGCTCAGGTGGCTATTGCTGTTGGACTGCATATTTAGATGGATGGAGACTCCAGGATGGATTTCTGGCTTCCCCCTACCCACCCATTGGCTACAACACTACAGGAACACTGTATTGTTTGAGTGGAATGAGTCAAGGCTCAGTCTTACCAGGCATGAAATAAATAACTTTCTACTTTAGCAATCAGGAACTTGTTCTCAGAGCAGAGAGTTCAGCTTCAGGAAAAGAAGGAGTATATTCTCCTGAACCAGAGTTAGTTCTACAAGCACTGAAGCCTGTCCTCCTTTAGACACACTGACTCCCGGTGAAGAGAGAGAAGCTAGGATCTGGTCAATAGTTTCAAGGAATAGAGGCATTGTTGACCTGGCAGCAAGCAGACAAAGAGCATTTTGGAAAATGTCAGTAAAACCCAGGATGGAACAGTCCAGGTTAAGGATGACTCATCAAGAGTTGGTGACAGAAGTGGCATTTGTTTGTAGGATTACTCAATAAGATTGCTCAGGAAAGCGCTGACTTGCATTTGCTTTCTATTTTGAGTGCTTTGGCTTACCTTTCACTTATTTTTGAGCTGAAAATGTGTCTCATTTAGAGTGTTTGCCCTGCAGAACCTGACACATCACCCAGCACACGCCATACAGGGTGCACACAGGCATGAAAATCACCAGAGCATGCAACCTGTCACTGCCCCTGGGTGTTTTCCTCTGCGATGTATCCAGGGAGTTGTGCACATCCACAAAACACTTGGAGGCATCTCGCACTCTGGTTGTGTCTCCAGCTTATCTTCTCAGCAGCTGAACAGGTGGCAGTGACATCCACTGTGCTTCCCTGACCATTCCCAGAGTCCTGGTTGGTTTGTGGTTCTATGCCTTTGCTGACCTGCACTCTTCAGGCTGGGACTTTTTCATGGCATGGCAGCAAGACACTTGGAGCGGCTGTTTTAATGCCTTCCCTTCAACATATGTTACTGCAGCATATGTTATGCTGTAGGGAGGACAGGGTTCACCATTTCCACATATAGAGATGATACATACTGTGCTGTTTGGAGTGTGATACATTGAGAGCATATTGTCCATTGGATATGTTATTTGGAGAGCAATACATTGAGATTGTATTGCACATTGGAGGGGACACAGTCTCAAGTTGTGCCAGGGGAGGTGTAGGCTGGATGTTAGGAGGAAGTTCTTCACAGAGAGAGTGATTCTATGATTCTCTGAAAACAACAGGAGCATCAAACCCCCTCTGCAGCTGCTTCTGGATGCAGCTGAACACACAAAAAGGGCATGGTCAGGATTCATTGTTTATGTTTATTTCCTAACAGAGGATCAAAGACCTGCATTAAAGTGAGAAGCTGGACCACAAAAGTCTGATTTCCCCAAGCTGGGTGAATGGGTTCTGGCACCAGGTGCTAGCCTGGTCCTGTAAGCAGAGTGCAGTGGCATCCCTAGACATGGGGCATGACTGCCCCTGAAGCCAGTCAAGGAAGGTGCAGTCAGCACCATTGGGGCAAGGAGTGATTCATGAGCTTGCAGTGATCTAGAATCATTGAATCATAGAATCAGTCAGGGTTAGAAGGGACCACAAGGAGCATCTAGTTCCAAGCCCCCTGCCATGGGCAGGGACAACCTATCCTAGAGCATGCTGGCCACAGCCTTATCCAGCTCCAGGGATACACCTCCAGGGATGAGGCCTAAACCACCTCCCTGGGCAACCCATTCCAGGCTCTCACCACTCTCATGCTCAACAACTTCCTCCTCACATCCACTCTGACTCTCCCCACCTCCAGCTTTGCTCCATTCCCCCAAGTCCTGTCACTCCCTGAGAGCCTAAAAAGTCCCTCCCCAGCTTTTTTGTTGGCCCCTTTCAAATCCTGGAATGCTACAAGAAGGTCACCTGGGAGCCTCCTCTTCTCCAGCCTGAACAGCCCCAACTCTTTCAGTCTGTCCTCATAGGAGAGGTGCTCCAGCTCTCTAACAGAGGGGGAGCATGATCTAACAGAGGGGAGCAGATGACCAGAATCAGCACTTACTAAGTTTATTCAGCATCTTTTGCACAGAGCTGCCCTACTGCTGCCTTTCTTTTTTTCCCACAGACCTGGAAATAATAACCTTTATTGAAGTGCTTATATTCAGCCATATCAGCACTGCATGTCCCAGCATTAAGGCTTTGAAAGGGATATTTGATATGAGATGATTATTTGCTAAGCCATCAGGTTCAAAAGTAGATTTTTGGAAATAGCCATGACCAGAGATGTTTTTTTTTAAGTGACCTGCAAACAGCTTTTTAAAACTCAGCAGCTTTGCCTTTTTGCTGTACACTGCCTCCTAGTCATGGGAAACTGAGTTCACTTCTGTGCACTGATGCCCTCAGTTCTTGGTGCCCAGCAAATGAATGATTTGGGTTTTTCAGGTGTCCCATCTGGGTGCTTGCAAGACAATGATCAGGATGGCTGCAGTTTCCTAGAATCACAGAATCATCAAATCAGCCAGGTTGGAAGAGACCTCCAAGCTCATCCAGTCCAACCTAGCACTCAGCCCTATCCAATCAACCAGACCATGGCACTAAGTGTCTCATCCAGGCTTTTCTTGTACACCTCCAGGGCCAGCAACTCCACCACCTCCCTGGGCAGCCCATTCCAATGCCAATCACTCTCTCTGCCAACAACTTCCTCCTAACATCCAGCCTAGACCTCCTCTGGCACAACTTGAGGCTATGTCCCCTTCTTCTGTTGCTGCCTGCCTGGCAGAAGAGCCCAACCCCACCTGGCTACAGCCTCCCTGCAGGCAGCTGCATACAGCAATGAGGTCTGCCCTGAGCCTCCTCTTCTGCAGGCTGCACACCCCCAGCTCCCTCAGCCTCTCCTCACAGGGCTGTGCTCCAGGCCCCTCACAGCTTTGTTGCCCTCCTGTGGACACCTTCCAGTACCTCAACATCTCTCTTGAATGGAGGAGCCCAGAACTGGACACAGCACTCAAGCTGTGGCCTGAGCAGTGCTGAGCACAGGGGCAGAATAACCTCCCTTGTGCTGCTGGCCACACTGCTTCTGGTGCAGGCCAAGATGCCATTGGCTCTGCTGCCCACCTGGGCACAAAGGGCACACTGTTGGATCTCCCTTTTGAATCTTGCACAGGCTGACAGTCAAGTACTCAAAAAATAGAGAGTATTTGTATTTTGGTGCTAAAAAATAAGTGGGTGGTTAATGAAGGGCATTGCAGGTAGCACTAAATTAATGCTAAACTGTGATTAAAAATGCATCCTTAAATTCTTCAGCTTGGATTTTTCCTTTGGTGACTCACCCAGTGCCTTTGTCTCTGTAGCCAGATGTTTTTGGAGCATGGATTAATTCCATGGCAAAAGAGGTAACGGCAGGTTGGGGGAAGCAACCAAAACAAAGGCAAGTTTATGACAGCTGCTTTGAGGAAGATGGTTCCATAATTTTTGCCTCAGCATCTTGACTCCCTGCTCCAACAAGATGGGAGTGTAGCAGCCAGGGCTGGGACAAGATGGTTTTTCTCATGTGCCCTTGGCCCCTCTATTCTGTTATGCTGAGACCCTACCTGGAGCACTGCATCCAGCTCTGGAGCCCCTGGGACAAGAGGGATGTGGAGATGCTGGATCGTGTCCAGAGCAGGGCCAGGAGGATGCTCAGAGGGCTGCAGCAGCTCTGCTGTGAGGACAGACTGAAAGAGTTGGGGCTGTTGAGGCTGCAGAAGAGGAGGCTCCCAGGGGACCTTCTTGTGGCATTCCAGGATCTGAAAGGGGCCTACAAAAATGCTGGGGGGGGACTTTTTAGGCTATCAGGGAGCGACAGGACTGGGGGGAATGGAGCAAAGCTGGAGGTAGGGAGAGTCAGAGTGGATGTGAGGAGGAAGTTGTTCAGCATGGGAGTGGTGAGAGGCTGGAATGGGTTGCCCAGGGAGGTGGTTGAGGCCCCATGCCTGGAGGTGTTTAAGGCCAGGCTGGCTGAGGCTGTGGGCAGCCTGCTCTAGGGTAGGGTGTCCCTGCCCGTGGCAGGGTTGATGGAACTAGATGATCCTTGTGGTCCTTTCCCAGCCTGACTGATTCTCTGATTCCCTAATTCTAACTCAGCCTGCTTTTAAGAAAGAAAATGGGTTAGAAGAGAAGCCCCAAAATCTGCTCTGATGTCAGCCTTATCAGCAGCCTCTGCTGCAGACGCTTGAGGCAATAGTGTGTGTTCCCATAGCAACAGGAGGAATCGAGTTAATGGTGTTATTAGCCTTATTTACATGCACACACTCACACACCTGCACATTGTGCACACACACAGGAAAGGGAAATGAGCAAGCCCTGATCTTCAAGAAGGTCGGTCTTGTACATGAGGCTCATGATGAGCACAAGAGGTGGATCCTATCCAATCCAAACCCCTGATGTCACAGAATCACAACATGCCAGGTTGAAAGGGACCTCAAGGCTCATCTGGTCCAAGCTTTCTAGGTAATAGTGTAGTGGGAATGAGCTGGCCCAGGACCCTGTCACGCCGAGTCCTAGAGCTGTCCAGTGCAGGGGATCTACCACTTCTCCTGGGAGATGATTCCAATGTCTGCCTGCTCTCACTGTGGAATTTCTTCTGGAGCCCCATCAGAATCTCCCCAGCATGAACTTGTACCCCTTAGACCTTGTCTTTTCCATGGGACTCCCTGTAAAAAGGAAGTCTCCATATTCCTGTGAGCCACCCTTCATGTCCTGGTACATGGTAAAAAGGTCTCTCCTAAGCTTTCTCTTCTCAAGGCTGAACTCTTCTCAAGACTCAGCTCTCTCAGCTATTCTTCATATGGCAGGGATGCCAGTTCTCTGATCATCCTTGTGGCCCTTCTCTGGACAAGAAGAGACTGTGTCAGCCACCTGTGTCATTATATCTATGTCATTATTTACATCAACCACCAACTCTTCCTGTGGCTGCACTCTCCAGGGAGATTTTCTGTGAGTTGTGCTTACAGGAAGTAGCTGAAATACATCTGCTCAGGTGGCATCCTGAGACCCTTCAAAGAGAGGATCTCGCTCTTCCCAGAGTAGTCACTTCTCTTCTTGCTCTTTACACCACCACTAATCTTTGAGCTGGATATGAACTCTCCCAGAGTTGGGCTTTTTTACCATTTTCTGGTTTGCTGATCCTGAATGGTTTAGCAGAAAACAAGAGGAGACCCCAGAAAGACAAGAGCCTTTGATCCTCCTCTACCCCAACTTTGCACTGCTTGCCGTGATCTGACAGGGAGTCAGATTTTGGGCCCTGTTCCTTGTTGACACCAGGACATGCACATCTCTAACATCACAATGTCAGGCAGTGCCCTTGGAGAAGCTCCAAACCTCTGCATAGAGCTGTTTATCCTATCAAAGGGGGAAGGGGGGGGGTGTCTAATCCCATCCCAGAGGGAAAGCAAAAGCTAAGTGATGTGACCTCTCTTCTGAGAAGCCATACAAACCACATTAGTCAGATTTGCAGCATGTCATCCTTAGCTGCCAGAGCTACCTGTGTATCTTCTCCCGGATTACTAATGTTAGGACAGGAGGAAATGGCCTCAAGTTGCATCAGGGGAGGTTTAAGTTGGCTATTGGGAGGAAGTTCTTTCCTGAGCAGGTGGTCAGGCACTGGAGCAGGCTGCCCAGGGAGGTGGTGGAGTCACCATCCCTGGAGGTGTTTTAAAGGAGAGTGGATGTGGTGCTTGAGGCTATGGTCTGGCAATGAAGGCTGCTGGGATGAAGGTTGGACTGGATGCTCCTGGTGGTCCTTTCCAACCATAGCGACTCACAGTGATTAGATGTTGTGCTGAGGGGTTTGGGTTAGTCAGGGACTTGTCAGTGTGAAACTCATGATTGGACTTGAGGAGCTTGAAGATGTTTTCCAATCTACAAAATTCTGTGACTCTTTTAACCAGGATGGCTTCTCCCTAGTAAAACACATTGGGGGAGCTGGGGGATGGGAGCTTTTTAGACCATTTCTGCATCTGTATCTGCAAGAGCATCCATAGAATTGAGTGATGTCCATGTGGCATCGACATCTCCAGCCTCAAGCTCAGGTTCCCAGCCATTGCTTTATACCTTGGAAAAGCAGCTGCTTCAGAGCCCTAAATATACCTCTGGGTGGTTGGCATTGCATTCTGTTTGCACAACGTAAATGTCAACAGGACCTGATCAGGGGTACCTAGGCAACAGCTAATTTTGAGGTCAGTGATTAACTCTTCTTTGTCAGAACGTGATTTAGCATCAAATTATCTCTAGCTGAATATAGCACTTTCTGGATTAAAAGAAAAGGAGGGGAAGAAAAAGCCTTCTTGCTATTTTTAGCCTCTGAAAGCCATTATCTCTGGTGGCAAGTGATGCTTCCTGCATTTTCTCCTGGTTGAAATGCTGATGCCCACGGGGGGAGCAGTCTCTTAGGCAGACTGCCCCCCGACTCCAGGATTCCCAAGGTCAGGAACTGAAGGCTCAGCTCAGCTGCCCTGCATCGTGCTGCTGTGTTTGTGGCCACAGCAGGAAGCAATTGATTTTCATTTTTTTATGGCACATATACACACTTCCTTGATTAGATAAAAAGTGGATGCTACCAATTAGCACATACATCAACACCTTGGCAAAGTATTGACACTCCACTTGCCTTTTATGCTTGCCTTCCCTCCCCAGACCACTTTGCTGCCTCTTCAAACTCCCTCACTTTTTCTCATCAGCTTCTGGCTAGTGACTCATCCCTTCAGCCTGAGTGTAATGCTCTCTGTATTCCAGCACTGGGTTTCAAGCCCATTCTGCTGTCTCACAGGGCTCTTTGGAACTAATAGTGAGAGCCTGACCGTGTGTATTAAAAGGCCACTCTGATACTCACCTCAGGAAACAGGCAGGGATGCAGAGATGAAGCAGTTGTCCATCTGCCTGGAAAACTACTCCTCTGTGATGTGATACACATCAGGATGAGCTTTTGTTTCCCAGGGAGCCCAGATGGATATATCCCAGGTGGATATTACACCTCTGGGCCATGTCCCTGCACTTGCTGCTGCTGAGCTGAGTGTGTGCTTCCCTGCAGGGTCAGGAAGAGGGATTATTTTTTCCCCCTCAGCTTTTCATGTTCTTTTGGGAGATGTAACAATCCCAGCCCCTACACTCTGCCCCATGATGCTAACACCTTCAACCTTGCCACCTTTGCCTTGGTGTGTTTTTGTATTAAAGCTGACACCAATATTCAACATAAAAAAATAAAATAAGTGAAAAGAAGCAGAGGAAAAACTTTTCTGAGCATTTACATTTCTGGTTTACTGCCACAGCTAAATAATCATCAATTTGCTTCTTGCTGGCAGGGACCCAGGCTGCTGAGCAATAACAGGCTTGTTTTGAAGACGCTTTAATTTGTTCTCTCAGAAGAAATGTCTTTGCTAAGTGTTGCCAAGCTGTCACACAAAGAAATACAAAACTATATTTGTATCTGCGAGGCTCAGATACAATGTGCAAGGTACTAACACAGAGGGCTGTGTCTGGACAGACATTCTCTCCTATATTTTAGGAAAATGAATGACTAAGCCTTGCTCAGTTCTCTAAAACCAAGGACATGGCTACCAGGTGTGGGGAAAGAGTTCCAGTGCAGATCCATCTTGGTCAGAGGTGCAGCTCTTCTTCCTCAGTGCGTGCCTCTGGCCAGGCCCACAGAGGTCAAGGCTGAGCTTATTCCCTTGGGATCCTATTCTGAGCTCTATCTGCTCAAGGTAAGACAAAGGTGGTTATTCTGTCCCTGTGCTCAGCACTGCTCAGGCCACACCTTGAGTGCTGTGTCCAGTTCTGGGCTCCTCAATTCAAGAGAGATGTTGAGGTACTAGAATGTGTCCAGAGGAGGGCAACAAAGCCGGGGAGGGTCCAGGAGCACAGCCCTGTGAGGAGAGGCTGAGGGAGCTGGGGGTGTGCAGCCTGCAGAAGAGGAGGCTCAGGGCAGAGCTCATTGCTGTCTACAGCTACCTGAAGGGAGGCTGTAGCCAGGTGGGGTTGGGCTCTTCTGCCAGGCAAGCAGCAACAGAAGAAGGGGACACAGCCTCAAGTTGTGCCAGGGGAGGTCTAGGCTGGATGTTAGGAGGAAGTTGTTGGCAGAGAGAGTGATTGGCATTGGAATGGGCTGCCCAGGGAGGTGGAGGAGTTGTCATTCCTGGAGGTGTTAAGGCAAAGCCTGGATGGGGCACTTAGTGCCATGGTCTGGTTGATTGGACAGGGCTGGGTGCTAGTTTGGACATGATGATCTGGCAGTTTTCTTTTAACCTGCTTGATTCTATATGATTCCATATATGATTCTCTATAAGATTCTAAGGGCTCCTCAGCATTGGCAGTCTTGGCTTAGAAATAGATTGGTTTGTTGCTTTATGGCAGGAGTGTACCTCATTGTGGCACTGCAAGTCCTTCACAGGGACTGGCCTGCAGAGCTAGTGCTGTGCTGTGGGCAGTGAAATTGCTTCTGGGTGATGATGGGGCTGTCTTCTTGCAATTTCTGAGTGAGCACTTTCAGTGAGGAAGATGGGCACAGTGCTTTTTCCACAGTGAAATTTATTTTTAGCTTGCATTCTAGTATCTGGGGGGAAAAGATTGTTCTCACAATTGCTATTAACTTCAGTGAAAAAAAAATAACATGTCCAGCCTCCTGTGTAGTAACTACTCAGCAACTCACAGGTCATGTGAAGCAGCAAAAACGTTGTTGTGAAAGAAATCTGAAGCTCTGCTAACAAAGTTGCAAAATAACCCCCCCTCCCCATGTTGGTTAGATGAAGTCAGGGCTTCCTCACGTAGCTGTGCAGACAAAAAGCCCTTGAACACTGTAAAGGCTTGTTTGCAGCCATTTAGAGGCTTGAGCAAAAAAGGGGCTTGGGCAAGTTTAAAAGAATGAAAACAATGAAAGAACTTGTACCTGATGACACATCTAACAGAGCACGACCTCTGCTGCTGCCTGTTGCTTTCCATCAACAGAACAAGCGCGGCAAGGAAGGCAGAGTGACAAAAAGGCATCTATTTAGCTTCACTGCAGTCATTGCTAATCTCTAGAAAGTAGACCAGAGGCTGTCTTTTTAAATAAAGGTATGAACTGAGTGTGCAAAATGCCCTAGCAAACTCTATCCAAGTCCACGTGCAGCTCTCTTAGCTTCCAAGCACTGCTGGCAAGCACTGTTCCTGCAGAAGCTGAGCCAGACCTTCTGGTGTAGCTGGGCTGGCTGCTGGCAGAGAGCTGACAGATGTGCAGACTGCTAAGCAGAGGGGAAAGTTCTTTACTGTGAGGGTGCTGAGACACTGGAACAGGTTGCCCACAGAAGTTGTGTATGCCTCATCCCTGGAAGGGCAGCAAAGCTGGTGAGAGGCCTGGAGCACAGCCCTGTGAGGAGAGGCTGAGGCAGCTGGGGGTGTGCAGCCTGCAGAAGAGGAGGCTCAGGGAGACCTCATTGCTCTCTACAACTACCTGAAGGGAGGCTGTAGCCAGGTGGGGTTGGTCTCTTCTGCCAGGCACCCAGCAACAGAACAAGGAGATGCAGTCTCAAGTTGCGTCAGGAGAGGTCTAGGCTGGATGTTAGGAGGAAGTTGTTGGCAGAGAGAGTGATTGGCATTGGAATGGGCTGCCCAGGGAGGTGGTGGAGTTGTCATTCCTGGAGGTGTTCAGGCAAAGCCTGGATGGGGCACTTAGTGCCATGGTCTGGTTGATTGGACAGGGCTGGGTGCTAGGTTGGACTGGATGAGCTTGGGGGTCTCTTCCAACCTGGTTGATTCTATGCTCAAGACGAAGCTGGATGAGGCTCTCAGCAACCTGGTCTAGCAGGAGGTGTTCCTGCCCAGGGCAGGGAGGTTGAGACTCGATCTTTAAGGTCCCTTCCAGCTCAATCTATTCTGTAATTTTCTGACCATTATGTCTAGATCTCTCTCATAGTCACTGAGTCCCTGCCAAAATATTTTCTGAAAGCTCAAACACCTGAAAAAACAAAAGACATTTCTGAGTGGTGAGCACTCAGCAGAGACATCTCCCATGGTAGTGTCCCTGCCTGACTAAGCTTAAGAGGTCAAAGATGCATCAAAAACTCACCCAATCTGAAGTAGGAGGAGAAGGACTCATAACCCTAAATGGATCACTAAGTGTTTAAAGCATCTCTTGATGCCAGCTGCATAGAAACCTCTGAAATGTCAGTGCTGGTTGTCTCACCATCTGTGTTAGCCCTCTCTCTCTTCCCCTCCTCCTGCCTTTCTTTAGGCTGCCAGAAGAAAAATGACTCTTCAATATTTTCAGCCTGTTACTGGAAAGATATATTTTGAAGTGCTTTTTCCTTTCTGTTCCAACTCATGGTATGTAAAGCACATTTAATAATGCTTCACATCTACTTAGCCTACTCATTGATCATTAAAGAGCACCCACCATCAAAATAATCCATACTTAACCAAAATTAACTAATCACATATTGAAATTACAACATGGTATTGCTCAGCTCTCGGAACAGATGGAGGAGCCAAGCAGAGAGCTTTTAGATCATTTATTTCAGCAACTTTTTAATTGTTTTTGTTGCTGCTAAAGTTTTGGAAGGGTGCTGAGCTAATTACTGAGTTGTCTCAGCATGCTTTGCTTAGGTATGCACTGCTGAAGCACAGCTTTTTGTTCTCCTGCGTGGCTTGTGGAACCAGGCACAGCTGGGGAGCCAAGGTGGAAACATCTCGATGGCAGTGCAGGAGGTCCAGATAGACTTCTCTCTCTGCTGCTCCTTCTGGTGTGGTGGTACATGAGTGGGGCTGCCAGATACCAGCTTTATCTGCTCTTTGAATTCTCTTTTCCCTACAACCAGTTAAAATGAAGAGAAATCTAGAGGGCTCTCCTTGTGTTGCAATGCCTGGTGCCAGGAGGTGTGCTGAGAAGATAAAAGGCTCTGGGAATACAAACAGTTCCCAAGGAGGTGTAGGCACTTCAGTAAAGGTGGAGTTGGTCACTGCCCCTGCCTTTTGACACTCAACAACAATGTGAGGGAGATGAGGGTGACACACAACACTGCTGCCAATTGGAATGGGCTGCCTGGGGGAGTGGTGGAGTAACTATCCCTGGAGATGTTTAAGAGGAGGCTGCATGAGGCACTTAGTGCCATGGGTTTCTTAATTAGAAGGGTTAGGTGATAGGTTGGACTTAATGATCATAGAATCAGTCAGAGTTGGAAGAGACCACAAGGATCATCTAGTTCCAAGCCCTCTGCCATGCCCAGGGACACCCTACCCTAGATCAGGCTGGCGACATCCTCATCCAGCCTGGCCTTAAACACCTCCAAAGATGAGGCCTAAACCACCTCCCTGGGCAACCCATTCCAGGCTCTCACCACTCTCATGCTCAACAACTTCCTCCTCACATCCAGTCTGACTCTCCCCACCTCCAGCTTTGCTCCATTTCCCCCAGTCCTGTCACTCCCTGAGAGCCTAAAAAGTCCCTCCCCAGTTTTTTTGTAGCCCACTTCAGATACTGGAAAGCCACAATAAGATCACTTGGGAGCCTCCTCTTCTGCAGACTGCACAGCCCCAACTCTTTCAGTCTGTCCTCACAGCAGAGCTGCTCCTAGATCCTAGAGGTCTTTTCTAACCTGGTTAACTCTGTGATTCTGTGACTGAGCTCAGTAAGAACCTGACATGGACTTTGAGAGAACCTACACGGGTGCCTCCAAACTGAACTATTCTGGCATTTGTGTTTCAGAAATCCTGGGAAGCAATGACTTCAGAGATACAAAGTGTCCTCTCCTTGTCCTGAGAGTAGGGTTTAACCTGCAGGAAGACAGGGATGGAGATGGATGTAATGAATAGGGATGGACACAATGAACGGGGATGGATGCAGTGGATGCTGACAGCTCTAATTCTGATGTGCCCACCTTTCCCCGTGGCACATCCTGCACGACCTCTTCATCTGGACTGTCCAAGGCGTTAAACACATTTTTCTCCCAATGAGATTTTCACCACAGTGCCTAAATGTGTTGCATGCTGTTCCCATCACCATCAGGACTTTCTTTTCCCACATTATCCTGATCAGCAGCAACAGAACAAACATGCTGTCTTAGGATGGGGGTGGGGGACTTGTCCCCTTAGTCCTAGGAAAGCCACGTTGCTGCAGATGGAAGCTACCTGCTGGCCCACGTTTATCTGGCAGTAGGTTTGGCAGGGACTGGTATGAAGCAGGCAGACATCATTTGCTTCATTGGGTCCTGTGCTTCAGAGGGGAAATCTGCTGCGGGTTCATTGCGAGGCGCCGAGGGTGAGACCAGGAGAGAGCTGGCAGTTTTTCTGCTCCTGCATTTGGGTCTTCTCTGGTTTGACTATCGTTTTGGGGGAACTCAGGACATGCATGGTGCGATGCTCTGAGGGGCAAACAGCTTGTTCAGCCAGCGCAAGTACTGCCTGGAGGGAGCGCGCACGGAGCAGGCTCTTCTCAGTGAGCGGTAGCGCCGCTCGGACGCGTTTACCTCGGGCGGTGCACAGAGCTGCCCGGCGGCTCTGAGCCGGCACCGCGAGTGCTGCACCGACACCAATCTTGCCCTTCCCTCCCCACGAACCCCTCGGAATGGGAAAACCTGCTCAGAGCGGCGGGAGAGGAGAGCGGGACGGAGCAGAGCTGCTCCAGCCACCGGCTGCTAGGAGCCTTCGCTCCCTCCTCTGATTCCGCCCCTGAGCATGCCTCCGGCCCCGGCGCCGTGCTGCGCCCCGGGCTGTCCTCGCCGCCGGGCAGGAGCCGGGCGGGGAGTGACGCCGGTAATGCCCCTGCTGCCTCGAAAGCCCTCGCTCGGGCCGCCACTGCCTGGCCTACACCCCGCACCGCAGCGGCCGCCATCCACCCCTCCTCTCCAGCCTCCCCGGTGTCCGCCGCTGACGCCAGCGCCGCGCAGCCCGGCCCGCCCCCGGGGGCGGCCCCGCCTGCTCCCGCCAAACGGCGCCGGCGGGGGGAGGCCGGGGCGGGGCGGAGCGGGGCGGGGCGCGGGGGGCGGCCTGGCCGGCGGGAAACTTCTCCGTGTTCAGCACCACAGACAGAGCGGGCGCGGCGCCGCCGCCCGGCATGCGCGCCCCCGCCGCCTCCGCTCGCCCAGCGCCTGTGCCCCCGCACCGCCGCGATGCAGGCAGCGACCGGCCTCAATCAGAGCGCGGCGGCCGCCCCCCGGCTACCGGACGCTGCTGCTGGCGGCGGCGGCAACGCCTCGCTGGAGCTGTCGTCTCGGCCCCCCGCGCCCGCTGCCCTCAACCCCTGGGATGTGATGCTCTGCGTCTCCGGCACAGCCATCGCCTGCGAGAACGCCCTGGTGGTGGCCATCATCTGCTACTCGCCCGCCCTGCGCACCCCCATGTTCGTGCTGGTGGGCAGCCTGGCCACGGCTGACCTCCTGGCCGGACTCGGCCTCATCCTCAACTTCGTTTTCCAGTACGTGATCCGCTCCGAGACGGTCAGCCTGCTGACGGTGGGCTTCCTCGTCGCCTCCTTCGCCGCCTCCGTGAGTAGCTTGCTAGCCATCACGGTGGATCGCTACCTCTCCCTCTACAACGCCCTCACCTACTACTCGGAGAGGACAGTGCTCTGCATCCACACCATGCTGGCGGGTGCCTGGGGGGTGTCCCTCTGCCTGGGGCTGCTGCCCGTCCTGGGCTGGAACTGCCTCCATGACCACGCCGCCTGTAGCGTCGTCAGACCCTTGACCAAGAGCAACGTGACGCTGCTGTCCGCCTCTTTTTTCCTCATTTTCCTCATCATGCTCCATCTCTACATTGAGATCTGCAAGATCGTTTGCAGGCATGCCCACCAGATAGCTCTCCAGCAGCACTTTCTGACTGCTTCACACTATGTGGCCACCAAAAAAGGAGTCTCTACCCTCGCTATAATCCTCGGGACTTTTGGAGCCAGCTGGCTGCCTTTTGCCATCTACTGTGTCGTGGGGGATCCTGACTACCCTTCCGTCTACACCTACGCCACGCTGCTCCCCGCCACCTACAACTCCATGATCAACCCCATCATTTACGCCTACAGAAACCAGGAGATCCAGAGGTCCATGTGGGTGCTCTTCTGCGGCTGCTTTCAGGCTAAAGTGTCCTTCCGCTCCCGGTCCCCCAGCGATGTCTGAGTGACTTTTCTCTCTGTTGTACCACACCGAGTGACAATCTTACCCAGTGTGAACTATTAACAGTGCCTGTCTTAAACTCCAAACCGCATCGTGAGGTCGTTGGAAACATGCTTAAGTATTAGCACTTTATACATGTTTGTATCTCTGAGTGGTCCGGGGCGCGGAGCTCTTGGGTGCCGTGACAAAGCCCGAGGTGTTTGTAGATACATTTGCACACATCACGTTTGCCAAGTGAAGACATTCCGACACCGCTTTGTTCTAGCACCTTATTTCTAGCTGCTGACCTGCCAAAACAGTGTTGCCTTCCTGAGGGGCAGAGAGAAAGGAAGCTGTGTTTGTCGTGGTCCTAGGCGTGTGCGTGTGTGTCGGGGGTCTGTGTGTGCGTGTGTGTGTGTGTCTAGACTTTGCTGCACAACGTTGATAAGTTATGACATTTTGTATACAAATAAAAAGAAGTCAACATCTCCTATCCCTTGGTGTCTTTTGAAGCTTGCAGAAATAAGAGGAGCTGGCAGGGTTTGCCAGTTGGGCAAAGTCCCTTTGTTTACTCCTGAAAGCTCTCCGTGTAACTCTGCCTAAAGAGCTCTTCATTCGCTATGGAGATGAAACACTGCACCAAGAAAGGCACCTTCCTGCTTGCTTGTTTGTTTCTTCTCTTCTTTATTATGGTAAAGTGAGAGCAACAAAGAGCACAAACTTTTTTCTCCTTCAGCAACCAAAGAAACAAAAAACCCAGTCAAATAGGCTGCTCACTGGAATTGTTCTCCAGGTTTCCAGTAGCTTTCCTTTCTGAGTTGTAAGTTAGCCCTCAATGATAAAAAAGTTATCATACTGAGGGGGAAAATCCAACTCGAAGCTGGGCTCTTTTATTCCACTGAAAGGGACAAAGGGGGAAAAAAGACAGAAAAAAGTCACATTCTTCTTTCCTAAAAGCCTGTGAAATGCCACAATAAATTGCCTTTCTTTATCATCCAGAGTTCTGAGAGCAACCTGAATTGTTTCTCCTCCTCATTTCCCCCCTCTTCTTTTTCCTTTTGACTGCATGCTGCAGAAAAATCATTCAAGTGCATCTTTGCTGTCTGCCTGTCTTGGAGCATGTGCAGTTTACCGATGGTCCCATGGCTTAGTGGCTTACAAAGAGCCCATCAGAGGTCAGTGTTGACCAGAGCTCAGAAACAATTCTTCACTCAGGTTCTAGCTCACCGGTGACTGATTTATTCAGGGCAATAACACAGGGAGCAGATTTCAGCAGCACTGCTGCTGCTTATTTATTTATAGTTAGGCTACATTTACATCCTGGCTGTGTTATGGCTTATCACTATCTTTTCAATTTGTGTATAAGGGCTGAAGCAGATAACTTCTATGTGCACAGTACCATATATAAAGTTTGAACTAAATGTGTTTTCCAGCTTCTGACAGGGCAGTGCATCAAGTGTTTTCTTGCTGGGGTCACCAGGATCTAGCAGCAAAGCTCAGCAAGGCTGTGAATCAGTGGTGCTGTGTTTAGGTGTGAGTGCAAAGACTCTGAAAAACAGTTATCATTTCATTGCTAATGCAAAAATCATTCATTTAAAACCTTCACTGAATTCCAGACTCCGCTGGCCCTAATGCTTTTATCAATTGAGTCACAAGCATGATGTTGTGATGAATGAACAGCACAGGCAGACAGCTGATAGGCTGCAGTCGGGTTGCAAATATGACTCCCAGGAGCCTGCTCAGGTCCTGCTCAGCACCTCACACCTTGGTGCAGGTTTGATCATAGAATCATAGAATAGACCAGGTTGGAAGAGACCTCCAAGCTCATCCAGTCTAACCTAGCACCCAGCCCTAGACAATCAACCAGACCATGGCACTAAGTGCCTCAGCCAGGCTTGGCTTGAACACCTCCAAGGACGGTGACTCCACCACCTCCCTGGGCAGCCCATTCCAATGCCAATCACTCTCTCTGCCAACAACTTCATCCTAACATCCAGCCTAGACCTCCCCTGGCACAACTTGAGACTGTGTTCCCTTGTTCCATTGCTGCTTGCCTGGCAGAAGAGCCCAACCCCACCTGGCTCCAGCCTCCCTTCAGGTAGTTGCAGACAGCAATGAGAACACCCCTGAGCCTCCTCTTCTCCTCTCCGTTGCATTCTTAAGCTATATGACTGCATTTGCAGTTTGGCACTTTCCCCAGTGATTCCCTCTCTATAAAAATAAAGCTGGATCCCTCCTGCTAAAAATGTGACACTTGGAAGGTATTTCCCTCAGCATTCTCTCCCTCTTCCAGGAAGGAAATTTGGGTTATGGTGATCTTCACCATTCATTTTGTTGGGACAACACAAATGGGGGTGTGTTTCTGCATATTGTGTTCAGAAAGTTTGGTTGACTCATGATTTCTGGGAAATGCTCAGGCAGTAGAGGAGAGAAAGTATTGATGGGCTTTGGTTAGCCCTGAGAGTGAGACTGGTGGCCACTTGCAGGAGAATAATGGCCTTACAATTTCCAAGCCAGTCCTGCTCTGCTGGGATACCTGAGCAGAGTCATCTCTTGTCTCCCCAAACAAAATCTCCCTTCAGAAAAAGAAGAGCTGCAATCCTGATGGAGGAAGTTCAGGAATTGTGTCCAGCCTGATGCCTGCAATTTCCTTGCTGAGGTTTGGGAGGGTTTTTTTATGGCAATAGCAGACATTTATTTGAGAAAATGGTGTTACACTTGTAGGATCTGGACACAAACTCCTCCTGCTCTCAGCACTTTTACCTTGGCTGTTAAATGATTTGTGGAAGGCAAAAATTCCTGGAGCTCCTGGGGTCTGTCCAGCAGATCCAGGGAGGTTCTCCTCCCCCTTTACTCTGCCCTGGGTAGACCCTATCTTGAGTACCATGTTCAGTTTTGGGCTCCCCAGTTTCAGAGGGACAGGGATCTGGAGATGTGGAGGGCTACAAGGATGATTAGGGGGCTGGAGCACTTCGTGATGAGGAGAGGCTGAGGGACCTGGGGCTGCTTAGTCTGGAGAAGAGAAGACTGAGAGGGGATTTAATCAATGTTTATAAACATCTGAGGGCTGGTGGCCAGGAGGGGAGGACAGGCTCTGCTCACTGCTCCCTGGGATAGGACAAGGAGAAATTGATGGAAGCTGCAGCACAGGAGTCCCAGTACAACAGGGAACTTCTTGACTGGAAGTGTCCCAGAGCACTGGCACAGGCTGCCCAGAGAGGCTGTGGAGTCTCCTTCTCTGGAGACTTTCAAGGCCTGTCTGGATGTGTTCCTGTGTGCCCTGAGCTAGATTGTATGGTCCTGCTCTGGTGGTGGTGGTTGGACTGGATGATCTCTTTGGGTCCCTTCCAACCCCTGCCATCCTGTGAGCCTGGAATCCTGTTGCTCGTCTCTGGGCAGTGCATTGCCCTGACCTCATTCCCCACAGCCAGCTGGAGGACAAGCAGGTACTCTGCCTGCTCCTGTGTTTCCAGAAGTCAATAGGCAACTTTGCCTGCACAGACCCCACAGCACTGCAGCAGAAACTGCTGTTAGCACTGCTGAGCATGCGTCTTCCCTGTCCCTTTGGGCACATGTGTTCAGTGCTTTCGATGTTCTTAGGGCAATGGTGTGATCTCTGAGGTGGGGAAGACACACACCGAGTTAGAGACAAGGCTCAGGCTCAGTGTTTGGTGCTGACATATGGTCTGTAGCCTTTACAGAGAGCAGAAAGGAGATTTCCTTCTTTACCACTCTTAAAAGTTCTTTGGCTTGTTCTGAAATAAGCCAAAGATGAAATCCTGTCAGCCTTGATCTGGGAGCTCCCAGCCTGCTCCCACTAAACCCGGGGATGCTCTATTGCACACCAACCAAGATAATGACAGTATCTCATTATAAACAATTACCATTTTCAGGCAGGAAGTCCTTGGCCTCAGCTCCAATTCTGATGAGAAACTAATGGTTTATTCCTAACCTCCAAAATCTTACAGGAGTTGCAGTGCCTGTTGGCAGTTTGGCTCACCTGAAGTGCCTCTTTCTGCGATGAGCTCCCTGATTTTGGTGGCAGCAATCACAAGAAGAGCACAGCTCTGGTGAAGAAGACCTGGGCTGAAAGCCCCCCAGGCACACATCGCTTGCTTGTCTGTGTGGCAGAAAGGCGAAAGCGAGACCGACCCTGCAGGCTGCTTTGCGTGAGTCACTGGGCATTAAGAAGCCAGCTGGATTCAAAATCACAGGTCAGATAAAACCTCTGTATTTAGCTAAGCAAACAAAAGCACAAAACACTTTCAAGCCTGGAAAGGGAGCCTGTAGATATTTTTATCAAGGTAATGATGGGCAGGTTCTAAGTAACACCCAGCCAAGCACTGGAAGTTCTCAGCTCCAGTCTGCTGCTCGCACTTTAAATTATTGTAATGAGGTTCAAATTCATTTTTGGCAGTTCAGCTGCTCCTAAGCTCTCCAGCTGGCTTCATTTACAAAGGGGGAAAATGAAAAAGGAGAATTAAAAAACCCCAACCCTCAGGTTTTCTCCTTCTTGGTGCTTCCTGATGGAGATGTGAGACTTGCAGGTCAAAGACTGAGCGTGCAGAGGTGATTCAGCCCTGCCTGGAGAGTGAGCACATCTGAAGTCCACAGCATCATGGAGAGTAGGGGGTTGGAAGTGACCTCTGGAGATCACTCTATTATGGGTCAGGAACTGGCTGCAGGGCTGGGCCCAGAGAGTGGTGGTGAGTGGTGCCACATCTAGCTAGCAGCTGTCACTAGTGGTGTGCCCCAGGATCAGTGCTGGGCCTGATTGTTCAGTATATTTATTCATGGTCTGGACCAGGAGATTGAGTCCAGCATCAGTAAGTTTGCAGATGACACCAAGCTAGGAGCAGGTGTGGAGCTGTTGGAGGGTAGGAGAGCCCTGCAGAGGGACCCTGACAGGCTGCATGGGTGGGCAGAGGCCAGTGGGATGAGATTGAACAAGGCCAAGTGCAGGGTTCTGCACTTTGGCCACAACAACCCCAAGCAGCACTACAGGCTGGGGACAGAGTGGTTGAGAGCAGCCAGACAGAGAGGGAGCTGGGGGTGCTGGTAGAGAGGAGCTGAAGATGAGCCAGCAGTGTGCTTAGGTGGGCAGCACAGCCAATGGCATCCTGGGCTGGCTCAGGAGCAGAGTGGCCAGCAGGACAAGGGAGGTTATTCTTCCTTTGTGCTCAGCACTGCTCAGGCCACACCTTGAGTGCTGTGTCCAGTTCTGGGCTCCTCAATTCAAGAGAGATGTTGCAGTACTGAACGTGTCCACAGGAGGGCGACAAAGCTGTGAGGGGCCTGGAGCAGAGCCCTGTGAGGAGAGGCTGAGGCAGCTGGGGGTGTGCAGCCTGCAGCAGAGGAGGCTCAGGGCAGAGCTCATTGCTGTCTACAACTACCTGAAGGGAGGTTGTAGCCAGGTGGGGTTGGACTCTTCTGCCAGGCAAGCAGCAACAGAAGAAGGGGACACAGCCTCAAGTTGTGCCAGGGGAGGTCTAGGCTGGATGTTAGAAGGAAGTTGTTGGCAGAGAGTGATTGGCATTGGAATGGGCTGCCCAGGGAGGTGGTGGAGTTGTCATTCCTGGAGGTGTTCAAGCCAAGCCTGGATGAGGCACTTAGTGCCATGGTCTGGTTGATTGGCCAGGGCTGCGTGCTAGGTTGGACTGGGTGATCTTGGAGGTCTCTTCCAACCTGCTTGATTCAATGATTCTATGAATTGAATCTGGGGGAAGGATAGAAATGGAGATCTGGGGAAATACTTTCATTGTTTTTTGTCCCTGTTACTCTCTGTGTAGATCCTGGCTGGTTTAAAAAAGTTGTTTCTCCAAGTGGCCTGCTCATGGTGTGGATGCATCAGTTTGGAGCTTAATTGAAAGACTCAGGTTTGGGTTTTTTTTAATTGTTTGTTTGGGGGTTTGGTTTGGGGATTTTTGGTGAGGGTTTGGAAAGGAGTTTTAACAATTGCCTTGAACCTCCTGACTTCCTTGCAATAAGACATACTTTGCACACATCAGTGTTCCTTTTCTCACTGACAAGCTGATGGTGTGCAGGTTAATAATGACATTTAAAACCAAGGCAGAAGGAAAGGCTCTGAAGACGTTCTTCAAGCCACAGATGGTTTAAATAAAGGTTGAGCCTCCTATAAAATGTAATCAGATCTTCTGACACACTTGGAGTGGCTGAATTATTGTTTTTGTCTAATCAGTGCATCACAGTGAGAGGATGTGATTGCATACCTGCAGGCAGATGCCATTTGTCACTTCCAGTTGTTGATGCTTTTTACAGGAAGAAGTGCACCTAGGTAATATTTGCTGTCCAAAGAGGCCTCTGCCATTGGAAATTGAGTGCATCACCAGTGAATATGGGGGAAGCTGTTGCTTCCCAATATCAGTCTCTGACTTTTGATGCTGTGCTGATTTTCCTTAATCAGCAGGAAGCTGGATTCTTTTTCCTGAAGCATTTATCATTGTTGTAAGCAGTGGTGTGCTCTGCTTGAAATGTCATTGTGCAATGGCAGACAAGAAAAACATGGGAGACAAATAAGTGAAGGGCTCCTCCTTCCTGCACTCTTGCTGTTCTATAAATGGCTCCAGGAAAATCATCAAGTTGATTAAATTATGCTGTCAAAATCAACCTGTCAGAAAGCCTTTCGCAGGGAGAGTTTGGGGATGAAGTGGGACCAGTGCAGCAAGTGTAAACTCAGGAATTAGCAGCTCCCCAGCTTGGCATGGCTGAAGATGGACTCCATTCTCCCAGGGATCTGAGCTGCTCCATGGCAGAGCAATTCATGGTGTGAGCCCTTGCTCCTAACAGACCCCTTGGTGGAGATAGAGGCTCCTTCTCTGCAGCAGTGTATGACATACAAGCCTGGCTGCCTGGCTGTGGGCAGAAGCAACAGGGGAGGGGACAAACTGAGCAAGGCAAGGAGGGCAACGCAGCTCAGGGCAGCTGCAGCAGCCAGCTCCACTACAAGCACCTCCTCAGCTCCTGTCTTGCTGCCTCTCAGAAGGGGTCCAGTTGTGCCCTGTGACTTGTTGGCTTTCTTAATCAGAAGCAGAGACAGAGAAATCCACATTTTATGTCCTTGAATGTATCACCCACGGGCAATAAAAAAGTCTTTCAAACTACTTAAGCCAGTTTTTACATCATCTTGCCTTTGCTCCATTCCCAAAAGCTTTAACATTGTGTTTACAACTTTGTCTGTCCTGGTCTCACCCCTCTTTGCTGCCACAAAGAAAAGAAGTTGCTGTTCCTGCTTCTTAAGATTACTCTCAGGTGACCTCTCTTCAAAATTTATAGCCCTGCATAAATCCATAGCCACAATTTCTCGGCTGTTCCAGCACTCTGGACCATTGATTCACTGCAGTCTGCTCAGGTTAACAGACCTGTTCCCCCACTTCACCCCTGGAAAAGCAGAGAAGAGAGAAGAAAGATTGCTTGGTGCAGTTTCCCAGCAAGCTGTGTGTCTCAAGAGCTGCTTACACACTTTGTATTGTAAACCATAGAATCAAGCAGGTTGGAAGAGACCTCCAAGCTCTTCCAGTCCAACCCAGCACCCAGTCCTATCCAATCAACCAGACCATGGCACTAAGTGTCTCATCCAGGCTTTGCCTGAACACCTCCAGGGACAGCAACTCCACCACCTCCCTGGGCAGCCCATTCCAATGCCAATCACTCTCTCTGACAACAACTTCCTCCTAACATCCAGCCTAGACCTCCCCTGGCACAGCTTGAGGCTGTGTCCCCTCGTTCTGTTGCTGCTTGCCTGGCAGCAGAGCCCAACCCCACCTGGCTGCAGCCTCCCTTCAGGTAGTTGTAGAGAGCACTGAGGTCTGCCCTGAGCCTCCTCTTCTGCAGGCTGCACACCCCCAGCTCCCTCAGCCTCTCCTCACAGGGCTGTGCTCCAGGCCCCTCACCAGCTTTGTCGCCCTCCTGTGGACACCTTCCAGTACCTCAACATCCCTCTTGAATTGAGGAGCCCAGAACTGGACACAGCACTCAAGAGCCACCTTCATTAATGACTTAGGTAAGGGGATGGGTTGATCTGAGCAGAAAAGAACCTAATGAAGTTCAATAGGGGGGCAAGGGCAGAGTCCTGCACCTGAAGAGGAGTGACCCCATGCCACCATCTGTGATGGCTCAAGGGAGCACCTTCATTGTGGGACATCTGCTGTGAAAACAGTGGAAAATGTTCTGCATTCTGGCCAGAATGATGGAAGAAGGAATGATGAGCTTAAATGGCAGCAAGGAAGAGTCAGGCTCACGCTGGAAAACTGCCCAAAGTAAAGGAGAACTAAGCCAGTCTGTGCAGGGAGACTGCGAGGACCTCCGTCCCTGGAAACCTCTCATAGCAAGTTGAAAACACCCACCAGGAACAACCCAGGGAGAACAAGTCTGTCTCCAGACTGAGCAACAGGCTGAACAAACTCGTGAGGTCTGCTCCACCACTATTTTGGTGCTGCTACAGTCACAAGGACCTTTTTAATTTGCTGTCTGCAAGTCCTTGAGGAGCAGGTAGTCAGATAACTTCAGCTGCTGCAGTTCTCTCCTCTCCTTTCTGTCCAGGCCAGCTTTGTGATGGCTTTGCTATGTATTGGCAGCCTCCTGGGGCCAGCAATTCTTCTCCAGTTCTTCTCCAATTCATACAGCATCTGGGCACCAGAGCAGAGTCCATACAGGCAGAGCTGTTTATGGATAAACACTGCAGTATTTCCCCCCCCAAAAAATATTCCCTGTAGAGCACCAGCATCTTCTTAATCAAGCACTGATCTCTGGGCTTGCCCGGGTGTGCATACAGACTTCTTCTTTAAATCAAACTTTCTTCTGCTGGGTTTCCTCGTGTGCAAGCCCACTGCTAGGAGAGAGCACTGCAAATCATCCCTCACCACAGGAGGTGCTCTGGGACATTTCCTGTAATGATTGTACCCAGATGACCTCCAAGTTGTTATAGAAAAGCCACTGAAGCTGTCTGAGGGCAGATATACCTGCAGGTACAAGCTGCTCTCTCCTTGAGATGCTGTGCACAAAGATAGAGTAGCTCATCTTTCCTCTTCAGCTAAAGCTCTGCTTGGAGAGTGGTGATGAACAAATAACAGTGCAGGAAAGATGTCCTAAGGGAAGTGATTTCCATGGAGAAGAGAGGCTCAGGGCAGACCTCATTGCTGTCTACAACTATCTGAAGGTGGGGTTGGTCTCTTCTCCCAGGCAACCAGCAACAGAACAAGGGGACACAGCCTCAAGTTGTGCCAGGGGAGGTCTAGGCTGGATGTTAGGAGAAAGTTGTTGCCAGAGAGAGTGATTGGCATTGGAATGGGCTGCCCAGGGAGGAGGTGGAGTTGCCATCCCTGAAGGTGTTGAAGCAAAGCCTGGATGGGGCACTTAGTGCCATGGTCTGGTTGATTGGCCAGGGCTGGGTGCTAGGTTGGACTGGATGATCTTGCAGGTCTCTTCCAATCTGGTTGATTCTATGATTCACTTTCTCCTTGAGATGCTGTGCACAAAGACAGAGTAACTCATGTTTCCTCTTCAGCTAAAGCTCTGCTTGGAAAGTGGTGACGAACAAATAACAGTCCAGGAAAGATGTCCTAAGGGAAGTGATTTCCATGGAGAAGTTCTTTATCTGCAACTGATGGAAGGGAAGGTTTATTGAATCACTGCAAGCTCCTCGTCTTAGAGGAGCCCTGTTCACCACCACTGATCCGAGCCTTTCCCATCAACGTGGTGTGTGTGAGCAGCTGCCAGGAGGTGCAGAGAGCTTCCTGCAAGCAGGGGCTGGCACTGCCCTGAATAACAGCAAGTGGAGGAAAACCTCCTTGAGATGCTTCGGTCTGTTGTCCATGCTCTGCAACAAATGGCCTGGCAGTAGAGAGACTTCAGATTAAATCACACAGATGTGGATGAAGAAACAGGGTCAGCTGTCACTAGGATGCAGCCATTAATTTTGATTAATGGCAATTATAATGTAGTGGTGTCTGACAGCAGCGTTAAGGTATGTGTGCACAAGCCATCGTCTGCAACCTCAGAGGACAGATCTTGTGGCTTTAACAGAGAGATCAAAGAGTGAGAGAGACCTTGAGGGATGTCCCAGTTCCTGTTCTGCTCAGAGGAGCCAGGGAACCTGTGGAAACTGGCAGACAAAATGCCACCCCTCTGGCCAACTTTGGCCAAGCTTTGCTGAGAAAACTAAAGCAAAGTGTCTTTGTGAGGGTTGGTCCCCAAAACTGCCAAACAGCTCCACCATCTTCTACAGCTGGTAAGTAGTGAGCAAATAAGGGAATCGATAGGCAATAAGGCAGCAGATAAGGAGGTGAGGAGTGAGGAGCTGCGTGTGTTCATGCAGGGTGGCTCACATCCGACCAAATCAATAGCTGCCTTTGTCAGAGCTATAGGCTTGGTGACAGCAGCAAGCATCTGTCTGAAATGCAGGAACTTCTGACAAAGAACCTTGTAGAAAAGCTGGGGGGAGGCAATCTGCTCATGCTGCTGAGCTGGAATTAGTCAACCTGGCTAAAGACAGACAATGATTCAGGTTTCTGGGCTCTCTGAGGGGTGCTGACAGGACATGCTTGGAATAAGGACCAGGGGCCAGATGCTGTCCAGCACTCCTGGAGCTGGATGGTGCACTGACCACCCCTGCAGAAACCCTGTCCATTCTCTACCCTAAATGTTGACTGAAAGCCTTCAGCTCACTCAGATCTGTTACAGGGCAAGTTTCACTATGGCTGGTGTCACTTGGATGTCTTCCCAAGGATGTCTGAGCCTCAGGACCATCCCATGGACACACTGTGCAAAATGACACAAGAACTGACTGAAGGAAGAAAAGACAGAAGGGTCCTTGAGCAGTGGAAATGGAGCAAAGGGGTCACAGAGGAGGCAGGGCAGAGCAGGGATGGCTGTTAGCTGAAGAGGACATTCATGCCTTGGGTGCAGCTGGATGCAAAGTTCACAGCACTAAGTTCACAGGATCACAGGATGTCAGGGGTTGGAAGGGACCCAAAGAGATGATCCAGTCCAACCTCCCTGACAGAACAGGACCATACAATCTAGCTCAGGTCACACAGGAACACATTCAGATGGGCCCTGAAAATCTCCAGACAAGGAGACTCCACAGCCTCTCTGTGCAGCCTGTGCCAGTGCTCTGGGACCCTTCCAGTCAAGAAGTTCCCTCTTGTGTTGAACTGGAACCTCCTGTGCTGCAGCTTTCATCCTTTGCTCCTTGTTCTATCCTAGGGAGTAGTGAGCAGAGCCTGTCTGCCTCTCCTGACCCCCAGCCCTCAGATGTTTATATACATTAAGTCCCCTTTCAGTCTTCTCTTCTCCAGACTCAGCAGCCCCAGGTCTCTCAGCCTCTCCTCATCAGGCAGTGCTCCAGTCCCTAATCATCCTTGTAGCCCTCTGCTGGACCCTCTCCAGCAGATCCCTGTCCCTCTGAAACTGGGGAGCCCAAAACTGAATGCAGTACTCCAGATGAGGTCTCCCCAGGGCAGAGTAGAGGGGGAGGAGAACCTCCTTGATCTGCTGCTTACACTCTTCTTAATGCACCCCAGGATGCCATTGGCTTTCTTGGCCACAAGGGCACATTGCTGTGCCAGGGATAACTTGTTACCCCCCAGCAATCCCAGGTCCCTTTCCACAGGGCTGCTCTCCAGCAGATCACCTCCCAGGTTTGCTGCAGGACTCCAGGTGCTGTGCCCTCTGCAATGAGCAGGCTGACCAGATCCCTTGTGCAAGCTCCATGGCCAGGGTTTGGGCTGGGGTTATGGACTCACCTCCTTGGGCTTCCACTTTTGGCAGCACACATCTGTGGCACAGTCTCTGTCCCGGCTCCACCGCACACCCCCAGTGCCACTGGTAGCCAGCTCCAGCGGGGTGGCAGTAAAGCACGCAGCAGCCCTGTGTGACCAAGTGCCAGCTGAAATCTCTTACCCTGTTGGCAGCTCCCCAGGGCATTTGCTGTGCTGTGAGCAGCGCCCTGGTGAAGATGCCCAGCCCAACCCCGGAACTGCAGTGAGTTTGTGCTGATAGTGTCCTGAGTCCTGTACCCCCCAAATCCCTCTCCCTGTGTGGTGTGAGAGGGGGAGGCCAAGGCACCAAGAGCCCTGTTCCCGCCGGCGCTGCAGGCGTGCGGGGGGCAGCGAGGGGCGCTGCCGGCGCGAGGGGAGCCCGCGCAGTGCCCGCGCAGTGCCCGCGCTGCGATCGGCTGTGCCCTGCGCGCCAGGCGCTGCCAGCTCTGCTCTCTGTCTGGGAAGGGTACCGATATCGGGGTGCTTCCCGCCTTGGGGTGCCCGCCTCAGAGTGCTGCCCCCCGCCTGGATAGAGTCCCCTGGCGCTGCGCAGGACAAGCTGCCGAGGGGCAGGGCCGCCGCTGCTGTGGCTGCCGCCGCTAGCGCCTCTGTGCAGCCGCCATAGGCCTTAAGGAGCCCTGAGGGGACAAGCGTCTGGAGCGCCCTTCCTCTGGCCAGCCTGGCTCACCGGTGAGTCAATCCTGACTGCCGAAACAGCTAAAATTACCTATGGCAGCCTTGTAGATCTCCTCAGTCAACTGGATCTGCTAATTAAACCTCGGTTACTCTCTGTGTGCAGTCCTGGGGCAGGCTTTCGGGGGAATGAAGTGACTCTGGTTCTGTGTACGGCCCTGCCTGGGCCGCGTTAGCTCCTGCCCCCACGACAGAGAGTTTTGCTTGAAGAGAAGGGGAAGGGATACTGAGAGCTACTAAAACCGTTCCAGGTGAGCAGGAGGCTGAGGGGAGCTCCAGCACAGCCCAGTGCTCACAGGCACCCAGCCCCTCGAGCAGGCAGCCCCCCCAGCTCTGCAGCAAGCAGCCCACGCATCACCTGGCGCCTCTCTCGCCCTCTCTGGGGCTGGGGTGACCAGCAATGCTGGGGTGAGACCCTGGAATGATGTTCCAGCTGGCATCCAACAGTTGGCTGCGTTTTCACTGCCTCTTTTAACTGTTTCTATCTCTGAAAAAAAAATAGGAAAAGGGGTAAAGAAAGAAAAGGAAAATAAGGAAGGGAATGAAAAGCAGAAAAAAGGGAAAGGGAAAAAAGAAGAATGAAAAGGAAAATAAGGAAGGGAAAGAAAAGGGAAAAAAAGGAAAAGGGAGGAAAAAAGAAAGAAAAGGAAAATAAGGAAGGGAAAGAAAAGCAGAAAAAAGGAAAAGGGGAAAAGAAGAAAGAAAAGGAAAATGAAGGGAAAGAAAAGCAGAAAAAAGGAAAAGGGAAAAAGAGGAAAGAAAAGGAAAATAAGGAAGGGAAAGAAAAGCAGAAAAAAAGAAAAGGGGAAAAAAGGAAAGAAAAGGGAAATAAGGAAGGGAAAGAAAAGCAGAAAAAAGGAAAGGGGGGAAAAAGGAAAGAAAAGGAAAATAAGGAAGGGAAAGAAAAGGAAAAAAAAAAAAGGAAAAGAAAAGCAAAACAAAAGGAAAAGCAAAAAGAGGAAAATAAAAAAGGCAAAGAAAAGCCAAAGGGGGAAGGAAAAGAAGGGAAGAGGTAAAATTAGAATCCAGTGGTAAGTGGGAAGCAAGAGCTGCCAAACGTGAGCCTTGAAAGCAGAAGCAGCCCAAAGGGCTTCTGGTCTCTTGCACAGAGCACTGCGCAAGGAGGGGAAATGCTGCCACCTCCTGATGTGCACCTCCAGCTCGCCGAAGGGACCCGGCTCTGTGCTTGTGGCAGCTGCTGCCTCCCAGCAAGACTTTGAGGGACTGCCTGAGGCTTTGAGGCTCCCCAGTGCCCAGAGCCAGCACGGCCTGGACTGGTTCTTAGTTAACCCCCAGGGCAGCCAACTCAGTGATAAAGCAAAACCACAGAAGCAGTCTGCAGGCAGCGAGGGCACAGAAATGACATCTCATCTGCATTCTGCTCGTTTGAGGTGGTTGATCAGATGTTACCTGGTGGTGGGCGTGAGGGAAAGAGGAAGGGAAGCCAAGGCAGAGGCAGCCTTGCCGCAGCAAGCAGCCAAATCAAAGCAGGCCTCTTTGATACTTATTTTGTTATGATTGCGTTTTTATTACTGTTCTTGAACTGAAGGAAGGCAGAGAAAGAAGGTGGTAAGTGTGGGGCTGGACAGCTTTCAGTGGTCAGTGTTCTTGTCCTTCTAAAGGCTTAGGACACACAGAGGCAGCAGGGAAAGCTCAGGAGCCCAGAAGGTGGCTGTCCTGCACAGGCAGGTAGAAGTTTCCTGGCAGATCCACCTGCCCTGTGCAGAACAGAAGGACTGAAGCATCCCCGTGGACATTCTGGCAGGGCTGAGACCACTCCTGAAGTTGCTGTCTCAGGGATGGGGCTAATCTTTGAGTGCTGGGGCACTCGGGAACAGCTCAAGGATCTCGTTTTGCACCCAGGGCAGGGATCTGTGCTAGCAAGGGTGATAGTGTGAACTGAAGGAACAGCATCATGCAAACAGCCCCAGTACAACCAAGCAGCAGCACAGGTGAGGGCTGCAGCCTTGGGGATGTGAGCTGGGTGCTGATGTAATCAATGAATTAGGTTCTGTAATTTACCTCCCAAACAAGAAGCTCCTGCACTCACTCCTTTCCTTTAATTTTATTGAGGGGTTTAGCAAGCAAACAGTGGGAGACCAAAGAATTAAAGCCATAAAGTAATCTGCACATAATTAGTAATTACCATGAATCAAACCCTCCTTCAGCTCAGCTGGTTGTTATTTCCTTGATAAGGCAATTCCCCGTGCTGACACAGCTAGGAAATACTCATTTTCACCAGAATGGCAAATCATTCCCTGCTGTGAATGTAATACTGCATCGAGCACTTCAGTGACCACATAAATCCAGCTAATGACGTGTGTGGGGAATACAGGGGCTGGTAAAACCAGAGAACTTGGGAATGATCACTCCTGTGCTGGGAGGGGAGGATATTTTCCCAGCAGAACTCTGTTAAGCACTTCCTTAGCAGTGTCACCGACCATAGCAGCACTGGGAGGTGAAGTGGATGAGGGTAGAATGTTCCAGCAGGACTTCTGTTTAGCTTTTGAGTGTAGGATGATGACTACGTGTGGCTGCAGCCAGGAGAGCCCCTTTGGTCACAGGATCACAGGATGTTAGGGGTTGGAAGGGACCCAAGGAGATCATCAAGTCCAAACCCCCTGCCAGAACAGGACAATACTATCTAACACAGATCACAGAGCAACGCATCCAGACAGGCCTTGAAAGGCTCCATAGAAGGAGACCCCACAATCTCTCTGGGGAGCCTGTGCCAGTGTTCTGTGACCCTTACAGTAAAGGAATTACCCCTTGGTGGTTGTGTTTCAGTGTCCATCTGAATGCTGAGGAGAGCATCCCTGTGCCTCACACACCAAGGGTGACTATCCACTAAAGGTTCTTTTAAAGTGCCTCCTTTCTTAATCCCAGTTGAATGGGAGATAATAGAATCCCTTGATGACATCTGCTATTTAGTGGTTGCTCTTCCCATCACTTAAGAAAAACACCTAAAAAGAACCAGAATTCTGTGATTTTTTGTTCCTTCAATACTTGTTTTCTTCCACTTACCTGTTTGGTTTGAGGCTGTCCACAGAGGCTGCTTCATTCTTTGCTAAAAACTCCAAGGGACCAATTTCTGCACCTCTCCAGTCTTCCACTCCAGTTCTGCCACCAAGTACCTTTCCCTCTCTTTGTGCAGCAGGAGAGTTAGATGATTTTTAATTGTCCCAGGTTTAATGGCATGAATCATAGAATGGTTTAGGTTGGAAGGGGCCTCAAAGCTCATCCAGTTCCAACCCCCCCACCATAGGCAGGGACACTTCCCACTGCAACAGGTTGCTCAAGGCCTCATCCAATCTGGCCTTGAACACCTCAAAGATCACATTGGGTGATTCTGTGCTCCACAACCTCCCTGGGCAACCTGTGCCAGTGTCTCACCACCGTCACTGTAAAGAACTTCTTCCTAATATCCAGTTTAAATCTCCCCTCTGCCAGTTTAAACCCTTTACCCCTCATCATGTCATTACAAGACCTTGTCAACGGTCCCTCCCCAGCCCTCCTCTAGCCCTCTTCAGATACTGGGAAGCTACTATAAGGTCTCCTCGAAGGATTCTCCAGGCTGAAGAGGAGATTCTCTTCACTCAAATTGAACACTACTGACACTTTATTTTCGTGGCAAACCTGGAGCTTTTGCTTTTAACCAGCTGCTGCAAACATACAGAAGTAAACAACAGGCTCCATAAACAGTTCGATACCCAAAACTTGATTTAGCAGCTTCCGAGACACAGCAATCAATAATCTATTAACCACCTAATCACAGGCATGAATAGCCCAGCAGCCCTCTGCACAGCCTTCCACCAAATGAAAAAGGTGGCTGGGGACCACGGTGAAGAGGGACACAAATCACTGGAACTGCAAATGCATGGCTTGGAGTGGATCTATAAAGGCAGATATTCAAATGCAGCCATCACTTCTCGCTGCTGGCGACTCCTGCTATGGCCATCAGGAGAGCAGTTGCTATGGCAGAGAGCCCTAGGAGTGGCAAAAGGCCAAGAATCTTCCCTCTGAAATGTTAACTGAATTTAACTCTTGACTTTTCCCAGACAAGGTTCATTACTTGGTGTGACAGTGCCGTATTAAATGAGTGCTTTGTCTGCCCTGCCTACCCCTTTGGAATGGATATTATTAATCACCAGGACAGCAAAGCAAGTCAATAGCAACCATTTGTCAATAAGGGCTTGTTTTATACCTTCAAATCCAGTATGTGATAGCTGCAATCACCTAAGGGTCTTCTTGCTTTATTTCCTCTCCTCTCTCCTCTTTCCTCTCCTCTCTCCTCTTTCCTCTCCTCTCCCTTCCCTTCCTACTAACTTGGCTCCTTGCTTTAGGTAATTATACCCAGTTCACAGTCCTTGGATGCACTCAGAGCACACCTACAGTGGTGCCAGGAGGAGATCCCCTACTTTGAACAGTTACAGCCTGGGCACAGCCCTGCTGCTGCTCAGTGTCAGTGACGCTGTAGGCTCCTGTCTGCAACACCTACCAGGAAAATAGGTTTAGAGTTCAGTAAGGAGCGGACATAAAGATCAGTTGAAATCTGATTTTGCAGTTGATAGAACTGGTGACATCTGGGCACAAGCTCTCCTTTCAGCTACATGAAGTGCAGGTCTGGCTCCCTGCTTAGAGGGTAGCTGCAGGTGTGTGGATTGCACTTGGGCTTGAAGAGCTCAGTCCTTCACAGCTGTGAGATTTAGTTACTGGGCAAGGCTTAGCAATTTAGGCTCACAGAGATCTAAGGAAACACCTTGACCATCAAATATTCATGCAGTGGTGTTTCTGACTCCTTTTCTTTAGCAGCATGATGAGCTGTGAGGAAGGCCATGCACTCTAAAAGCTAACTGAAGAGGGGCAGACTGAACCAGAGGCTGTTACTATCAAAGAGAATAGTGTAGAGAGAAGAGCTGCACCCACAGTTGTAACAGCGCAGACTCAACAGCCATGACCACAATTCTTCTCCCACAGTCACAACAAAAGCATTGCTCTTGCGGTGGGAAAAGCCTTGAATAATGTAGGCCATGCACAAAACCCCAGTGGAGGCTGAGCTGGTGTCAGTGAAGCTGGAAGGGTTGCTGTATGGGATCCCACCTCCAGGTGTACCTCTGCCCAAGGTTAATAACCACACGCCCTGGTAATTGGTTCTGCAGCCTGTGGAACATTTCATTTCCACCTCCAGAAAGCACATTTATATTTTCAACACTTGTTTCTCTCTGTTATACAATTCCATCTTCCAGGAACAAGCTCACGAGGTAAGAGAGCTCTTGCACTTTCTCACGTGTCCCTTCTCAAGAGGCTTTTGACTGTGTGCTCAGACATGAAGGAATGGCAGAGAAGGGGATCACAAAGGCCCTGTGCAACACACAGTAGTACAAAAGGCTCTGCAGCATCACCTCTGTTCTTTGTCCTCTTTCATTAGCCTCGCTCTAGCTCCTCTGCTCAGGATACACTGACAGGAAGGTCTCTTTGGAAAAACACCCTTCAAACATGCAAGCCACAAGCTCCTGCTTTTGTACTTCAATCTTTTCTTAACTAATGGATCACAGCAAGGTTTCAGCGTCAGGGATCAGTGGATGAGACATTCACTTCTTTTAAACATCAGCCCTTAGATCAAGTGCAGGCTATTGTAACTTTGTAGATCACAAATTAAATCACTGAAATGTCCAAAGATCACTCAGAGGAGGAGGCTGAAGTGAGACCTCATTACTCTCTACAACTGCTTGGAGTGAGGAAGGGGCACCCTCTTCTCGGTGTCAAGTACCAGGACTAGAGGAAATAGTTTCAAGTTGTACCAGGTTGAGGCTGGATATTAGGAAATATTTCTTCAGAGAGGGTTCTTAAACACTAGAATGGTCTGCACAGGGCAGTGGAGGAGTCACCATCCCTGGAGGTGTTCAGAAAGCCTGGATGAGGCACTTAGTGCCATGGTCTAGTTGATTGGACAGGGCTGGGTGCTAGGTTGGACTGGATGATCTTGGAGGTCTCTTCCAACCTGGTTGATTCTATGGTTGGCTTGAGGGTTGGACTGAGTGATCTTGGAGGTCTCTTCCAACCTGGTTGATTCTATGAGTCTATGGTTGGCTTGAGGGTTGGACTGAATCATCTTGGAGGTCTCTTCTACCCAGGTTGACTCTATGATTCTATGTTTGGCTGGAGGATCTTGGAGGTCTCCCAACCAAATGTATCAGGGAAAAAAGCAGGCTTCACTGAAAACAACAACTAGGAACATTTAAAATGAACCATTTATTAAACCAAACTGTTATTTTAACAGTTACATAAGTTACAACAGCATGTTTGAGTCAAAAGATTTCACAAAGGGAAAAAAAAAAATAAATCAACAAACAACCAAAAAAATTAAACTTTTATTATGCAGGCAAAAATAGTAACCACACAATATGTACCTGGGAGGGAAGGAGGGACGAGGAACTCTCTAAACATTCAAATAAGGCCATAATTATTTAAAACCAACAATAAAACAATAATAAACCCCACCCCACCCCCCCAAAAAAAAAAAAAGATCCATTTTCCTTTCAGTGTGTTCAGTGCTGCTATCTATATGTACTTCTAGTGTACAGATGTCATCGAGGCAGTGATATCTTGATCGCTAGGTTTTAGTGTTTTAAAACCCTCTCAGAAGTGAAATAAGGCTCATTAGTACATACAGCTGCCCTGGGAATGTCCATCTCGGTTGCCTTCATTATAACTTAAAAAGGTTCACAAAGTGCACAGTTAAAGATATGCCAAAGAATTGAAACTGCTACTCTACCAACAGCTGCCCATGCTTAATACTTAGTGGTCTAGTGGAACAAAGTATTTGTTCTTCCGTAAGAGATGTGTCAGAAAAGCCACTGTAAAACATTAAAGCTTCCAAGCTGCACTAGGAGTGTTCTGTAAACCCAAAAAGGAGACAAAAAAGGGAAAAGAAAAGGATAGGGGAAAAAAAAAAAGAAAATAAGCCATGGAGTGATTCATTATGGAAAGAAAAGAACCTACAGGAAACCACTAGAGATGACCAGCGAACTTCCAAAGAACAAGCACCACAAGGGACATCAGCACTGGCTGCAGCAGCGCCACAGCTTCGCTCCATCCAATCCACATTGGCTGCAGCAGCACCATGGCTTCACTCCAGCCAATATGCATTGGCTACAGCAGTGCCGTGGCTTCACTCCAGCCAATCTGCATTAGCTACCACAATGCTGCAGCTTCACTCCAGCCAATTCACATTAGCTGCAGCAGTGCCGTGGCTTCACTCCAGCCAATCTGCACTGGCTGCAGCAGCACTACAGCTGGCTGCAGCAGCGCTGCAGCTTCACTCCAGCCAATTCACATTGGCTGCTGCAGTGCTGCAGCTTCACTCCAGCCAATCTGCATTGGCTCCAGCAGCGCCGCAGCTTCACTCCAGCCAATCCACCTCGTCAAACTCGGAGTCGTCCTCCGAGTCGCTGTACTCCACTGCGATGCGCCGCGACAGGATGGTGGCAACATCGTTCTCGATGCGCTCGTGCTTGGCCTCCTGCTCGCGCTGCTCCTCCACCTTGCGCAGCTGGATGCCTGCGGGACACCAAAGCACAGCATGGCACTCTCTCCTTTCACCTTTGGGGTGGAGGGGGCCGTCAAGGTCAACCAGCTCCAACACCCCTGCCATGGACAGGGACACCTCCCACTGACCCAGGTTGGACTCATCCAGCCTGGCCTTTAACACCTTTGGGAAGGGGTTATCCATAACCTCCCTGGGCAACCTGTTGCAGCATCTTGCCACCCTCCCTGTAAAGAATTTCTTCCTGATCTCCAGTCTAAATCTGCCCTCCTCAAGTTTCAATCCATTCCTTCTCAACCTATCACTACAAGCCCTTGTAAAAATCCCTCCCAGTGTTTCTGTAGCCCACTTCAGGTACTGGAAAGCTGCTATCAGGTACCCCAGCACCTTCTCTTCTCCAGACTGAGCAACCCCCAACTCTCTCAGCCTGATTCCATAGGAGAGAAGTGCAATCACCAACTGAAAGAAAGTAACCTGTCAACTTGGCATTGCTTGTGCTGGAGAGAACTGAGAGCAGGAGCAGATTTAAGATGCATTCTGACTCCCTGCATGGGTGAAACACTCCATCTCTCAAAGCTAAGGTGCACTTATAGTGATATGTTTCTGAGGCTCCTTTCTGCCCCTCAAGAGCCAAACCTTACCTTTCCGTATGGCTTCCAGCAGGACACTTCTAGCATCACTGATGACAGGAAGAGTTGAAGGATGGCGTTTGGGCTCAGGAGCAGCAACCACTTGGGATGGCGGAGATGGAGGCATTAAGGGCGCGTGAGTGCCAGGGACAATGGTTGTGGGAGGAGGGTGCAGAACAGGAGGAGGGTGGGAAAGGGCTGCAACTGTGACAGGAGAGGATGGTCGGATGCCAGGAGGTGGCAGGGGAGGAGGTGGAGGTGGTGGAGGAAGTCCCTGTACTTCAGCTTGTGGAGGAACTGGGTGAACTGGTACAGTTTCACAGACCTGGGCAGCTCTAGTGACAGGGGGAGACGGCTGTGCTAGGGGAGGAGCAATTGGAGGTGGAGCTGGATGTAGGACTCCAGGAGCTATCTGGAGAGGAGCTGGTGGAGGTGGCACAGCAGGGGCCTGCAGAGCAGCTGTGGGAGGGGGTGGAGGAGGTGGGACTGGAGGTGGAGGGGTGGAAGTCATTGCAGCTCTCAATGATGAAGTTGACAAAGCAGATGGAAGAGGAGGTGGTGGTGGTGGTGGAGGAGTGGGGCTCACAAACACCGGTGTTCTGCCTGTTGCTGGGGACTGAGGACGGTTTTCTACCAATCCAGTAGTAGAGCTGAAACATCCAATAACAGGACAAAGTTATTAGAGCTGGAGAATGGTGGTGGTAAGTTAAAATAGCAATAGTTTAATTTCTGCAAGGTGAGAATATGGAACAAAACAGCACAAGCAATGAGGATGGCTGCCATCTGAAATACATATTTAAGGTTTGGTGACAAGATGGGTGAGGGTAATGTCAAAAGTCATCAACTCTATGTCCAGAGAGGTTTTTTTATGGGCCAGGTACTCATTATAGTGCACTAACAGGTGAGGTGAAGAACACAAAAGGGACCAGCAAAATCATTTTCCTGAAAGATCACTGGAGGGTTTATTTCAGCTGTTGTGGAAAATTAATCTGAAGAGTTATGCATTTCTATGGATAACCTTCTGGACTGTAGAAAGATGTTCAAGAGACTAACATCTTGCTGGTGCACCAACCATGACTGAATTAACTGTCCTCTATTCCAGGTTGTATGTACTTAACCAAAAGGTTAAGATTTTTGGGTATAAAACAACAGGGGAGTGACAAGCAGAGCCTCACTTCAGTAAATAATTGTGTACCCAGTTCTGGAAAGGCACAAAGAAACACAAAACAAAAACACTTCATAGAATGGTATGGGTTGGAAGGGACCTCCAGAGTCACAGGCTCACAGGATGTTAGGGGTTGGAAGGGACCCAAAGAGATCATGAAGTCCAACCCCCTTTCCAGAGCAGGACCATACAATCTAGCTCAGGTCACACAGGAACACATCCAGACAGGCCTTGAAAGTCTCCAGAGAAGGAGACTCCGCAACATCTCTGGGCAGCCTGTGCCAGTGCTCTGGGACCCTTACGGTCAAAAAGTTTGCCCTTGTGTTGAGGTGGAACTTCCTGTGCTGCAGATTCTATCCATTGCTCCTTGTCCTATCCCAGGGAGCAGTGAGCAGAGCCTGTCCCTGCCTGTCCTGACCCCCAGCCCTCAGATGTTTATAAACAGTGATTGAACCCCCTCTCAGTCTTCTCCAGACTAAGCAGCCCCAGGCCGCTCAGCCTCTCCTCATCAGGCAGTGCTCCAGCTCCCTAATCACATCCTCGTAGCCTTCTGCTGGACCCTCTCCAGCAGATCTCTGTCCCTCTTAATCTAGGGAGCCCAAAACTGAACTCCTTGCCAAAGCAGGATCACTTAGAGCTGGTCACACAGGAATGCATCCAGACTTGAGGGAAGAAAGAAAAAGACTGAGCCACAGTTTAGCAGCTGTGATGAAGACACAGCTGTGACAGTTTCCTACCTAACACAAGGAGGCACAGGTTTCACCTCTCCTGCTCCATGCATGGGAGGTGGCGGTGGCGGCGGTTCGTGCGGTCTGACCAGCACTCGCTCCTCAGCTCTGTTCAGAAGTTCAGACATCTGGCTGTAGGGCAGTGCAGAAAGCGAGTATGACCCATCCATATGGTCCACATACGCTTGGGATCTGTAGGCAAACAGTGAAAAATGAGCCAGTGGAAGCTTCAGCGAAAGCAGCAGCAGCCCTCAGCTGCTGTTCTGAACTGCAGTAAGACTTCTGGAGCACCCTCTCTGCAAGGACGTGTCACATTGGACTGGGTGGCTTTTAATCACTGATGCCATTTCCAGCAGCTCAGGGCACTAACGGTTTTGATAGATAGATCAGGTCACTTCCACAGTGTTTGTCAGTCACACCGAGTTAAGCTAAGCCAGCAGTGCAATCACCAGTACATGGCAACCAGAGGCTGTTAGGAAACACACTCAGAAACTGCTCCTGCTCCTCAATCCCTACAGGTCTGCAACCACAATAGCATTCATAAAACATCCCTCAGCATTAGAACGGTGGCATTTACACCTCAGCAACTGAGCTGAGCTTCTGTCAGAGGATTGATATTCCAAATACACAGGGAACTTACCACGTTAGACCTAACACTTTGCAGCTCTACAACACCTGTTTGCATTATCTTCCTTACATCAAATATTGAGTAGCAGCAGTAAATAAGTGGCACAATTATGCACTGTCATTATTGAGTTTGTTTGAAGGCCTTACAAAGATAAACACAAGCCCTGTGAGGAGAGGCTGAGGGAGATGGGGGTGTGCAGCTTGGAGAAGAGGAGGCTAAGGGCAGATCTCATTGCTGTCTACAACTCCTTGAAGGGAGGCTGTAGCCAGGTGGGGTTGGTCTCTTCTCACAGGCAACCAGCAACAGAACAAAGGGACACAGTCTCAAGCTCTGCCAGAGGGGGTCTAGGCTAGATAGGAAGGAAGGAGGAAGTTGTTGGCAGAGAGAGTGACTAGCAAGGGAATGGGCAGCCCAGGGAGGTGGTGGAGTCGCTGTCCCTGGATGTGTTCAGGCCAAGCCTGGATGGGGCACTTAGTGCCATGGTCTGGTTGATTGGCCAGGGCTGGGTGATAGGTTGGACTGGATGAACTGGGAAGTCTTTTCCAACCTGGTTGATTCTATGATTCTAAACAAATCACTCTCTTAGGGTGCAGTTTTAGCCAGTGAAGGATGAGGGAAAAAAATAATGAAGTATTTTGGCTTGGAGGACAATTAATTAATTAAAAAATCCAACTCCCAGAAAACATTCCCCAAAACCTTCTAATAATATTCCCTGCCAGCTCTCTTCTCTGAGAGGTGTTTCTTGGCTGGTAAAACAGACTTCGTTTTGCACCACCACCAGAAGCATAAACCCAGCAGGTGTTTGCCATGTGAAATGCTACTTTTAGGCAGCAGCAAATGCGTGCTGTGAAACGAGAATCCAGCAGGTTGGATTTTGTAAGAGGCTATAAGCAGAAATGTCAATCACATCTTGGATTTGCTCAAGAGTAAAGAGAAGCTCAGTGTTCTCACTGGAGTTCCAAGTGGATGTTTGTTCACATCACACCCATCATCTAATCTTGGCACTGCCTGCTTGAGGAAAAGCAAGAGACTGGAACAATGGGTATTTGGTAGGTCAGGGCTGGAATGCAGCGACAGGCTTGGGTGTAAGCTTGCAAGTGTGACACTACACCTTCTGCCAGCTGCACACAGCAACACATCCTCCAAGACACAATGAATGCCAAGGATGCATGCTACTTAACCACATGGTAATAGCTGCAGTTCCAAGGGTACATGCTACTGAACTACAAGGTAATAGCTGCACTTCCAAGGGTACATGCTACTGAACTACACCACCCAATCACAGAAACATGCAGGTTGGCAAAGCCCCTCAGGATCACCAACTCAAACCTATAACCCTACTCTACAAGAATCACCTACCTGGGCAGGTCATTCCAGTGCCTGACCACTCTCTCCAGGAAAAACTTTTCTAATGTCCAACCTAACCCTGCTCAGTCTCAACCTGAGGCCATTCCCCCTTGTTCTGTCTCCAACTACCTGTGAGAAGAGACCAGCAGCAGCTGATTTATTAAATCCCCTCTCAGTTTTCTCTTCTCCAGACTAAGCAGCCCCAGGTCTTTCAGCCTCTCCTCATCAGGCAGTGCTCCAGTCCCCTAATCATCTCCAGCAGATCCCTGCCCCTTTTCAACTGGGGAGCCCAAAACTGAACACTACTCAAGATAGGGTCTGACCGAGGCAGAGTAGAGGGGGAGGAGAACCTCCCTTGACCTGCTGGACACATTCTTCTTAATGCACTCTAGGATCCCATTATCCCATTGGCCCATTTGGCCACAAGGCCACATTGCTGTCCCATGGATGTTACCCACCAGCGCTCCCAGATCCCTCTCCACAGGGCTGCTCTCCAGCAGATCACCTCCCTGCCTGTACTGTTCACTGTGTAGCAGAAATATTTGCACTTAATAAAGGATAGGAAAAATAAAATCAAATAAACCTTGATTCAAAATGTGAAGCTGGGCCATTAGCAACTTCAATGTGCTTATGCAAGAGGTTAGCATCATCTTCTGCAAGCTCTGGACCTTGGGCCAGCTTCTGCCACTCTCTCCGTCTGTCATGAGGTGCCCTTGGCACTTTTTCTGGTTCATGAGGGCGATCCAGATTTTTCTGCTGCAGGAGAGTCGTGCAAAGAACATGGACAACTGAGACAGTGGTTTGTGACTATTGGGGTTGGGTTTTGTTTGGTTTGTTTTTAATTAATTGCATTTAAACATCAGCTCCAAAAGAATCAAAACCCAATCCCAGTACAAGCACGAGAAGATTTTCCTTTCAGTCTAAATATGATAAAGAAAGCAAAAAGACTTTTAGAAGGCAGTGACATCAGTCTAGAGGATAATTAGCTGAGTAATAGAGAGAAAAATACCTGTATAAGTAGCTTTTTATTCTGTGACTGACAGGATGGTTCTGACACTTGTATTTACTCTTATTTTTGTATTACCTTTGTTTACTTAAGAAAATGCAATCAAAGTGCCCTGTTCCTACTGTTTTCTTTCTAGTTTAGAGTAAACAGATCTATTAAAACATCACTCAAGCTCTTCTGACCTGTAAGATTGTCAGAACTTTGTATTATAAAGAAGTGTTCCAGTCACATTCTTTACTCTTGCTGTATTCTCCCTTTTTCATTGCTAGAGTTGCTGCCAGAATGCTCTCAAGCCTTGGCAAACCTGCTGCTAGTTACATGAAGCCAGCACCAAAGCTCTAACTCTATCTTGTTGCCAATTATTATTCAGTGTTATTTGTTGAATTGGATGGAGCTGAAGTAATTCCATTTTAGCTGAATTAGGATGACTGTAAGGTCTGGATTATTATTAGCTGTACATAAACTCATTACAGCAGAAAAAAATCCCAACCCACCAGAGGCTAAATGAAGCTACCACACATACCTTCTGCTTCCTCTTCTCTTTCCTTTTGTCCTCAGTGTCTTGCAGCATTTTCTCCTTCCACAGATCAAAAAAGTATGAAGGATTGGTATAAAACTTCAAACCTTCCTTTCCATCATCCCTGAAACACAATGGCACACAGAGGGCATACTGGTTATCTGACAGCACAGGCATCCAAACACCATGGCAAAGGAAAGACACATTAAGGAGTACTTCATGTCTCAGATCCTGAGATATTTCACTGAAGAACATGAAAAAGACAAACATTGACCTCTTGTGCCATCATTCTTTACTATCTTTCCTTGTATTCAAGGTCCTGATGTTAGAATAGCAACTTTAATGCAAGCTGTGGATAATAAAGAGTATTATAAATCACAGAACTCCCATTCCAACGACTCAAATCTTGCTCTTAGAACAGGGAGCAAATTTATGTGTCTGCTCATGTTCAACTACTGGCTCAGATCGATTTAGGACAGCAAACAACATTTGTTTCCATTAAAGACTTTTCTCTCTACATATTTAGCTGCTGCCTTACTTCACTTTCTATCTAGAAGCAGCTTAATAAATACAGACAATAAAAATGGCTCTTTCCTACCATCGTTACACTGGGGTAAAAGTTTAGGAAAGTTCTAATACTACTGTTTCTGCTGCCTGTATTCCCTAGCAGCTTCACAGCTTCCTACTGTGGATCCTTAAATCTTTTAAAGAGGGACTCAACGTGAGCAAGCTGCCAGGATATAGCATCATAGAATGGTTTAGGTTGGAAGGAATCTTGAAACTCATCCAGTTCCAACCCCCTGCCATCGGCAGGGACACCTCCCACTAGAACAGGTCACTCAAGGCCTCATCCAACCTGGCCTTGAACATATCCAGGGAGGGAACAGCCACAGCCTCCCTGGGCAACCTTTGCCAGTGTCTCACCACCCTCACTGCAAAGAACCCTTTCCTAACATCTACTTTGAATCTCCCCTCTGCCAGTTTAAACCCATTACCCCTTGTCCTGTCATTACAAGACCTTGTCAATAGTCCCTCCCCAGCCTTCCTGGGGCCCCCTTCAGATACTGGAAGGCCACTCCAAGGTCTCCTCAAAGCCTTCTCTTCTCCAGGTTGCAGAGCCCCAACTCTCTCAGCCTGTCCTCATAGCAGAGCTGCTGCAGCCCTCTGATCATCTTCGTGGCTCCTCTGGACTGGCTCCAACAGTTCCATGTCCTGCTTGTGTTGGGGGCTCCAGAACTGCACACAGGACTCCAGGTGGGGTCTGAGGAGAGCAGAGCTAAGGGGCAGAATCCCCTCCCTTGCCCTGCTGCCTACACTGCTCTTGCTGCAGCCCAGCACAGGATTGCTGTCTGGGCTGTACTCACATTGCAGGCTCATGTTGAGCTTTTCTTCAGCCCAGACCCCGGGGGCCTTTTCCTCAGGGCTGCTGTCAGCCATTCCCCACCCAGCCTGGAGCTGTGCTTGGGATTGTGCTGACCCAGATGCAGGACCTTACACTTGGCCTTGTTGAATGTCATGAGGTTGGCCTGGGCTCACCTCTGCAGCCTGTCCAGGTCCCTCTGGATGGATCCCTACCCTCTAGCAAGTTGACTGTGCCACACAGCTCAGTGTCAGCTGCACACTTGCTGAGGGTGCACTTGATTCCTCTGTCCACATCACTGACAAAGATGTTACGCAGCACTGGTGCCAGCACTGACCCCTGAGGGATGCCACTTGGCACTGCTCTCTGGACACCAAATAAGCTAGGGATTGGTTTTGATTCATTTTATTTTACTCACCTGTAAGGAGTGAGGATGTTAAGTGGAGGAGGCTGCTCACAAATGTCATAGGTTTCTTGCAGAGGAATGGGCAGAGTTTTACGGTCAAACAGCTGCTGGTCTTGAATGGTGGAGCTCCGGAAGGCTTTCCTCATCGTGATGTCCTGCAAGGACACTGGAAGGGGACATTGCCATCCTTAACAAGTGCCAGAGACACTTCACTTGGATTCACTTGCAGGTGCTCAATTTCTGCAGGCATTTTTGCACTCATAAATACCCATAAATAATTATAGAATGGTTTAGGTTGGAAGTGACCTCAAAAGCTCATCCAGTTCCACCTCCCATTAGAACAGGTTGCTCAAGGATTCATCCAACCTAGCCCTGAACACCTCCAGGGAGGTTGTGGAGCACAGAAGCACCAAATGTGATCAAAGATCACATTTGGTGATTCTGTGCTCCACAAACTCCCTGAGCAACCTGTGCCAGTGTCTCACCACCCTCCCTGTAAAGAACTTCTTCCTAACTGTCTGCCTTTCATGAAACAGAGCTTCTTGTTTGCTGGCAACAGCTCAAAGTTAAAAGAATTGGAGTTTGTCTCATCTGAAAACATACTCTTAAGTTCTTTTTTCCCCTTTGGGTTGTTGGCTTTACAAACCTCACCTCGTTCAGAGTGGTTTGGCAATCCTGCAAGTCTTTTAAATGTCTCTTACTGGAGACCAAGCCAACAAAGGAGGTTGTGGAGAGGTTGATGCTGGTCTCTTCTTACAGGTAGTTAGTGATAGAACAAAAAGTAAGGGCCTCAAGCTGCCACTGGGTAGGTTTAGACTGGACATTAGGGAAAATGTTTTCCCAGCAAGAGTGGTCAGGCATTGGAATGAGTTGTCCAGGGAGGTGGAGGAGTAATCAACCCTGGGTGTGTTTAGAAGTCATCTGGATGTGGTGCTTGGGGATATGGTTTAGGGTGAACCTTGTAGAGTAGGGATCTTGGTTGGACTAGATGATCCTGAGGGGCTTTTCCAACCTGAATGTTTCTGTGATATGAAAAGTGTGCTTCTCTTTGAACCTGTGTACTTTCTGAAGGCAATGAAGGAAATTATTGTGTGTCAATATGTGACAGTTCTTTGTTTTGATATTAGAATGCTCAGGGAGTATATGACACCATATTACTGAGGTATGCATTGGTCTGTAAACTCTTTATGAGCATTCCTTAATCTCCTCAGTGAGCAAACACAGCCTAATTCATAATCTCCATGTTCTTGTTTAAATCTCCACTCCTTTTAAACATGTACAAGGGGATAAGACACCTGAGGATAATCAATCCAATCCCCAGCAAGCAGCCTAGATTACTTTCTGGCTAAGCAAAGGTCTTCAGAGAAAACATCCACTGTGGAATTTCAAAGAGCTAACAGCACTTTCCATCCTGCTATCTGATGACCAGCACTGACTGCAAGGCACTGCTGCAAACCACCCACTGCATTAGGACAATAGGAGTAAGGCAGTGGCACACAAAACACTGAGAATCGTGGCACTGATTCCTTCGCTCTATAGACAGGGATCAGGTAAATCTCACGTTGCAAGCTCAGCATAATCCTGGGCTGTGCACACTTTGGCTAACAAAGCCATCTGCTGAGCTTGCCAGCTGGCTGAAGAGCAGAAGCCCAGTGTGGCTTGCCACCTCAGGGGGGGAGAGAGGAGGTGAAAACCTGGCTGGGCACCCAGCCACTTAAGTTTTGGCTGATGGACAAACTGGCACAGCAAGAGGACAGGTCAGACAAATTGGATGGATGAATTCAGGTGTGAGAAGTGATGGGGCACTGAATGGAATTGGAAATGCTGCAGGCATTTGTTTTGATGTTGATAAATTTCAGCTTCCAGTTGCTCAAATTCCTAAGCACTACCAGAACCTCCCTAAAGTTCCAAGATCTTAAACTTCTTATGCATGCATTTGCCTGAAGGTCCTTCACCTACACCACTTGCACTTGCTACAATTAACACAAAAAAATGGGGTCTTAATCTCCTTTAATGTTCAGAAGTTCCTCTCCTGAGGCGGGGGGGGAACACATAAAAAAGATAAATTCTGTTTAAAAAAAATGGATTACAACACAAAATTAACAATTCTGAGAAAGCAAGAACTGGAAAACAGTGCAATAATGAAAATCAAAGCCCATTCATAGCTGTTCTTAAAAGAGATGGTGCACCAGGAGTCAGGTCCTTCAGGATACAATCTTAACCTTAGTTTCTTGGTTTCATTCTGTCAGAGAGACATTGGAATGATTCAAAATAAGACAACACACAAGCTATTGTGGGCCACTGGGATGCTCAGAGGGCTGGAGCACCTCTGCTATGAGGACAGACCAAAAGAGCTTGGGCTGTGCATTCTGGAGAAGAGGAGGCTCCCAGGTGACCTTCTTGTGACCTTTTAGTGTCTCAAAGGGGCCTATAAAAAAGATGGGGAGGGACTTTTCAGGATATCAGGGAGTGACAGGACTGGGGGGAATGGAGCAAAGCTGTAGGTGGGGAGATTCAGCCTGGATGTGAGGAGGAAGTTGTTCAGCATGAGAGTGGTGAGAGCCTGGAATGGGTTGCCCAGGGAGGTGGTTGAGGCCTCATCCCTGGAAGTGTTTAAGGCCAGGCTGGATGAGGCTCTGGCCAGCCTGCTCTAGGGTAGGGTGCCCCTGCCCATGGCAGGGTTGTTGGAATTGGCTGATCCTTGTGGTCCCTTCCAACCCTGACTGATTCTATGAAAAAAATCCTGAGCTTTCTCTTACTTTGACTCCAACAGAAACATCTTGTCAAGTGTCTGCATCTCATTCAATGCATCTGACTTGGGCTGGTTTTGTTCATGCCACTTAGCTTTAAATGAATCTTAATTTCTTCCTCTTGTGTAATGGCATGGGCCCAGAGGAACACATTAAATCTTGTATTACTGCCTGCTGGCAAAGAACTAGCAAATGAGACTCATTTTACAAGTACAGCCCATTTTGCACATGCTGTTGGCTGAGCAGAAGTACTGAAATTGCCTTCCTTCTTGCACAGAGGGTTAAGAAAGGTAAATCTAAATGTTTACCCCACACCTTCATGCATTAACATCTCTCAGCTAGTTTAGCCCAGATCAGGAATAAATCATAGAATGGTTTATGTTGGAAGGCTCATCCAGTTCCAACTCTCTGCCACAGGCTGGACACACTAGAACTGGTTGCTCAAGGTCTCATCCAACCTGGCCTTGAACATCTCCAGGGAGGTTGTGGAGCACAGAAGCACCCAATGTGATCAGATCGCATTGGGTGCTTCTGTGCTCCACAACCTCCCTGGGCATCCTGTGCCAGTGTCTCACCACCCTCACTGCAAGGAACCCTTTCCTAACATCCAGTTCAAATCTCCCTTCTGCCAGTTTAAACTCATTACCTCTCATCCTGTCATTACAAGACCTTGCAAACAGTCTCTCCCCAGCCTTCCATCAAAGCTACTTGTGATGGGTTTCTAGATTTTAAGCCCCAAATGGGGATACTGAAGGAGAAGCAGTTTTGAGATGCCTATTTTTTTAAGGAAATCCAAGGTTGAATTCCCTCTCATCTCCTTTGTCCTCATCTGGTGATTCATTATGAGGAGCTAGTGAGGGAGGAGCAGCAGGCATGGGCTCGAGGACTGGATATTCTTAAGTTAATAAAATCAGTCATTTAATAGTTCCTGACACTGAGGGCTGCACCTGCTCCTCTGAAGTACCTGCAATCACTGCCACTGTGTGAGAGATAAATCCAGGGTATCAGATTCAAGTCACACTTAGCCACTCAAGACTTGATCGAGTAGACCTCTTCTCAGCCCTGTCTGCTTTAACTGTAGCATCTGTCCCTTGCTTTGGCTGCACAGTTAGCAAATGCTGCAGCACACACAGCAGTGTGGAAAAGTCTTGAACTGGGCCCACATGCTGGTAAAAAAAATACTTCAAGCAATCCTCTACCACCAAACAGTTTGGGAGGTTTAGCACTGAAACCTCCAGCCAAACTTGCTAAAGGCCACTGGCATAGCTTGCCCTGCTGAGGTGACCTTATTGTGGCTTTCCAGTATCTGAAGGGGCCTACAAAAAGGCTGAGGAGGGACTTTTTAGGCTCTCAGGACTAGGGGGAATGGAGCAAAGCTGGAGGTGGGTAGGCTCAGGCTGGATGCGAGGAGGAAGTTGTTCAGCATGAGAGTGGTGAGAGCCTGGAATGGGTTGCCCAGAGAGGTGGTTGAGGCCCCATCCCTGGAGGTGTTTAAGGCCAGGCTGGATGGGGCTCTGGCCAGCCTGCTCTAGGGTAGAGTGCCCCTGCCCATGGCAGAGTTGTTGGAACTGGCTGCTCCTTGTGGTCCCTTCCGACCCTGACTGATTCTACGATTCTATAACTTGCTAGAGAAAGTAAGATGTTTATAAGGTAAAAGGCACAAATGCTTATGACCCATGGGAATTAGAAGAAAGGTTACAAAAATAGAGTGAAGGCTTACTTCCAAGCACTCATATAATATTAATGTTATTAAGACTAATATTTAAGACTACTGAAGTGACACACAGGCCTGTAGCAGCTTTTATGCAGATTCATTGAGCACCTGTGAAGATGCTGAGCTCAGAAAGCTGCTCAAAGCTACGAACAGCAGCAGAAATGGAAACAGACCATTCCCTCTGTGCTCTTATAAATACAAGTGAAACCATTATTACTTCCATTTCATGGATCACTTGTTGGCTGAGTGACAAAGAAGGAACTCTTCAACGCTAGCAGGTTACTTACATTCCTCTTCCTTTGGATCGAGCTGTGTAACACTGACGGACAAGCGATCTACGCGCTCTTGCAAGGAGTTGACTCTGAATGAGAAGCTGTGTGCTTCATTGAAAAGTTCACCAAAGATATCTTCAGCATATTTACCTGAAAGAGAGGGGGGAAAAAAAGCAGATAATTCAAACATATCACACAACAGACAGATGAGCTTGCCTTGAAAAAAAAAAGATTTCCATTTAGCTTAAGAAAGTCAATCTAAGATGCGTGAGTAGAACTTGTACCTGCCTGTGCTCACTGAGCTCATTAAGAGTGCTTCAGAAAAGTAAACAAAAGCTAAATATTTGATTTGTGATTTATTTATCAGAAATTAAATCATTTAATGCATCACAGGACAGACATTCAGCTAGCAAAATTGATTTAGCCATGCTGAAAAGCAAGAAGTAGACTGTTTAGTTTCTTGGATACGTATAAAAGGATTTGACTGTCAGCCCAGGCAGTCCTTGTATGAGCAGTAAGTGATCTTTCCAAGTGAAAGTTGTCTCAACATTTCTCCAAAGGAAGAACAGTTTCCACTCCTACTGCTTGGAAGACCTTTGAAAACCAGAAGGTCAGATGTTTATATCTAAGTTACTGCTAACACAGAATTAACCAGGTTGGAAAAGACCTCTGAGATCATCGAGTCCATCCTATCACCTAACACCTTCTAATTAACTAAACCATGGCACTAAGTGCCTCACCCAGCCTCCCTTTAAACATTTACAGGGATGGTGACCATTCCAATGCCAATCACTCTCTCTGGCACAACTTGAGACTGTCCCACCTTGTTCTGTTGCTGCTTGCCCGGCAGAAGAGACCAACTCCCTTCAGGTAGCTGTAGAGAGCAATCAGCTCTGCCCTGAGCCTCCTCTTCTGCAGGCTGCATACCCCCAGCTCCCTCAGCCTCTCCTCACAGGGCTGTGCTCCAGGCCTCTCACCAGCCTTGCTGCCTTTCTCTCAACACATTCAGTACTTCAACATCTTTCTTAAATTGAAGGGCCCAGAACTGGACACAGCACTCAAAGTGTGGCCTGACCAGCGCTGAGTTCAGGGGCAGAAGGATTCCCCTGGTCCTGCTGGCCACACTGTTCCTGATCCAGGCCAGGATGCCACTGGCCTTCTTGGCCACCTGGGCACACTGCTGGCTCATCTTCAGTCAGCTGTCAACCAGCACCCCCAGGTCCCTCTCTCCCTGGCTGCTCTCCAGTGTAATTGTTCTTCATGAGACACTGCTGACCACTGCTCATCCCCTTGTTATTGTTTGAGTTGGACAAGAAACAGCTTCACATTGCCAACAGTGCCACTGCTGGGAGACGACAGACATGACAAGAAATCAGAGAGAAGTCTTTGAGAGGGAGGAGGATTCTGTGAAGCTGAGTAGGTCTTCAGCTTCCATGTCCACCAGCCCCCTGTCTCTCACGTTCACAAACACCCTTCCTCTAGTGTCCCCTGGCAGTCACAGTACTAATGAAGGAAGGGGGGTGACTAATGAAGACAATTCAGAGAACACTGACCATGTTCATGAGCACAGTGAGAAGGAGGATTCCCAGGGCAGGACCTGCCTCAGGGAAGTTGAAGCTCCAGCTGCAGACCTGCAGAGACCTTCCTCCTTGCAACATGCAGGGGCTTCACCATGTGCTGAGCAACTCCAGACAGGATGAAGAGGTCTGGTTCTAAAGATTAGCTGCAGTCCAGACACCTTGCTGCTATGTATTTCTGGAGAAACATTTCCCATGTTAACACCTCAAGACATGGCAAACAAGGTTTTGCCCAGGTGTGAAAATGTCTCTCACAAGAGAAGCAATGTTTAAAGGCCTCTTTGGGGATGGCATGGCAAGCCAAAAATACAGAAGGAAAGCTAAAAGCATTTGAGAGGGAAAAAAAAAAGAGGGAGAGAATGAATAAGCTTAAAAGACAGGTCTTCACCCCTGAAAACTCAACAAACAAGGGGGGTGAGAAGAAGTAGGAACTAACTTGGACAACATGGTAAAAATAGAAAAGAGTAGAAAGGAAAGACAGAGAGAGGGGAAAGGCTACTGAAGGTTCAATGTTAATTGAAAACTGTTTTCACTAACACAAAAGGCACTGGAGCTTAGCAAACAGAGTTAGGCAGCATTCTCTCTATATATACAGAGGTAGAAGGGGAAAAAAAAGGGAAATGACATCTTGCTGTGACTGAATAACAGTCCTGGTCTGAGTCCCTGCAATATAAATATTCATTAAAGGAACACATCTCACAGGAGAAACATTCTCCTCCCCAGATGGAGGTGTCAGACACTGGGGCCAAGAACAAACCCCATCAGTTCGGTTTCTTGTGTGCTACTGAGATTCTGTGCACAGTGAACAGCTGAGTGAAAGGCAAAACAAGATTGGTCAAGAGCTGTGAACAGAACAAGGAGGCTCCACGCACACAAGAGAACCATTTATCCATCTTCTAACAATAGCACAGCTGCACAGTGCTAGCAGTTGTGTTCCACTTATGCTGGAATGCTGTAGCCTGAAAGACAGCAATAGGAACCCAACTCAGGCAGTCCAGGAGCACTAATTTACCTGCAGTGCTGCTGGGGGAAAACACAGACATATATATATATATATGTAAGTACTTCTCCAAAGCAGAGAGAGTCAGAAGGCAAGAAATACAGGGAAGAATGGCCAGGAAACCAAAACAGCTGCTGCTGCTGTCCAGAGAGTTTCTGTTGCCACAGTGCTAAGAAAAGCTGTCAAAAGGCAGAGCCTTTTGTGATGTTAGGCAAGACTGGGAATAGACAGAAGGTGGAAAAAATTACTTGCAGTATTTTATGTTGCACCAAGACAGACTGATGTGTTTCCATGCTCCAGGGAGAAAGGCAAGGACTATCACTCAAAGCATAGGTAAGCAATTCACCCTTTCATCTCTGCTTCTTTTAAAGGTCAAAACATTTCTCCAATTGAACAATTAAAAGCAACACATGAAATAAAATATGAAAGGACTGAGAAAATGTGTGGAGACACACAGCTATTGCTGCCATACTGATGTAAAGCTCTTTTCATTTTCTAGTAAGACAGAACTTGTGTCATTTAGGAGGTATTGATTCTGCACACATGGGCTTGGAAAACACCTCTGCAGATCATCTAGTTCAGCCCCTCTGCTAAACCCTCTATTTCACAGAATCAGTCAGTGTTGGAAAGGACCACAAGGATCATCTTGTTTCAACCCCCTGCCATGGGCAGGGGCACCCTACCCCAGATCAGGCTGGCCAGAGTCTCATCCAGCCTGGCCCTAAACATCTCCAGGGATGGGGCCCTCAACCACCTCCCTGGGCAACCCATTCCAGGCTCTCACCACTCTTATGCTGAAAGACTTCCTCCTCACGTCCAGCCTGAGCCTACCCACCTCCAGCTTTGCGCCATTTCCCCTAGTCCCCTTGAAGGTCACCTCGCAGCCTCCTCTTCTCCAGACTGAACAGCCCCAACTCTTTCAGTCTGCCCTCATGCAGAGCTGCTGCAGCCCTCTGAGCATCCTTGTGGCCCTTCTCTGGACATGCTCCAGCATCTCCACATACTTCTTGCAATGGGGGCTCCAGAACTGGATGCAGTACTCCAGGTGGGGCCTCACCAGAGAGGAGTAGGGGGAGAAAATCACCTCCCTTGCCCTGCTGGCCACACTTCTCCTGATGCAGCCCAGGCTCTGGTTGGCCTTCCAGGCTGCAAGTTTGAGGGCTTGTAACTGAAAAATCTTAGAGGCAGAAGTGACCAAGTGCTAGCCAGGTCCAACACCATTCATTTAAATTTGCATCATTTTATGGTCAAAAGCCAGAGCAGCTTCAGGATAAAGGGAATGCAACCCTAGCAGAGCTCTCAGTTCCCACTCTGACTAAAGCCTCATTTCATCTACAGCTTAAAAGGCTGTTTCTCAATCAGAGACATTATCCACAGAAAACAAAAAAGGAAGGCCCACGGAGAAGCTGGTTGCCAGGGGACCAGTGTGAAACCCTGCCTGCTGGCTGTGACTCACAGGCAGGCAGCTCCCAAGATTTGTCTGCATGCCAGCAGACCTTGCTGTACTCCGGTAACAGTGGGAGGGCTGGTAACAAGCAAAGAGTGTTCCCTTGGCTTTGAGCACCTGAGAGGCAGGATTCACCAAGGGCAAATCCTGCCTGACAAACCTGGTGGTCTTCTATGAACATGGGTTTTTGAATGTCTCCCGAGAGGGAGACTCCTCAGCCTGCCTTGGACAGCCTGTTCCAGCGTTCTGTCACCCTCACAGTGAAAAAAAATTCTTCCTCATGTTTAAACAAAACTTCCTGTGCCTCAACTCCCACCACTGCCCCTTGTCCTGTCGTTGGGCATCACCAAGAAGAGCCTGGCTCCATCCCCTTGGGACTCATCCATTACATACCACACAGAGAAGCTCAGCCTAAGTAAGGAGGCCCAGCTAGCACCCGTGGGTAATGTTACAGTGACCATCAAGCTTCTGTCCTACCTAACTGGGGGGCCACCAGGCCCCCCAGCCTTTAGATCCCCTTCACCATTCACCCAGTGTACACCAAGGGGACTCACCAGTGATGATGGGAGGAGGGTCCCTCTGCCCAGCTGGGCAAGCTTAGGGCTTGCCTTTCCTAGGGCTGATTATAAAGGGGAGTGGAGAGGGAGGGTAAAGTGGTCACACCTGGGGTGGGAGGGTGTGCTGGATCCAGGTGGTCCTTTCCAACCATAGCGATTCATAGTGATTAGATGTTGTGCTGAGGGATTTGGTTTAGTCAAGGACTTGTCAGTGTGAGACTAATGATTGGACTTGATGATCCTGAGGGTCTTTTCCAATCTAGGAAATTCTGTGATTCCTATGGCAGAACTCCTAAATCTTGTCTGAGTTCGTATTGCTGCTAGCACAAACGGGCAGAGGAGCTGAAGTAATTCACAGGTGCTCCTATCTGTCACAGGATCTCAGTTTCCACACAGCAATCCCTAACGCTGCCCAGAAGTAAGGGTTATTCTGCAAGATATCTTCTGTTGGGAGGGGAAAAAGGGTGAGGAAAAAGCACCAAAACCTACTTCAGTTGGCACAGAGGCTGCCTGTAGAAAACTTATAAGACTGTGGTGCTACTTGGAGGGAAGAACAAGAGACTGAAGTAACAAGTCCTGCTCATCAGCCTTTCATTTACTTGTAAAAATCCTCAGTTACCTATTCTGGGCTTGTCGTGGCAGAGCAAGTGAGTGCATTTCTCCTCTTCTTTTACCTCCCCTGTCACTTCCAACACTGAACACCTTTTTCACCACTAGTGAGTGACAAGTTCATGACAGAAACTTCTCTCAAGTGAAAGCAGATAATTTAGGGCTCATCCCTTTCCTTGCACAAAAAGGACTTTATGTAATTAAGATTGCACTCCTTTGAAAGTACCTCTCTGACTGTGCTACATGTGGCAGAATGAAGGAAGACCATAGATGGTGCTCCTATATTGCACCCAAATCTGATATGTTCTTCATAGAATCAACCAGATTGGAAGAGACCTCCAAGCTCATCCAGTCCAACCTATCTCCCAGCCCTGGACAGTCAAACAGACCATGGCACTAAGTGCCTCATCTAGGCTTGGCTTGAACACCTCCAGGGACAGCAACTCCACCACCTCCCTGGGCAGCCCATTCCAATGCCAATCACTCTCTCTGCCAACAACTTCCTCCTAACATCCAGCCTAGACCTCCCCTGGCACAGCTTGAGACTGTGTCCCCTTGTTCTGTTGCTGGTTGCCTGTGAGAAGAGACCAACCCCACCTGGCTACAACCTCCCTTCAGGTAGTTGTAGACAGGAATGAGGTCACCTCTGAGCCTCTTGGTTCACTGAAAAGAATTTAAAATTTCCCTTGCTGTTGCAGCAGATACCCTTAATCATGTTCATGTACTATAAGCATTCCTGTCTCAACTGCATAGTTCAGTGTCCTCAATTACAGTTTTCTACCTAACAGCAGCCTAACAAAACAAGGTCACCACACAGTGTACCAGCAAACCAGTAGCTACATCAATCTAATTAACAAATTAGGTTATATCACCTATGATACTGACAGAGCTGTAAAGACTTTTCACCTTGTACCTGTGTATACATTTAATGTGTTGGTAGTCCTGCTAATGTCTTAGTAGTTAGAAGGCAACTGTACCATTGGAAATTCCAGATGCTGTCCTGCTGATTCATCTCACAGCTTCTGAAAGTTGCTGCAACTTAAAGCAAAAACCACCCAGCAGCCAGCATTTCAGAACACCACCTTCAGAACTGTCCTCATTTAAAAGGGCAGTGGGGGAAGGCAGAGCTCTAAAATTACTCTCAAAGTAATTAAAGAAAGACCCCACACAGAGGATTGGGTAGAAGTACAGAATATATTGGAAGAGTAAATGGAAGGGGCTATTAATAACTACTAACAAGGACTACAGAAGCATATCAAATACACAAAAATCCATAGTCTGGGTTTAATACAGAACTCCACCAAACCCAAACCTCCCTCCAACCAGACCAAACCCAAAACTCCAGTACTCCTTTTCTTCCCTGACCTGGGGTTTACCATACACCCCAGTGCCCTCTCTTCCCCTGCCATTCTTAGGCTAGTTTAGAGCTTCAGAAGCATCCACCCCTCTCAAATGCACCCAAAGGAAAAAAAATGTTGACAGAAGGAAGAAAAGTATTGAGCTGTTTGAAATACTATGCAGTCTGGGTTATTATTTATAAAGGCAACTACTTTTTTTAATTCTGAATGACCACAGCATGGCCAAAGGTTTGAGTTAGAATGAAGCAGCCACTGATATATTCCTCATTAAATCATATTCCCTAAAGAGCTGCCCTAAGTCAGCAATTACTGACTTCATTAACTACCAGATAGCCTTTTCTGCCATGTTCCACTGGTAAATATATGGCTGAACAGCTTTAAGATGTGCTGCTGGAACAAGCCCTGGCTTTCTCTCACAGAATCCATGCTAGCCACTAGCCACAGAAGGAGCAGATTCAAGGCTCAGCTGCAGTTTCCTGCTGAGGATGTGAAAAGGCGTTCCTGCTCCAGCCACAAAAGCTGTGACTGTGAACCACAGTCGTTCTAAACACAGCTATTAGGACAATGTACTCACTTAGGCTACTCAGTTGTCTGATTATATTTGCCAAGGAGATATTGGTGACACATTCCAGTTCATTCTTGATACCTCGGGGCAGAGCTGTGTGGCACAAGTGCCTGGGGTCGATGTTCCTTTTTACCAGTGGCATCCTGAAATGTCAGAGGCCCAGCAAACCTGTAAAGGAAGAAGACAAAAAAAATACTGTCAGAAATCTAATTATACTTTAAACTGGGATTATGTCTGAAGTGAAACTGATTATGTCTGAAGTGAAATTGACTAATCCTGAGGAGATAAAAATACCTGCCAGTACCGATGGAAATCATTGCTCTATAAGCACTTAAATCTTTTCATCTTTGCCCAGCAAAATACTATTTCATTCTCTCTTTATGCTTTTACCTGACTCAGATGCTGGTGAAATGGCAAAAAACTGTCTCACATTTCAAGCTTTGTTTTTTTTTCTTTTTTTTCCCCTCTAAAAAAGGACAGGAAAATCTTTGCAGGGCAAAATGACTACAGAGAATGACTCGCTGCTTGATGGACTACTTCCTTATTCAGGCTAGGCAAAGTCCAACAGCAAATTCCCTTCATTATGAGGTCAAAGTCAAACTAGTTGCCTATTCCACCTGAAAGGTAGATATGATATGTCATGTTGCTAGCAGGAGTCACACTTCTAGTCTAAATGTCACTTCTAAATCGCACCTAATCAAGGTAAGAGAAGAGGTTTCTCTTCCACCTACACCATTACTGGCAATAAGTTCAGCTAAGAAGACAACTTCCAAATGCAAAAGTCTCCTCAGCAAACTTCTGTTGCAAAGTCCTCCACGACTCAGAAATCCTAACCCTCTGCACCTTTCCAGCTCCACATTACATTACTCAGGAGCCTTTCCTAGTTCTACAGACAAAATAAGAATAATCTCAGGCTATGAATCTCAGGCTTGTAATGTTCTGCACACCCACAGCACCGACTGGAATGAGTTTCCCAGGGGGCAAGTAATGTCTCTCATCTTATTAGTGCTGCTTATTAAGATCTGCCTACTAAAACTCTTCTTCATGAAAAATGGGTTCCCTAATACTCTGTAATTTTCCTAGCATGCCATGTAAAACTCTGACTGACCAATGCCAAACTCCCTTTGACACACACCAAATCGATCCCTTTGGTACTGATATAACTTTGTCTCCTTATCCACTGCAGGAAGGACTACATCTCCTCCAGACAGCAGGGCAGACAAGTTTTACCCAAAACAATCTGCAGGCCTAACCCCTCAATCATAGAATCAAGCAGGTTGGAAGAGACCTCCAACATCATCCAGTCCAACCTAGCACCCAGCCCTAGCCAATCAACCTGACCATGGCACTAAGTGCCTCATCCAGGCTTGGCTTGAACACCTCCGGGGATGGTGACTCCACCACCTCCCTGGGCAGCCCATTCCAATGCCAATCACTCTCTCTGGCAACAACAACTTCCTCCTAATATCCCTCCTCTGGCACAACTTGAGACTGTGTCCCCTTGTTCTGTTGATGGTTGCCTGGGAGAAGAGACTGACCCCCAAAACCAGACAGGCTGCCACAGCTTTGTCTGCACTGTCCTTGGAAGTTCCATGCCCAAATGTTCCCAGGATGCAGCTAAGCCTTCACACTGCCCCACAGCATGCATCTCCCCTGCAGTATATATTCAGTCATTGTTTCCTTCCTTGCTTAAAACAGAGATGTCTTTTGGATAGGCTATGGCGGCAGAGCTGAAATGCAGCTGAGCTGGAATGGCACAGGTGACTAAGAGTGTCAAGATGATTGCAATGGGGCATTTTCCTCCCTCAGGCTGCTTAGATTTCCCCTTGCCATGTTTCCTGGGAGTATAATCTTTCACTGAAGCCAGGGCTCATTGCTGAGGCAGGATCCTGTGGACCACAGGATCTGATGAGACTTCACTCGCTGTGTTTTTAACCCTGTGCCTACTGCCCTTATTTTCTTGGTAATAATCCAAAGTGTATTTCAATTTTGATGGATAAAATTCAACTAAAATTATTCCTCCATTTGCTGGCTTAGGGAAAAAAAGAGATTATACACTTCTTAAAAATGTTGCCATTTAGTTTCTCAATACTAACTCCACAAATTATGGAGCTGTTCATGGGGCAGGGGTAAATCATAAGAACAGACTTTGATTTTCTAGGAACATCCCTAATCTTCCAAGCCAGACAGAAGCAATGACAAAGTGTTTATAATTGAAGCGAGGCTTGATACCTGCTGGTACAAGAAACAGGTGTAACAAGAAGCAAAGAACATCAAACAGGCCCCACCAGCAGAGCTTCTGCTGTCACAGGATTGCACAAACCCTCTCCCCACGGTGACAAGACCCTGAAGAAACCCTTAACTACAGGTTAATTATTGCAGCTCCCCAACAGAAAATAAAGGAACCATTCTGTCACTGTCAAAGAACCACAAGTGATACTTGAGCAATGCCCTACAGAAGCAATTAAATATTCATTCCAGAGTTAAGCCCTTTCTTGATTACTGCTTTAATGATACTATTGTAGAAACAGCACAGCAGGCAAGTCTTTTATAAAGGGGTCCAAACGAGCATGTAAGGATATGTTTTACATCTCATCTCTATTTCTACCTTTCAGATGTAGAGCTGAATTATACATATCAAAAACCCAATCTGCAAATAACAACCCTGAAAACTTGCTATGGCTACACCACTTCTGTTTTATTGCACATCATCAAGTGATGATATTGCTCTCCCTCTCTCATTCAATACCATTCATGGAAAACCAAGTCCAATTTAGAGCATGCAGAGATCATAAAGCTTCAGATGTTCAAGTATAGAATAGAATAGAATCAACCAGGTTGGAAGAGACCTCAAAGATCATCCAGTGACAGATTCTTGAGAAACCTGGAATAGCAAAATGTACAACTTTGAACTTGAATAAAAGCCTGTTTAAGACAATGGGAATTTTATGGCTTTGACCTCTCTAGAATTGGCAGAAAATCTACTCTTTGACTTGGTTTTGCCCCCAGACCCATCATTTTCTAGGATCTGAATACCACAGTTGTGACTGTCTTGCCCAAAGATACAGTGTCACACACAAAGGTAGCAGAGGGCACAGTAAGAATGGTAAAAAGCTATAGTTTTAAAATAAGACTAAACTTGGAAGGCAAACAAATTACAAGATGGAACTGACACCCTCTAATCTATCCATCATGTTTGACAACTCTGCAAAGCCTGCAGATTGCTTCCCCATGCCCCACAGAAACCAGAACAAGCAACGAAGGAAAACATCACTCAAACATGCTTAAGACAAAGAAGAGGCAATTCACACAAAGTTTGATTGTGGAACTCTTTGCCAGAGGATGCTCTATGCCACAACAGTACCTGCTGGTAATTTGTCCACTACAGACCACATTTTCACTGCAGCTTGTTGAAACCACGAGAAGGTCTTGATGGTTCCTCCCCAGTTGGATTTAGGGATCCCAACACGGGCAGCAGCAGGTGTGATCAGCAAACAGAACTTTGCTGTACCAAACAATTTCTTCACTCCTATGAAAGATGTCTTTCCTAATGCACTTATCAAGAAAGCTGAAAAAATAAGTTCTGCACTCACTACATTTACTGTGCAGCTCTGCAGCTGTGAAAGGGACAGGGGGAAGAAGGTATTGTTACAATCTACTACATCCTTTAAGCTAAAAGCCAAACCCCCCCCACAAAACCTCCAGCCCACTGCTCCCAACCTGTACATTACCCAAGGCACTCAGGCATCAAAGGGAAAATTTGTTCCTAGATGATAAGATCCTGGTGCTGTGTTGCTCCCAAGCAAGCCCTGGGAACTGTTCCTAACCCCAAGCGGGTGGAAGAGGGAGGCAGCTCAGCAGCGCATAAGAGGATCCCTAGGCTGAGGGGTTACATGACACCTCCTCAGAGCCTTCCAGTTCTCCTGTCTCACACTCTTAGAGCCCTCCCTGCTCTCAGCCACACTGCTGCCCAGCTCACAACTCAGGGAAGGGAAGGCAAGGCTCAAACACTAAGATTTTCTCTTCCCTACTACTGTCCCATACTCATCTTTGAGGCAATTGTTCGGAAGTGGCTCTAGTTCACACTTGAAGTACTTTATAGCAACCTTAAACCCAAACTCTAGAGCCACAACGAAAACTCTTCTCCCTCACTTCCTAGGCGTCCTTTGAAGTACTCTGAGTCCACTTGAGAAGCCAACTCTAATCTTCTTTACAAACCCCTCTGCTCCTTCAGTTGCAGCAAGGCTGGCACAACCTCATCCCACACACATCAGCTGTGAGTGCGAGCACAGCATACAAATACACTTACAGGAGGGCTGCTGATGCTGTTACCTACCTACCTGACTTTGATACAGGGTTTCTTAGGAACCAGGTGAGATGTTTCAGTTGCCTTTTCATCACCTGACTCCTATCACTTCAAAAACTGCAGGAGAAGAGCACTAATGAAAGTTAATCGCTATCTTTTCAGAAGACCTTTGCCAGCACCTCTTTTTCAACAGGCCACTTGCTCAGTGTGCTGCACAGCTCTCTGCAGCTGTCAGGGACCTTGCAGGTGTTTAACCTAGCCCATACTTCTCAAACACTGCTGGCAGCAGCTGAGAAGCCTGCTTCTGGTGCCAGCACCACAGCAGTCATGCTGCCCCACAGCTTTGACTGGCATGTCTTCAGAGAATCACAGAATATCAGGGGCTGCAAGGGACCTCAAAAGATGGATTCCAACCCCTTTGTCAGGAAGGCAGCCAGGTGAATGTCTCCAGAGGAGACTCTACAACATCTCTGGGCAGATTGTTCCAGTGTTCTGTCACAGTGGAAACGCTTTTCCTCAAGCTCATGTGGAACCCTCCTCTGCTCCAGCTTGCCTCTATTGCCCCTTGTCCCATCACTGGACATCACTGCCCAGAGCCTGGTTTCATCCTCCCCACATTGCCCTTCATGTTTTTATCAACCTGAATGAGGTCACCCCTCAGGCTCCGCTTCTCCAGGCTAAAAAGCTCCTCAGCCTTTCCTCAGCAGGGAGATGTTTCTCTGCCTTCATCATCTTTATGGCTCTGAGCTGAACTCTTTCAAGCAGCTCCCTGAGGTCTTTCTTGAACTGAGGGAACCCTGCTCCTGGTGCCACCAGAAGACCCTGGGGACCTGGTGTAGGAAGCAGCTATCATTTCCCTTTCAGCATGCTCCTGTAGATATAATACAGAGTTGCAAGATATGTGGAGACATTATTATAAGCTTGTGACATATCTGGGATGTCACTTGTCACAGTCATGACTCAGGTTTTCCAGCAAGTGCAGTAAGACAAGTGGGAATGGAAGCTCAACATAAAGGTGGAGAAAAGCAGCTAATTAAACAACCTGCCCAGCAGTTTAACTGGTAATTAAACTATACTTCAATTTTAGATTCAGAAGACTAATGAAATGTCATGATCACACTTTCTTTTCCATGCAAGTTTACTTCTGACCAGGCTGCCTTTCACCCTTACCAAACCTGACATCACTTTCTTAACATTAGTGAAAGACATTAATTTAGAACTTGTATCCAAGACACAAACACTGCAGCAGTGAATGTCCTTGCTTAAATGGAGTTAGATTTCACTCCAACCACAGCATATCTTTATGCCTTAATATTACCCTAGCCCTTGTAATTTTCCTTTAACACCATGCAACAGCCATGCCTTTCATATGCCTCGTTTAATTGATCATGTTCTAGCTGCTGGCAGAACAGACCAGAGTTTGAAAAAGCAACAATCAATTTAACACTTCCCCCATCCACCCTGAGAAACAGAAATAGAGCATACAATAGCTTTATATTTGCTTACATAATCATGGACCAACTGCACCTACACTAGATGGACGTTGGGATAGAATGAAATAAGCTAAGAGAAATCCTGGGACACATTGAAACTAGATGATCTTTAAGGTCCTTTCCAGCCCAAACCATTCTGTGATTCTGTGTTCATGCATCTGGTACAACCAGAATTGTACCAGGTAACAAAACAAGCTCGTTCTCTTGTCAGATTTTCTTCTCATCACACACCATGAGACATCATCATGATGCAGAAAACCCAAAGATGAGGATTTTCTAATCCATGTCTCTCCCACGTAAAGGCAAATGTGCAAAGACTTCACACTGCTCTCTTTGTTACTCTGCAGATCAAAGTGCAGGTAAAAGCTTGAGAAAAACCAGGCACCTGCAGCACCGTGTCCTTCAAGAAAGTAGGGCCACTGCCACCTCCTGCTGAGTCACCATAACTTTAAAACCCCAAAGGCAATTAACATCCCCTTGGAGTCGCCCAGGTGACAACTGACATCTTCAATTGCCAATCCAACACAAAATGTGTTAAAATTACAGCTCTGCAGTCCTGCCTGCTATGAACCATGTCACAAAAGGAAGAATATCCTTGGAATTCTTCCCTCAGTGCTCAAGTTTTCTGCAAGTCACTCTCAATTATTTCTTTTTTCTAGTTGCAACTGACCTTCTTGTAATTAGAAAGCAGTGCTAAAGAGAATAAAAGCAAAATGTGATACTACAAAGTGGTACTGACATCACTGCTGTTTACAAATGAGTGTAAAGCCCTGTGAGGAGAGGCTGAGGGAGCTGGGGGTGTGCAGCCTGCAGAAGAGGAGGCTCAGGGCAGACCTCATTGCTGTCCGCAACTGCCTGAAGGGAGGTTGTAGCCAGGTGGAGTTGGGCTCTTCTGCCAGGCAAGCAGCAACAGAACAAGGGGACACAGTCTCAAGTTGTGCCAGGGGAGGTCTAGGGTGGATGTTAGGAGGAAGTTGTTGGCAGAGAGAATGAGTGGCATTGGAATGGGCTGCCCAGGGAGGTGGTGGAGTCACCATCCCTGAAGGTGTTCAAGCAAAGTCTGGCTGAGGCACTTAGTGCCATGGTCTGGTTGATTGGCCAGGGCTGGGTGCTAGGTTGGTCTGGATGATCTTGGGGGTCTCTTCCAACCTGGTTGATTCCATGATAAAAGGAATTGTTTACATCTTAAGAGCTTCCATGCACCCAGTTAATGGATAGAGCAGTGCCAGCATAGGTCATATAAAGTAAGTTGGTAATTAATTTGTTTATTAAACTACAGAGTCACTAATAAACAAACTCAGTTGTAGTCACAGATGTAAAACAATACTTCTGAAGTAATACCAACACCACTGTCTCAAATGTTCTCTAGATATTCTCTTGCTGAAGATGATGCAGGGATGGATTTCTATGTCAGTGGGTCAGTGAAGCCTCTACCTTAGTAACACTGCACAGGAAGGTCTTTGATTTGCAAGATAATAATAAATGAACAGATTGTAAACCCCAATCTAACTCCCATCACTATAATATGCATTTAAAATGCATTTGTCATTTTCATCCTGCATTTAGTATTGACTGACTGCTGTATTAATTGCCTGTGACAATTATTATTTCCTTTCCATAGAACAATCTGCAACCATCTCAGCACATCTGTCACATCAGATAAGCTGAAAACAGACAACAGAGTCACAAAAATAGGTAGGACTTGAGTTCTAGTCTATCTCTATGGAATAATAATACAGACAGTGCTAAAAGAATTATTTTTCAGCTTCCTCCATCCAGTTGATTTCCCCCCAGATGCGTATCATAAGGTAACAATCTGTCCCCTCTGCATAGAATCACAGAATCAACCAGGTTGGAAGAGACCTCCAAGCTCAACCAGTCCAACCCAGCACCCACCCCTGGCCAATCAACCAGACCATGGCACTAAGTGCCTCAGCCAGGCTTGGCTTCGACACCTCCAGGCACAGTGACTCCACCATCTCCCTGGGCAGCCCATTCCAATGCCAATCACTCTCTCTGACAACAACTTCCTCCTAACATCCAGACTTGAACCTGCCCTGGCACAGCTTGAGACTGTGTCTCCTTGTTCTGTTGCTGCCTGCCTGGCAGAAGAGCCCAATCCCACCTGGCTACAACCTCCCTTCAGGTAGTTGCAGACAGCAATGAGCTCTGCCCTGAGCCTCCTCTTCTGCAGGCTGCACACCCCCAGCTCCCTCAGCCTCTCCTCACAGGGCTGTACTCCAGGCCCCTCACCAGCTTTGCTGCCCTCCTCTGGACATGTTCAGTACCTCAACATCTCTCTTGAATTGAGGAGCCCAGAACTGGACACAGCACTCAAGGTGTGTCCTGACCAGTGCTGAGCACAGGGGCAGAAGACCCTCCCCTGTCCTGCTGGCCGCATTGTTCCTGATCCAGTCCAGGATGCCATTGGCTCTGCTGCCCACCTGGGCACACTGCTGCCTCATCTTCAGCCACTTTCTTCCAGCAACCCCAGCTCCCTTTGTGTCTGGCTGCTCTCTGCCACTCTGTCCCCAGCCTGTAGTGCTGCTTGGGGTCGTTGTGTCCAAAGTAGCATGCACACAGAGGCACACTCATCCTTAACACATGGTAAGCAACCCATGTGAAAGTTATGAGTCTGATTATGGACACAGACTGCCAAAATTTCTGAGTTTCACCTTTATTCAGCTAACCAGATGAAAAAAAGGGGCAGCAACTTCTTACACTGGGGAAAAATATTTGTATTTTCAGCCTTATACTGGTTGTGACTGTCATGAAATTATATAGTAAAAATGAAGATGATTTGGGGAAGTTACGAGTGGGAAGAAATGGAAAGGTTAATTATTCATAGGCTGACTTTTTAAAAGAGCTTTATCTGTGATAAATTAGCTTTTCCAGAGGTCTAAAATAGCTGCTGTCACAGAGAGAACTCCAGAATTCTCAGTATGGGTAATGCTGCAAAATAAGGCCTCTTGGCATCGATGCAGCAAGCAGAACTTCATGAATAGAACCAGCAGCAGCACATCAGGGGAGAAAGCTGACTTACCAGCTCCCAAGTACAGGTCTACCTCAAGTTTTGGAGTTGGCAACAGCCTATTTTCAGTGAGTGAAACACTGCGACCTGGGAAGAGTCAATGAGCCACATGGAACAAAGTACAGCACAGCAGCGCACACTTAGTATTGAGTTCTGTGCTTGGGGCTTCCACACCACTTCCACTTCTCTTGGGGAATAGCTTTTAAAGTTTGACTGCAGCTACAACCCACTGCGTATCTCAAGGTCCTTACACACTTGTCTGAATTTCCTCCCAGCTTCAAACCATTCCCTCTTGTCCTTTTGCTAGACATCCTTATGGAAAGGCCCTCTCCAGTCTTCTTGTAGGTTCCCTTCAGGTACTGGAAGGTGGCTCTAAGGTTGCCCCCAAGAGTCTTCTCTTATCTTCTCTAGGCTATTGTGCTGGTTTGAGGTTGACTGGAATATTTTAATGAGAAAATTAGATTATAGGCTGTGAAAAAAAAACAGTGTTGATGTCTACTTCACTCATAGGCTTGCTGAGATGTATAAAAGCAAAGACACAAAGACAGATAAGATAGTGTGTGCCTCTGTCTCTCAGAGTCTGTGTTTCATCCTGGGCTTCTTCTGGGCAACTAATCCTTCTGCTTCTAACCCCCCTTGCCCATCCTCCAAAGTCACCTTGAATGTAAGGCAAACTCTGGGATAAGGTAGAGGAGTGGAAAGAAAGTGGAAGGGTGGTTGGGAGCCCCTCCTGGGGACTCTGGTTTCTGGAAGGGCTGCTGTGTTTCTGTGTTACTTTTACCTTCTATATTTCTGTATATAGCTGTAGATACTGTAAATATCTGTTTGTATATTGTGCTAAGCTGTAAGTACAAAGCTTCATTCCTTAACTTTCAGCCAGCTGAGTCTAGGCTGGGTGATTTCTTAGGAGCAGGGGGATGGGTAACTCCCAAACTATCACAGCTATCCTCATAGCAGCGGTGCTCCAACCCTTGGTTCATCTTTGTGACTCCACTCTGGACTGGCTACAACAGCTCTGTGTCCTTCTTATGACAGACACACCACAACTTTTGAAGCTACAGTCTTACACTACAGTGAAGACTTACCCAAACCAGCCTTGTGACTACTTCACAGAAAAGGTGAGATTTGCTGCCCCAAATCAAGCACAAGCTCTAATGATATCTTACAGCAGCAACAAAACAATGAATGAAATTCATCCTATGTGTTCATGTAGCAACAGAGAAAGCTTTAAGTCATGTTGGATCACAGGACCACAGCAACAAAACAATGAATGAGATTCATCCTACGTGTCCATGTAGCAATAGAGAAAGCTTTAAGTCATGTTGGATCACAGGACCACAGGATGGAAGGGACCCAAGGAAATCACTGAGTCCTACCCCCCCTGCCAGAGCAAGACAATACTATCTAACACAGATCACAGGTGAACACATCCAGACAGGCCTTGGAAGTCTCCAAAAAAGGAGACTGCACAACCTCTCTGGGGAGCCTGTTCCAGGACCCTTACATAAAGAAGTTCCTCCTTGTGTTGAGGCAGAACCTCCTGTGCTGCAGCTTACCCCCACTGCTCCTTGTCCTATCCCAGGGAGCAGTGAGCAGAGCCTGTCCCCCCACTCCTGGCCAGCCCTCAGATACTTATAAACATTTATTGAATTCCCTCTAAGTCTTCTTTCCTCCAGACTAAAAAGCCCCATTGGCTTTCTTGGCCACAAGGGCACATTGCTGTGCCATGGTTAACTTGTTTTCCACCAGGACCCCCAGGTCCCTCTCCACAGGACTGCTGTCCAGCAGTCACCTCCCAGCCTGTACTGGTGCAGTTCATTATTCCTCCCCAGATGCAGGACTCTGCACTTGTCCTTGTGGAACCCTGCTGCACTTCATTAGGATATTAATCAACTTAAAGGGGCTGCTTGGACTTGATTTTCTATTAAGCTTTCTGAGGAAGTCAATTTAAAACCCATAAAACATATGCACAACGTGTTTGCATCATATACATACACACACACACATCCTGCTGCCTCAAAACAGAAATCATTACAGGTAAAGCTTCAAAAAGAAAGCTGCAGTATTTCTGCTCATCACCACTAAATATTATTCAGATTACCCTGTGCTCATTAGTTTTCTCCTAGCGAGCTTCTGTCAGGTCACTTGATTAAAAACAATTTTGGAAGTATCCTGGGTTCTAATTTAGGTACAGCCAAGAATGCTCAAATTAATTTTTGATTACAAGTTTTCCTCTGTTCCCCAACGGCTAAAAACGTATTAATGCACAACACACTAGTGTGATTTGGAATTGCTTTTTGAGACCTCTGCTTTATCTGATGGCATTTTTTTCTTCTCCCAGCATTAATCTAGTCTGCCTGTGAACAGTTTCTATGTACAGTGTGGAACACAAAAGCCCTGTGATGGATTGCAACAAAAGCTCTCTATTATAGTCTTGACAGAGACAGATAACTAATCCAGTGCTAATTTAAAACCCAAACCCTAGTACCAGAACTAAGAGTGCATCTTCTGATGTTTCAGCTATCTTAACTCACTGCCTTTGGAAGCCTTCTACATTTCTTCTTGTGTATTCTCACCATGAAGGTACCTTTGTTACACAGTCCTTTACCGGTTCCAGATAAGACCTATTAAGTGCACATCAATTTAATAACTGAATTCTCCCAGATTGACCACATGTGTGTGCAGTGATGCCAAGACACTCCTACTGCATGGGTACAGCCTGCCTCTGAATGGACACTATTTCCTGGCAGTGAATGGTAAACACTGTAAGAAAAGGCACTTGGACCTCTCAGCTGCTAAGAAAAGTAACCTGGTAGGTAGTGAGAAGTGGTGATGTTCCAGCCTGGCTAAGGCACTGAACTGCCACATTCCCCATCAGCAGTGGGTAGGTGCCAACTTCCAGGAGCCTCCACGCTGAGGAAGCTCAGGGCTGCGGCACTATCACCTCCCAGCCTGGCCCTGGCACAGAGGCATTAGAATTCAACACACAGTGCCCGGCCTTAACAACAGAGCTGTCCTTACAAAGGCAACACACAAGTGCTCCCCCCCGCTGACCAAAGCCTGCTCTTTTTCTCCCACCACAAGTGGAGAACCCCCTGAAGACAGAGCGATCAAGGAAGAATTACTCCTTTGGTACCAAGCCACAACTGGTAAATACTAAATCCTGATGTGCCAGAAAGGAAAGAAATGAGTGGTGCTGCAGGGGTGAGGAAAGGAAGGAAAGGGAATAGGACAGGCTAAGCCTCTCCTTGGGTTGGCCTTACTCCTGAATTCGAGAAGGACTCTGGATGCTACTGACATTAGAAATACAGGAACCTACAGCAGTAAAGAGACCAAGGCACAGAGGGGCTGTGACTAAGAGACCTCGCACAGTGCAGGAGCTACTTGTGCAGTTCCCATGCATCAATCCACCTGTGACACACACCATACTATCTAGCACTCGGTAAACCAACGGGTGTCAACCACGACAGCTACCAGAAGCTTTCTGTAGCTCTCAAAACATTGCTAGGCACTTGAAGAAGTGGTATCAGCACTGGGAGAGCCAGAGTTAAGCCTAGGCACTTGAAGAAGTGGTATCAGCACTGGGAGAGCCAGAGTTAAGCCACACAGTTTAAAATGAAATTCTCACTGTGCTTTTATGCTGTGATTCCAAATGCCTGAAAGCATTTTATGCCAGGATTTTATGCTAGCATTCTTGGGGGTTGATTTTCTTTTTCACAGTGTTCAAAGAAGAATTAAGATAGACCAACTATCAAGTGGCATGTACAGATGTGTAACAATCACCTTATTGTCACTTAGTTGAGCTTCTGCGTAGAAGAAGCTTTGCCTGTTGTGAACAATAAAATTCCTCAGAAGATTTGTTGCAAAGCACCACTCCCCCCTTCCAAAAACGCGGATCAACAACATTCTGCCCTGCCATTTATGCTACTTACCATGTTTGAACAGATGTGCTGTGGGGAAAAAGGTATTAGCATTCACAGAAAAGTTGTTTGCTTTGGGACAGAGATGTTATTAAACATTCAGCACTCCAGAACCACTGATGATTTATATTGTTGAAGGCTAGAAACTGATCATTTCATTCCTCATTCAGTACATCAAAAACTCCATGCTGAAGTGAATGAAATTTTGCTAAGTAAAGAGTGGAGGAATCATCTGTGCCTGGTTCCTACCCAGCGCTGTGCTGTTTAGGGAGATAATTTTTTCCCAGCCAATTTTCATCATTGTATTTTAGGTAGAGGCTTTACAGTCATTTCCTGGGCAGAATCTTCAACTACATAAGTTCATAGAATGGGTTGGGTTGAAAGGAACTTTAGAGATCATCTAGTTCCAACCCACCTGCCGTGGGCATGGACACATTAGAATCATAGAATCATAGAATCAACCAGGTTGGAAGAGACCTTGAAGATCATCCAGTCCAACCTAGCACCCAGCCCTATCCAGTCAACTAGACCATGGCACTAAGTGCCTCATCCAGTCTTTTCTTGAAGACCTTCCACTAGCCCGTGCTGCTCAAAGCATCATCCAGCCTGGCCTTGAACACCTCCAGGGATGGGGCATCCACGACCTCCCTGGACAACCTGTGCCAGTGTCTCACCACCACCACTGTCAAGAATATCCTTCTAATCTCCAGTTTAAATCTCCTCTCTCCTCAAGCTTCAATCCATTCCTTTTTGTCCTATCACTACAAGCCCCTGTAACCAGTCCCTCCCCAGATTGCTTGTAGCCTCCTTCAGGTACTGGAAGTCTGTTACTAAGTGTCCCCATAGCCTTCTCTTCTCCAGGTTGAACAACCACAACTGCCTCAGCCTCACAGAGGAGGTTACATAGAATCAACCAGGTTGGAAGAGACCTCCAACATCATCCAGTCCAACCTAGCACCCAGCTCTGCCCAATCAACCAGACCATGGCACTAAGTATCCCATCCAGGCTTGGCTTCAACACCTCCAGGGACAGCAACTCCACCACCTCCCTGGGCAGCCCATTCCAATGCCAGTCACTCTCTCTGGCAACAACTCCCTCCTAACATCCAGCCTAGACCTCCCCTGGCACCTACTCTAAATTTGGACCTGCGCAAATTCAATTTTGCAGGTCAGGCTTGGTTTGGAGTTTTTCTTCTGATTAAGTTCCTAGTTTGGATGTCCTTTGAAGGTTGAGGTCTGAGGTCCAGACTCTGAAACTCTTGGTCCTGTAAGCAGGTGTTCTGAAATTAGATTCTTTTCAAGACCACATTAAGAACTAGCAATAGGAATTCTTTTCTATGAGACTAATTTCTAAGAATTCCAAAGGATAAACAAACTTTCACATAGAAGAAACTAACTCATGCCAACATTTTGTAAAGAATCACCCTCCTGTCATTACACTCTGAGGAAAGCTAAATAAAGCTTCATCCTTTGGCTTGTGAAAAGGATCAGTATTCATCTAGCAAACTTATGCAGCAAGTGGGGAATTACTTGCAAGCAAGTTTCAAAACTTATTGTTATTTCAATGAATGAATTCCAGTATTTCACCACTTCTGCTAGCCATAATTGAGGCACCTTAAAATAAAGCTGTAATGAAAAACTTATTCCTCATCATTCCTTGTCATTTCGTAAGCAGCATCTGAAGACCTCATATTTACATATGACACTAAACACTGCAATTAATTCTAGCCAGAATTTACTTTCGCTGTCCATGGCTGAGTTTGAGACATATTCTAGCCAGAGAAGGCATAAGTATTGCAGAGAAAACTAAGTTTGGAGGTTTGGTGGGGTTTTTTTGAGTGAACATTGGAACTAATTAAAGCTCCTCCTCTCAAAGCTTTTGTGCCAGGCTTGACTGTGAGCTTTAACTAAAGTTGCTCCCATATAATTGGGGTATCTGTAGGATGCCTTTCCTCTCTGGTTTCCTGTATCTGTTTACATGGAAACTAACACCTCTCACCTTTCCCTTGCCCATAACATTTGCACAGACATACATTTTCATACGGGCAGCACTGCAAAGCACATTGCAAATACCTGCTCGCTTAGGGAAATGCTTCCAAATCAGACAGCAGCTTAGAAACCACTGGGATGAAACAAGAATCACAGACAAAGAATGGCTCTGTTCACCTTCCTGAGCCTGGGCTTGGAAGCTTGACTTTAATATAGCCTGGGCTCATGCTGTCCTGGAGACCTGTACCCCCCAAATCCCTCTCCCTGTGTGGTGTGAGAGGGGGAGGCCAAGGCACCAAGAGCCCTGTTCCCGCCGGCGCTGCAGGCGTGCGGGGGGCAGCGAGGGGCGCTGCCGGCGCGAGGGGAGCCCGCGCAGTGCCCGCGCAGTGCCCGCGCTGCGATCGGCTGTGCCCTGCGCGCCAGGCGCTGCCAGCTCTGCTCTCTGTCTGGGAAGGGTACCGATATCGGGGTGCTTCCCGCCTTGGGGTGCCCGCCTCAGAGTGCTGCCCCCCGCCTGGATAGAGTCCCCTGGCGCTGCGCAGGACAAGCTGCCGAGGGGCAGGGCCGCCGCTGCTGTGGCTGCCGCCGCTAGCGCCTCTGTGCAGCCGCCATAGGCCTTAAGGAGCCCTGAGGGGACAAGCGTCTGGAGCGCCCTTCCTCTGGCCAGCCTGGCTCACCGGTGAGTCAATCCTGACTGCCGAAACAGCTAAAATTACCTATGGCAGCCTTGTAGATCTCCTCAGTCAACTGGATCTGCTAATTAAACCTCGGTTACTCTCTGTGTGCAGTTCTGGGGCAGGCTTTCGGGGGAATGAAGTGACTCTGGTTCTGTGTACGGCCCTGCCTGGGCCGCGTTAGCTCCTGCCCCCACGACACATGCCGTGCCCCACACAGCGATCATGTAAAGTCACCAGCCTGGGCTAGACTGAGCCTAGCTGGGATATTCTGGAGAGAAGAATTAGATTATACGCTGTGAAAAAGCAAACAGTGGTGATACCTGCTTCACTCACAGGCTTGCTGAGATGGCTAAGAACACAGACGTAGATAATGGAGTTGCTCTCTGGCTTTGGGGCTGCACTTTTTCTCTCTAACCTGCTGTCTGTGTGACTAATCCTTCTGCTTCCTAACCCCCCTGGTCAACCCTCCAAACTCACCTTGAACATAAGGCAAAGTCTGGGGTAAGGTAGAGGGGTGGGAAGAAAGTGGAAGGGTGTCTGAGAGCCCCTCCTGGGGACGCTGGTTTCTAGGGGGGCTGTTGTGTTTCTGTGTTACTTTTTGACTTGTGTATTTCTGTATCTAGCTGCATAGATTGTAAATACCTGCTTGTATATTGTGCTAAACTGTAATTGTAAACCTTCATTCTTCAATTTCCAGTGGCTGAATCTAGTCTGGGTGGTTTTCTTAAGTGTGTGGGGGGGGGGCAGATAACACCCAAACCATCACACAGCTTAAAAAAGTGGAGGCACAAATATGAAGTAAGAACAGGCTGAAATTCACACACTCTTCAAGCTTGTGATATGGGCTAGGAAAAGACAGAATCCACGGCAATGAGAACTCCAGACGCTAAACTGCAGGTGCCAGTTTCAAGGAGTTTCATTTCAGTTCGTTTCAGTTTCAAGAAGAGATAAGCCAGACTTATTTGGAAGCTCTATGGGGGAACTCATCTTCATGGGACCAGAAAGCTCTTTTCAGGACTGTGTTCCTCTTAACATCAGACTTCTTAATAAAAGGGACAGTAAATGTTTATTTACATTATTAAACCTCTATTACCAACAAAACCCTGCATGTGGATATTTATAAGTGAAAAAAAAAGGTCTTCTCAGCCTGCAGGGAAAACACCCATAGCCTTCAGGGCCATGACATGTGGCAACCATAGCATCTTCTGTGACAAGGGAAGCCCTGAGTCATAGAATCATAGAATAGAATTAACCAGGTTGGAAGAGACCTTCAAGATTATCCAGTCCAACCTAGCACCCAGCCCTATCCAGTCAACTAGACCATGGCACTAAGTGCCTCATCCAGGCTTTTTTCTGAATGCCTCCAGGGGTAGTGACTCCACCACCTCCCTGGGCAGCCCATTCCAATGCCAATCACTCTCTCTGTCAAGGACTTCCTCCTGACATCCAGCCTAGACCTCCCCTGGCACAACTTGAGACTGTGTCCCATCGTTCTATTGCTGGTTGTCTGGGAGAAGAGACCTGGCTACAGTCAATGCAGATCTCTGCTGACTCCTTTGAAGGAGTCAAAGGACTACAGACATGACAAATAAAATTAAAGTGAATCTGTTTATTCATTATGATAAAGCGAAAAAATCAGCTCAGTCAGCCAAGAGGAAGGGCAGACCTAGTAAAAGAGTTAATAAACTTGGCTCCTTCTCTCTAAACAGCTATTTAGCAAAGGGCTGATAGCAATTGAATTGGGATGGAGAAATGAGATTATCTTTAGCTGGCTCTGCAGGGCGCTCTGAAAAGATAGCTTAGAATTGTTAGACTTTGAACTAGTCCATACAATTACCGAGTAATAAAGATACTTGTTTGCCTCTGAGGTATGTAACCTAAGAACCAAGGAACTCAGTAATGCCTTCTGCATTTAAGATTTGTCAGCTGTAGATAATCAGAGAACTTAGGGCACACTACTGGAATAAAACTGCAGGAACCTCATTATTAAATACTGGTTTCAAGCACAGAAGAGGGAGGAAGTAGGATGTGGCTGGGAAGACAGCAACAGTCTTTTGAGCAGTCTTTGAGGATGGGCAGTGGCAAATCACCATCCCTGGCTCCACTACAGGTGCCTGTCAAGAGCAACCCACTCGATTTCCTGCTTGTGTTTTTCTGCTAAGGATGCATGGAAACAAAAGGAAATCTTAAAGGCCTCCACGTTATTTCAGATAAAGTCTTTCATAGAATCAACCAGGTTGGAAGAGTCCTCCAAGCTCATCCAGTCCAACCTATCCCCCAGCCCTATCCAATCAACGAAGTAAACCATGGCACTCAGTGCCTCATCCAGTCTTTTCACAGGATCACAGGATGTTAGGGGTTGGAAGGCACCTCCACAGATCCTCGAGTCCAACCCCCCCACCAGAGCAGGACCACACAATCTAGCATAGGTCACACAGAAACACATCCAGACAGGGCTTGAAAGTCTCCGGATAAGGAGACTCCACAGCCTCTCTGGGGAACCTGTTGCAGTGCTCTGTGGTGGGTTCCTTTTCTTGAACACCTCCAGGAACGGTGACTCCACCACCTCCTTGGGCAGCCCCTTCCACTTTCTACCCTATTTGAAGCATAAGGGCCAAAGGAAGGATGGTTCTTGCCTCCAGAACAGCAGCCTGCTGTTTGGAGAACCTGCTTGAGAAATGGAAGGATTGATCAAAGCACTGAAGCCAGATTAAGAGGAATGAATTCATGCCTCCCTTACTGCAGCAGTCAGAATGTTCTCTGGTTGAATCTTTCATGTGAAAGCCCTTGAAACTGAGCAAGCAAATAAGGAAGCCAAACCTTATCCAGAAATTGGGATATTAGCTGCCAGTGGCATAAGTAAGTTTCCAGCTCTAAATCTAAGAAAATTATGCATTAATAATAATAATAAAAGTCTTTAGATAAAATTACCTCTAGAAGTACTGATTAGGAAATTTGATATGCATCCTTCCAGTTTAATGTGCTGATTACTTAAAAAGCATTTCCCCTCTTTTGCCTAGCCCTTTTTCTCCTAGAAATTGGAAGACACAGGTTTACATCACCCAGCTTGAGTGCTGCACTCATATTTCTCAGTGCTGCAATATGGCATAACAAACTGAATGCTCCATCACTCAGGAACAGCAATGACCACTCTGACATGAGATAAAAATCGGTCATAGATCCAATGCTCAGCTCATCTGCTCAAGTTTCTCCTGGGAAGGATAGAGAATGAGGAGGCTGTCCAGATACCTAGATAAATTAAACACCTCTAATCATGTGTGGGTGGCTCAAGTTAGATGCCCCAGCTAGGCAGGGAGGAGTTTAATGTATTTATACACATGGTGTTCAGCAGCCTTGGAAGATGAATGTATTTGTACACGCAGTCTTTAGCAGCGTTGGATAATAAATAGATTTGACTGTATGAGATGTATGCATTTTGAGAAGCTAAATTGCAATTTGGGTAGGATATGTCATCCTTAAACCACAACTCTAATCCTATGCAATGCAGAAGGCAACACTGTAAAACCCTATTCATGAACCAAACTAATCAAGCTCCATCTCAAACCTAGTTAAATCCTTGCCTCAATACTAAATTTAAGCACAATTCACTCCTTAGACAACAGGAGACAACAAAGCCAATCCCACTCTGCGTTTCCAATTAGTATTACCTTTTCTCATTACAAAAAGATGTTCTTCACTGCCCATATTTCTTAGGAAATTCTCTTTCCAACTATGCTTCTTTCACATAATCACAGCAACATGCAGGTTGGCAAAGCCCCTCAGGATCGCAAAGTCCAACCTAGAACCCTACTCTGCAAGATTCACCTTAAACCGTATCACCAAGCACCATATCCAGACGACCCTTAAACACATCCAGGGTGGGTGACTCCACCACCTCCCTGGGCACCTCATTCCTGTCTCTGACGACTCTTGCTGTGAAAAACATCTTCCTAATGTCCAATCTAAACCTCCCCAGCCTCAGCTTGAGGCCATTCTCCCTTGTTCTGTCTCCAGTTACCTGTGAGAAGAGACCAGAAGCAGCCTCTCCACAATGTCCGTTCAGGTAGCTGTAGACAGCAATGAGGTCTTCCCTCAGCCTCCTCTTCCTCAAAAAAAAACATCTCTCTACTCTGCCCTGGTGATAGGACAAGGAGCAATGGATGGAAGCTGCAGCACTGGAGGTTCCACCTCAGCACAATGGGGAACTTTGTTGTAAGGGTCCCAGAGCAATGGCAGGGAAGTTGGAAGGGCTGATATCTTTGGGTCCCTTCAAACCCCTAACATCTTGACCCCTCCCTCAGTCACTCCTCTTAAGATATATTCTCTAGGCCTTTCACCAGCTCCACTATCTTCCCAATTTTACATAACTAAAACATATTAAAGATAAGATCATTGAAGTGATTGCCAATCATTACAGCAGGCTGCCCATGGAAGTACTTGAGTGGCCATTGTTGGAGGTATTTAGAAGATGCACAGATGTGCTGCTTAGTGACATGGATCAGTGGTGGACATGGATTGTGCTGTCCTGTTTAACACATCCATATGCAACATGGCACGGGAGAAGGAGAAAGAAATGGCAGCACAACAGTGGGGTGAGACAATCTATTGGTGGTGTGTGCTTATTAAAGGTAGTAAGGAGCAAAACCACCTTGTAATTCTGAGTGATCAGGTAATAAAATGGCTAGTGAAAGTCAATTTAGATTCAAGTAAAGTGATACACCTATGGAAAACTAATCCTAGCTTCATCTATAATACAGGAGGCTCGGAGCAGATCAGCAACACTCCATAAAAGCAGCAGCTTGGTGCTTGGCCGTAAAAAGGCAAATCAGGAAATTCAAGAAGCATTATGAAAAGAAGAAAATGCTGGGAAAGGAAAAGAGTGCAAACCAGAAAGAAGTCATTCTAGATATTCCTATCAACTTATCACAGGATGTCAGGAGCTGGAAGGGACCCAGAGAGCTCATTGAGTCCAATCCTCCTGCCAGAGCAGGATCACCCAGGGCAGGTGATGGATAATCTAGCTCAGGTAACACAGCAACACATCCAGACAGGCCTTGAAAGTCTTCAGAGAAGACTCCACAACCTCTCTGGGGAGCCTGTGACAGTGCTCTGGGACCCTTACAGTAAAGAAGTTCCCCCTTGTGTGGAGGGAACCTCCTGTGCTGCAGTTTCCATCCATTGCTCCCTTGTCCTATCACAGGGCGCAAGTGAGCAGAGCCTGTCCCCCCACTCCTGACAACCAGCCCTCAGAGACTGATAAACCTATGTTTGTTCCATACTTTAAACATTGCAGAAAGCTTTCTGCCTGTTGCTCTCAATAGAATACATGGAAGTGGAAAGGGTTCTGAGAGGGCAAGAGTAACCTACAGTGTGAACTGCTGCCACACAAGGAGGCTCAAATAGATTGGGACTCTTCTGTTTGCAAAAAATTATAAGTTTGGGAGCTGCTACGACAGAGATCTGCAAAATCTTTGGTGGCAGCACCTTGGAGATTAAGTATTCATGGTTTCTTCCAACAGAGCAAACAAAAAGGTATCATATAAAAGTAGGAAACGTGGTAGGACTTCAAAGAATGACTCCACAATCTCTCTGGAGAGCCTGTTCCACTGCTCCATGACCCTTACCTGTTGCAGTGAGAATACTCAGCAGCACAGTTTGGCGCAGATTTCATTATTTAGCTGTTTGGATGAAACATTTTCTGCAAAGTATCAACAAAACCATGCACTTCACGAAGGCTGTGACAAGGTGGGTGTACAATTCTATCCCATAACCCTACATCAAGTTAAATATTTAAAAGCTAAGCACTCAAACTGCATTCCACTGTCCTTGAACTCACGTTCATGCAGATGTTCCTCTTGTAGCTTAGCTACTAAACCTAAGTAGTTAGGCAAGGTCAGTAAATAGTTTATCTGCAGTCATTTATTTCCAATGTTCTTTCTTCTAGATTTTAGTTTGTTGTTGGTTTTGGTTTTCTTACTTCCTTTTTTTTTGAACAGAATGGACATTTATTCTCCTTGTTTTTTTTTACTCAATAGAACTATAATTTCTAAATATCTTCTGCATGTTACCATAGGATATTCATTTGTCATGTCAGGGCTGTAGTTGTCTCCTCTTTGTTTCTTTCACTGCACTGCACAATTAAGCAGATGGAATTCCTCTTATCTGCTCTGAAAGCCCAGTCCACTGGAGACAGCTGCCTTGAATGTTTGTATTTTCCAAGTTAATATCCAGTGGTCAAAGGAAAAAAGGTTGCTTGGGTTTGGGTTGGTGTATAGGGTTAACACTCCTGGGGGAGTGACCCTGAACCTGACCCTAGGGGTCTCGGCCCCTCCTCAGGGGTGGGCCACACTCCAGGTGATGGTTAGCCCACTCCCCCCACTTCCTGTGGTATAAAAGACAGGAGCTTTCCTGCTTCTGGGTCTTTTTCTCTCTCTCTCTCTCACTTCGCTCCCCTGGTCGGGATTCGAACCTGAGTCTCCTGCATGGCAGGTGAGAATTCTACCACTGAGGCAAAGTTCCTGTCTTTTATACCACAGGAAGTGGGGGGAGTGGGCTAACCATCACCTGGAGTGTGGCCCACCCCTGAGGAGGGGCCGAGACCCCTAGGGTCAGGTTCAGGGTCACTCCCCCAGGAGTGTTAACCCTATACAGTTGGTTTGTTTTTTAAAGCATGACACTGGTACTGCAAACCTTGACATACCGTTCTGCAGAAAAGAACATTTTAACCAGGGCTTGAACTTCCTTCAGGTTATACACAAAGTCAGCTTAGAGTAAACCTCTCAGATGGAAGAATTTATAGAATATGGATGATGTGCATCATTCCTTCTGCTACTGCAGGGCTTTGGAGCCACAGCTGTAAACTAAGGCTCTATAGTGCTGCTCTGTGTTGCTCAAACAGCAGCATACAGCCAGATTTAGGTAAGGAACCCCAATACAACTAATCCTGTCAGATTCAACCAAGTTCCAGTTCATATCTTCAGAAGGGCTATAAAGGAGAAAACTTTAAAGCTATTTCAGAGCACACAACTCTGAATGATGAAACACTCCTCCTAATTTCCAACTTCAATGTAATTCTTGCCTGACCTTCTTTTGCCAGAACCATCCTTAGTACCTCTAGTAACATGTCTTCCTCTAGTATTTCCCTCTGATGGACTTACACAGAAGATGGTGGTTTGTCACAACTCCTTTAAACTCTGTACATAACTAAATAACTCTCTGAATCCTCAGCTGCATGTATTACAATCATTCTGTATCATGGCTGAATACATTTTCCAGTAGATCTTCCCAGCACTATTTCACTTCTAGCTACTTCAGAAATATTTAGAATCATAGAATCAACCAGGTTGGAAGAGACCTCCAAGATCACCCAGTCCAACCTGCACCCAGCCCTAGCCAGACCATGGCACTAAGTGCATCGCCCAGGCTTTGCTTGAACACCTCCAGGGACAGCAACTCCACCACCTCCCTGGGTAGCCCATTCCAATGCCAATCACAACTTGAGACTATCCCCTTGTTCTGTTGCTGCCTGCCTGGCAGAAGAGACCAACCCCACCTGGCTACAGCCTCCCTTCAGGTAGTTGTAGACAGCAATGAGCTCTGCCCTGAGCCTCTTCTGCAGGCTGCACACCCCCAGCTCCCTCAGCCTCTCCTCACAGGGCTGTGCTCCAGGCCCCTCACCAGCTTTGTCACCCTTCTCTGGACATGTTCCAGTACCTCAACATCTCTCTTGAATTGAAGAGCCCAGAGCTGGACACACTTCATCTAATGCAGGCCAATACTGAATGCGCCTTTTACAGAGTTCAGATCCATTTTTGCTTGGCAGTCACCATCTGGGGCAGCCAGCACTTCACAGGTTTTCTCATGCACTCTTCTACCCATGAACATTTGCACTTCCTACTACTCTTCATCCTTGTCTGTTCAGTCTTCAGAGCTGTTCAATCTTTCCTCTATAATATCATGATCTTTCACTATCTAATGAGACTTTTCCCTGCTTCACCAGCATCTCCCCACTTCCTCTGTACTGACTGATCTTGGTATCTCTGAGAGACTTGCAATGGGAGACAAGAAAACAAGCAACAGAAGAACACAGCCAAACACTGGCATTAGTATCGCCCACGCCTGTTTCAGTACGTAGTTGACAACAAATTATAAAGAGGGTTTTGATGGGCTGTAATTAATTATTTTACATATATTAAATAATGAATACCATGAGTATGACAAGCAGGAGCTTTGTACAACTGTGCATGCAAACAGCACCTGCAAAGTTTTCTTTACATGTTCAAGCAAAGCCTGGATGAAGCACTTAGTGCCATGGTCTGGTTGACTGGCATGGGCTGGGTGCTAGGTTGCACTGGATGATCTTGGAGCTCTCTTCCAACCTGCTTGATTCTGTGATTCTGTACTGTGCACTAAAACCCTGTGTTTCTTCTCCATTAAAGATACACTCATCAGCAATCAAAGACAAGGCTGCTTAAAATGAATATTTTATAGACCTGAGAAAAGGAATCTTTTATTCTCTGTGTACAGAACTATCACAAAGTAACAAATGTGCTTTAAGTGGTCTCACTGAATTAACTGTACTAGTTTTAACTGCCCTTCTTAAAGTCTATCTAAGGGTTGTATTCTGCTATAAGTGATTCTGCTCTGGCTGGAGCAGGATCTGCACCATGCCTTAATACTCTTCTAACATATGATGAACATACACACACCTGTGCTAAAACACATCCTGCTCTGGCTGGAGAGAGCCCAGTGGAGAGCAACGAGGATGATTAGGGGACTGGAGGGCATGGCTTATGAGGGGAGGCTGAGAGACTTGGGACTTTTTAGTCTGGAAAAGGGAAGACTTAGAGGGGATTTGATAAATGTTTATAAATATCTGAGGGCTGGCCAGGAGGGGGAGGACAGGCTCTGCTCACTGCTCTCTGGGATAGGACAAGGAGCAATGGGTGTAAATTGCAGCAAAAGAGGTTCTGCCTCAACACAAGGGGGAACTTCTTTACTGTAAGGGTCCCAGAGCACTGGAACAGGCTCCCCAGAGATTGTGGGGTCTCCTTCTCTGGAGCCTGTCAAGGCCTGTCTGGATGTACTCCTCTGTGATCTCTGTTAGATTGTATGGTCCTGCTCTGGCAGGGGGGTTGGGCTCGATGATTTCTTTGGGTCTCTTCCAGCCCCTAACATCCTGTGATCCTGTGGTTGATCTAGATGATCTTTCAAGGTCCCTTCCAGCCCCTGGCATTCTATGATTCTATGCAAAGACTCAGCCCTAGGGGCTAGAGCGTAAGAAAAGAGGTGGCTGGCTGTAGGGATGGAATTCACAGGCTCCATTAAACACTTTCATTGTCTATACACTGTAAGTACAGCCTTAGGTATAGAAAAATAGCATTCACAATACCCACTGTGCGGAAGAAATATCACTACCAAAATGAAATGTGCAAAAGGAAAGGGGTTTCTGTAATTTTACCTCTTCTGTGAGTTGAGATACCTGAGTTACCTTTGAATTAAGTACCTCAAATGATGTTAAACGGTCCCCACATTTAGTTTTCTCAATCATATTATCTGTATCCAGACAACTGAAGTAATTGACATTACTGCCTGTTCCTCACATAACAGCCCAGGCATTAAAGCTCTAAAGGCAAACCCTGATTAACTGAGCACAAACTCCCCATCTCTTCAGACTCATGCTGCTGGCTTTCTGGCAGAATGCCTTCAGCACCAGGACACAGGCATTGGTACCCTCTATGCTTCCAAAATCTGGCAAAGAAAGAGCTATGATTTGGGCTTAACTCCCTGCCAGCTGAGTGCATCAAATGTGCTCAGATCATTCCCCCTGGTTTGCATTCCTGGGAGAGGGCAGTAGGATGAACATTTGTCCACTCCTGGCTTCTCAGCAGCCTTTCCTGGAAGTCAGACACCTAAGCATGCTGAGGGCTGCACCTCCAGGCCTGGGCTCAGCACTGTCTTCAAAGTCTATGAAAACTTTTACCTGAAACTTTCTACACTGGTCATGGTTCATCACATTTGTCAGGTTTTCAGTTATTCAGATCACCCTTTTGTGACCCTGGAAATCTGAATCCCACAGACTGAAAGCTGGGAAGGTATTTTAGAGGAGAAAAGTTCTCTATATGCCTGCCCTGTTCTGGGGCAATGGGTGGAAGCTGAGGCATAGGAAGTTTCAATTAAACATGAGGAGGATTTTTTTCCCTGTGAGGATGACAGAACACTGGAACAGGCTGCTCGGGGGCTTGTGGGGTCTCCTTCTCTGGATATATTCAAAACCCACCTGGGCATGTTCCTGTGTGACCTGGTATAGGTGATCCTGCTTTGGCAGGGGTGGAGGTGGACTGGATGAGCTTTGGAGGTCCCTTCCAGCTCCTGACATTCTGTGATGATTATTTGCCAGTGCCATAGATGGAGTAAGAGATTCGTTTCTCCCATTTTGCCTTTGGCTCTGCACTGCTCTTCAGCAGCACTTCACACATCTGTGTATTTCTGGAAATCCACTCATTAGTTCTGTGAATTTAATGAGCTTGGATATTTTATGGGTATTTTTCCCTAACATTAGTGATTTTTTTTCCTCCCCCCAACATTACTGTTACTCTAAATTAACAACCTCAAATTGATGCTTTGCCTACAAAGATGGTATTCTCTAGTTCAGCAAACATTTTGAGGAGAAAAGACAAACCTATTTATCACCTCAAAAACCTGCTGTCATTTGCCATGATAATGAAGTACACTTGGAATGCAGTGATAGGAAATGTTTGGAATCATTTATTCTCTTCTAACATATGATGACCATACACACACCTCTGCTAAAACATATTCTCTAACATTTTAAAGCGCCACTTATTTTTTATATACTTATTCCTCAGTCCCCCTGCCATAGTGGATTAGCTCCCTGTAAGGCGTATCCCCACAAAACTGTGCTTTCACAGGGCTTCTGAGAACTTCTGTGGCTCCTTCTGTCTTAAGTTAGGGTTGTGGATGCAGTGGATATACAGCTGCATATAAAACGATTGCTTCCATCCTTCTTCCTCCTCATGAAGAGAAATATATAGAGTTTACCACCAACAGGTAAAAGCAAGTTTATATCATAAAGGACATTTTAAAGCTTATGAAATGCAATTCCTGCAGCATAATAAAAGCTGCTCCATTACAACTGTAAGGAATTCTCCAGTTCTCACATTAAAAGCATTATATATATACACATAATACACATTATATATATTATATATACATTATATATATATATTATATATACACATAAAAGCATACAGGTGCAAGTCTACACACACAACACAAGCAAAGACAGCTGAATCATATCAAAATTAGGGTTGGAAAAGACTTCTAAGATCAAATTCAACCTTCCACCCTCCACTTGACTATGCCCCAGAGTGCCACATCTACTTGTTTCTTTTTTTAACACCTCCAGTTTTTTTTCCTTTGAGGTCCCTTCCAACCTAAAGCATTCATCTTTTCTTTTCTTTTGCAGCAGATGAACTCTCCTCAGAAACCCTAAACCTTGCCAGTACAGGGGCACTATAAAAAAAATCTGAGTTTCTCTAGTTGTGCCCATTTAAAAATTGATTAAACCCCATATCTGCATTTGGTTGTGCTGAACTATGTAAGTCCTGCTCTTCCTCTGCTTTTCAGTTCTAACACTGCACATAAACGCAACTGCAGTGCTTTGTGCGACTCGCAACAACAGCTTCCTTGTGCACGCAATTTTGCATGCTTCAGGTCTTCAACTATGCAATTATTTGCTGATTTTCACAGTGTAGTTTGGGTTGGAAGGGACATTAAAGGTCATCTAGTTCCAAATCCTCTGCCATGGGCATCATCCAACCTGGCCTTGAACACCTCCAGGGAAGAGACATCAACAAACCTCCCTGGGCAACCTGTTGCAGTATCTCACTACCACCGTCAAGAATTTCTTAACATACAATCTAAATCTCTCCATTCCCTCTCATCCCATTTAGCTTTATCCCAGGTTCTTTTCCATCAGGCAGCTTTTGGTACAGGTGTGGATATTTTCAAAACAACCCTGATTTTAAGAGGCAGTTTCCTGACTTCTCTGTTACTAAACTTAATGAAGAAAGTGAAGCCACATTTATTACATCATAAACTATGCTTTCAAGCACACCTGTAAGTTTCCTTTCTTTATGGTCTCAGATGATACCAAACCACTATCTGAGTATTTTCTATCATCAAAAGGAGAGAAGGTATTCACAATCCTTTAAACAACAGTTTAGGATGTTTGCTTTAAACAGTTACATAAACTATGGATAGAATGAGAAGCATCAGAGACCTTTCATGAGGACAAACATGAAGAGCAAAAAGGGTGTTATTTGGGGTGGTTTGTTTGAATCCAGCATTGTGTGTTCATTTGTCTTGAGAATGATGAACCTGATTTGAGATCCATTTATTTAGTTTTTCCTCTGAAGCTGATCTGAGATCCATTTATTTACTTTTCCTTTATCCATACTCTTATACTAAATTCATCTTTGAATCTTACCTTCTCATGTATTACCATTAATTTTTTTAGGTAAATAACTGTCTCTCCTTTGCATTCCAATTCTTTTTTGGCAGCTTGGATCTCCAACTGTTCTTTCTTCCAGTCACCAAAAAGCTACACGTTGCTGGGTGAAGAGAATGCATTACCTCACCCAGAGTGCCAGAGGAACAGAGACGAGGCTTAGGTCTGAGATCTGTTGCCAGAGCTTCCGCAGTCAACTTTAGGACCAATACAAAAAGCAGAGAGAAAAAACAGGATCATGTTTTAAAAGACACCTGTTGCTTTCTCACTGGCCACTCTTCTCTGTCTATTCACAAAGATCTCAACTTTCTAGACCATTCAGTATTTTTCCCCATGCCCTGTATCTGTTTAAACTACTCTGATAATCTCAAGACTAACAAAGGTTGTGCACATTGTAAAGTGCCTAAAGTCACATCTACTAAAGTACTTTTCATATTTAAATGCTCATCTTTACTATGCTGAACATTTAAATGTTCATCTTTGCTGTACTTTGCATATTTAAATGCTCATCTTTCCTCAACATATTTTGATACTTTTTCTGTTTCTGGAAATAAAAAGATGAGCAACTGCTGAATTCTTCACAAAGAAATTAAGGGGGGGAGGGATTAAGTTTTGAATTTACATAATTTGATAGAATGCTACTACTGATATTTCAGATGCATTTTAACAATTGTTAGCTGCCACTGCATAAAAGGGTGAAAATGGGCAGACAGAATTGTTGATTGTATCTAGAGAAATACCTACTAACACAGACAAACTTTGCTCTCCAAGTGACCACTGAGAATACATGTCGGGAACTGAAGTGCACTCAGCTATTTGGCTGTAAATGTGAACAAAAACACCTTATACATTTTACTTCCAAATCATATATATACTGCCATGATACACTTATTACAGCATAATAAGTAAATTTAAACCTCTGTGCAAGTCTGCACATACCTACACAAGTAGATGGCCTTAGCAATTCTAGGATACAGGCAATTGCCTGAACACCCAGTCTAAGGATATGTTAAAACTTCTCATTTATGTAGCTAATTCAAGTGCTTATCTAGTGAGATTCCAAAAAGCAGAGCTGTTTTCCTTTTTAGATTGTTTTTATCCCCCTTCCCCTTTTCTCCTGATAGCCTTCCAGATTTAATCAACATGGTTTGGGCTGAGAGCATCAGTACCTGGGAACAGACACCTCCCTCCCCTAAACTCTGTACTTTGGTGTAATAGTAAGTAACAACAAAACCAGACAAGTTGATCTGAAATCCCTTTACTACAGCAGCATCTACCACAGATTTCCATAATTTGCTTTGGCTGCTAAGCAACAAATTAAATACAATTGTGTGTATTGCAATGCATTATTCCTCCTACTGCTTTTCTGACTGAAAAAATACAGTTTATAATAACAATAATAACCATAGAATCAACCAGGTTGGAAGAGACCTCCAAGCTCATCCAGTCCAACCTAGCACCCAGCCCTAGACAATCAACCAGCTCATGGCACTAAGTGCCCCATGCAGGCTTTGCTTGAACACCTCCAGGGATGGTGACTCCACCACCTCCATGGGCAGCCCATTCCAATGCCAATCACTCTCTCTGCCAACAACAACTTCCTCCTAACATCCACCCTAGACCTCCCCTGGCAGAGCTTGAGACTGTGTCCCCTTCTTCTGTTGCTGCTTGCCTGGCAGAAGAGGCCAACCCCACCTGGCTAGAGCCTCCCTTCAGGGAGCTGTAGAGAGCAATCAGCTCTGCCCTGAGCCTCCTCTTCTGCAGGCTGCACACCCCCAGCTCCCTCAGCCTCTCCTCACAGGGCTCTGCTCCAGGCCCCTCACCAGCCTTGCTGCCCTTCTCTGGACACATTCAGCATCGCAACATCTCTCTTGAATTTAACTTGAGCAGCCCAGAGCTGGACACAGCACTCAAGGTGTGGCCTGAGCAGTGCTGAGTAGAGAGGCAGAATAACCTCCCTTGTCCTGCTGCCCACACTGCTCCTGAGCCAGCCCAGGATGCCATTGGCTCTGCTGCCCACCTGGGCACACTGCTGGGTCATGTTCAGCTACGCTCTACCAGCACCCTCAGGTCCCTCTCTGCCTGGCTGCTCTCAGCAACTCTTTCCCCAGCCTGTGGTGCTGCTTGGGGTTGCTGTGGCCAAAGTGTAGAACCCTGCACTTGGCCTTGTTCAGTCTCATCCCACTGGCGTCTGCCCACCCATCCAGCCTGTCCAGGTCCCTCTCCTGGGGGGCTCTCCCACCCTCTAACAGATTGGCACCTCCTCCTAGCTTGGTGTCACCTGCAAACTTACTGATATGGACTTGATCTCCTGATCCAGATCATCAATAAAGATATTGAGCATACCAATAAAGACATTGAACCTCAAGAAGGGAAGGAACACACGGCTTCTTTTCACATCTTTAAAGCACCGGTGTTAAATACGAATTGAAAGCAAGGAATAGCATTTGGTGTGGGGGCAGGAGGCTTGCATTGCTACTACCACTGTTTGCCATGTGTCTAGTGAATATGTAAGCACTTGAGGTCTTCATCTTTCAGTCTTAATTGGTAAACAGTAACAAAACCATCAGAATCACAAGTAAAGTTCTACTTATGTACCTCTGAGAATCTGTTTTCCAGAAAGAAAACATTCCTGAATCTTCATCTCAGGCACATTAACTTTCTGTGCAGTCATTATTCAAATTATTTGCTATTAACTGTGTTATTACTGGGTGAACATTAGCCTGTAGTAGCAGCTCTCTGAGGAATATTTATCCATACCACTACGGATGCTTTTCTTCTCCTTTTTTTCCATATTGCATCTGAAATTAAAACCACCAGATTAGGTTGTGTGAAAAACTTTGAAGTTTGGGGTTTTCCCTATCAACATGTTAATGAAGAGATTAACAAGAATTAATTTCTTCACACACAAATGTATCAGACCTCATTCCTCCATGTCATGCTCAAATTACACCTTCAAAAGAAACCTCTAAATATAAAAATAGGAAGAGGCTTCCTTTGACTTCATTGACGTAGAAAGAATCCCAATGTTAGCTGTATTAACAAAAAAATAATCCCAATATTAACTGTATTAATAAAAATAAGCCAAATATTAACTGTATTAATAAAAAAATAAACCAAATATTAACTGTATTGATCCAAAAGAAGCCAAATATTAACTGTATTAATCCAAAAGAAGGAAAATATTAACTGTCCACCATTGACAATACTTTATTTAGGGTTTTAAATTGAAACTCTGTCTATAATTGTAGGTGAATATGATAGTTTGGGAGTTACCTGCCCCCCCTCCCCCCCCCCCATGAAATCACCCAGACTAGACTCAGCCTGCTGGCAGTTAAGGAATGAAGCTTTATATTCACAGCTCAGCACAATATACAAGCAGATATTGACAATATATACAGAAATATACAAGATAAATGTAATATAGCAACACAAAACCCCTGTCAGAAATCAGAGTCCCCAGGAGGGGGTCTCAACCACCCTTCCACCTTCTTTCCACTCCTCTACCTTACCCCAGAGCATACCTTAAGGTCAAGGTGAGCTGTGAGGATCGGCAAGGGGGGGGTTAGAAAGCAGAATTAGTTGGGCTTGTTACACAGAACAAGCCCAGGGCACCAACTGTGACAAGGACACACACACAGAGACACTGTCTTATCTGTGTTTTGTATTCTTGTTTTTCTGTATCTCAGCAAGCCTATGAGTGAAGCAGACATCACCACTGTTTTCTGTCCACAGCCTATAATCTCATTTCTCTCATTAAAAGATTCCAATCTGCCTCAAAGTAGCACAGTGATTGATGTGAGCAAAACCCAGTCTTTACTGCAGATCCAATGCCACTGTAGCACTGTTGTTGGTTGGTTTTTATTAGCCACACATGTTCATGTTCACTTGCCTCTTGGTTTGGTTTGTTGTTCTTTAGCAGCCATCCAGCTTCTTCCCAAAGACAGCACAGGCTTGGGAAAAGAACTCTGGAATCTCCCCCACCTCCATCCTCATCCCACCTACACTAGAAAGCTAAGTGGTGGTGATTGCAGTAGCAGCTCTTAAAACTCCATTTTCCATCCCCCCCAAATTGTGACAAAACCTCTGTACCTTGGAACTGGAAAGAAAAGGAGGATGACAAGATTTAAAGCCTCACTTTGAGATTTTTCTAACAGCTGCCGGGGGGGGGAAAAACCCAAACCAAAACCACACACAAAAAAACCCGACCCTGGCGAGCAAGAAAGTGTTAAGCTGTGTTTCATTAGGAAACTGCTTTATTCTTTGTAAAACACAGAGGTGTGCTGAAAGGACAAACAAGACTGCATGTGAACGTGGCACCTGACACACACAAGGGTAGAACAAATCATGAGTAAAGAGCTTATTTTGTACACTGTCTTAGTGGATTTTCAAGAGCATGTTTTACTTTGCTAAATCTGGCTCCTTCCAAAAAGCTGCAGTGCTTTAAAAACTGTTTCCCCGAGATGCCCACATAAATTATGTGTTAGGATGGTGATTTGGCAATTTCCAGCAATAAGACTGTTACTGCAGACAAAGAATACTCAAGGTTTCCTTTAATCTGCTGGCAGAATTTTTAAGACTCAGTAGGGAGGCTGAGTAGATCTCTCTTAGAACATAACTGCCACACCTGCTGCTGGAACCGCTCGCTGTTGATGCCTTTTTCACCTGTTAGACCTCATTTCTAGTTATTGGTTTCTTCAAGCTTTGAGGCAATGATAGGATGAAGCCAAATAGTTTTCCTCCTTGGCAACGCTGCTGCCCAGGCTCTGCAGACAGCAAAGAAGCTCTAAAAATACTATTTGGATTTCATTATAAGAACTCTGAATGCTGTGGGCTACTACATGGAGTTTATTCTTAGCATAGCTGTCAGTGGTCACACACAAATCCTTCAGGATTTCACACACACATCACTTATCACCAAAGATTACTGTTTTCTCTCAACTTGGGCATGTTTCTTTTTGTTTTAAATAAAATGTTACAATAAACCCTCAAACCACTCATGATTATAGGCTTATATTGTTCTCAGCACAGTTCTGCCTTGAATTACAATATAGGCACAAGTGAAAACTGTTAGCAGTGACTACAAAGTTCTGTTTAGAAAGGTGTTAGCTGAACTCCCAGCTATACACAGATGCAGTTAAATTCTCTCCTGAGGAAGTTTTAATTATCATAGAATCAGTCAAGGTTGGAAGGGCCTTAAACACCTCCAGGGATGAGGCTTCCACCACATCCCTGGGCAACTCATTCCAGGGTCAGCACCCTCATGCTGAAGAACTTCTTCCTAAGATCTAGTTTGAATCTATCCCTTTCTAGCTCTGTTCCATTCCTCCCTGTCCTATCACTACCTGATATCCTAAGAAGTCCCTCCCCAGCTTTCTTGTAGCCCCCTTAATATACTGAGAGGCCACAATAAGGTCACTGTGGAGTCTTCCCTTCTCCAGACTGAACAGCCCCAACTTCCTCAGTCTCTCCTCACAGCAGAGCAGCTCCAGCCCTCTGAGCATCCTCGTGGCCTGTCCCTGGACACCTTCCAGCACATCCATATCCCTATTCTAACAGTGGCTCCAGAACTGGATGCAGTACTCCAACTGGGGTCTCATAAATGTGGAACAGAGGGGGAAGATGACTTCCCTCACCCTGCTGGCCACACTTCTCCTGCTGCAGCCCAGGCTCTGGTTGGCTTTCTGGGCTGCAAGTGCACACTGCTGGCTCATGCTGAGCTTCTCATCCACCAGCATCCCCAGGTCCCTCTCCTCATTGCTGCTCTCAAGCCAATCATTGCCCAGCCTGTATTTGTGCTTGAGATTGCCTTGACCCAGCTGCAGGACCTTGCACTGGAGATACCAAGCTTTGGCTTGTACTGGCCTGGGACCAGAATCAAACTGGATACCATTCGCTCGTCTGCCCAATTCATACACTGGCTAATTACTTTCAACAGACAAATTCCTCTCCCTAGAGGATCTTCTAATTGCAGCATACACTATTAAAATCACAACAGCTGCATAATAACAGCATTAGAAATCCTTGTGCTCTGTAAACACAGGACAACTGCAATATTTCATTTTTACTAGAAACTTTCACCAACTTTGGCTATCAAGTGAATTTGAAGCACTCCATTGTAATTACATCTCTCTAACAAGCCCCACAGCATCTGTTACAAAAGAAAAATTATTACATGTCAGTAATTAGCATTGTTTTGTCCAATTAAATCTACAAATGAAGCTATGATTTTATAGTTCTTAAATATATCTGCACTGTCACTTATTCAGTCTTATCTCCAAAGCTTTGAATAATTCTAACCTCAAATTAATACAGACTACAGCGAGAACACCAAGTACCAGTTACAAATCTTCATTAAGGAAAAAAAATAACCAAAACAACCACAAAACCAAAGAACCTCAAACCACCAACCTGAACAACAACATGATTATTATCATTATATACTCAAATGTTTCATTGTCTGTTGTAGGCATCCTAAAACGTCTGCGCTTTCCAAGGGCTCTAACTCTGCACTGACCATGCATTTTCTTTAAGGCTCCAGATAATTGAACACTCCAACAGTCTTGCAGAAATAATGCCCTTGACACAACACTTTTTTTCCCCTGAAGTATGCCTTTTGAATCAAAGTATTGTTCTCAAGTACAGATGGATCAGGCTTCTCCAGAATCCTTTCAACAACAACATCCAAAGGGTTACTCATGTTCCGACACAAAATCAAACCCATCTTTCATTTTGTCTGCAACTCAAGCTTAGAGATGGCCAGGTACTGTAAAAATAAGGCTAACAGATGTGGCTTGGGATCTAAATGAACAAAAACACCTTGAAAATTAACACAAACTGCTAACCTGCAAAAAGATAAGTTGCAAGTCAGAACATATGGACGACACAGGAAAACCCTTACACTGCAAGTCAGGCTTTGGAGGAAGGTAGGAAACCAAGGTTAAAAAAAACACCTCTCACAGTGCATGTCTCAAAGTGTTGCAACATGAGCTTGTGAATTCCTGGAAAAAAAAAAAAAACAGAGGCATAAAACAGGTAGAAAGGAATTTGTCCTTCAAAGGCATTCTCGACCTTCTAGAAGCTTACCATCAAGCTGCATCACAGGATGTTAGGGCTTGGAAGGGACTCAGGGAGATCATCCAGTCCAACCTCCCCTGCCAGAGCAGGAACATACAATGTGGTTCAGGTCACAGGAACACATCCAGACAGGCCTTGAAAGGCTCTAGAGAAGGAGACTCCACAACCTCTCTGGGCAGCCTGTGCCACTGCTCTGTGACCTTTACAGTAAAGAAGTCCCCCCTTGTCTTGAGCTGGAACCTCCTGTGCTGCAGCTTCCATCCATTACTCCTTGTGCTATCCCAGGGAGCAGTGAGCAGAGCCTGTCCCCCTGCTTCTGATCCCCAGCCTTCAGATATTTAGAAACATTTATTAAATCTCCTCTCAGTCTTCTCCAATCTAAGCAGCCTCAGGTCCCTCAGCCTCTCCTCATCAGGCAGTGCTACAGTCCCCTCATCATCCTCATAGCCCTCCACTGGACCCTCTCCAGCAGATCCCTGTCCCTGTTAAACTGGGGAGCCCAAAACTGAAGGCAGGACTCAAAATGAGGTCTCACCAGGGTGGAGTAGAGGCAGAGGAGAACCTCCCTTGATCTGCTGGACACACTCTTCTGAATACACCCCAGGATCCCACTGGCCTTGGCCACAAGGGCACATTGCTGTGCCATGGATAACTTGTTATCTATCAGGACTCCAGCATCCCTAGCTCTCTAGTTTACATGCTTCAGAACAAAAATCATCCAAAAACCAGACCAGTAAATCAACATCCACCACATTTTATGACTGCATCACACAGCTTTTATGGTTCTTTTCCATCTGTCTCCATTTATTAAGTCAAGAGATAAGGATGTGATTTTAAAAGTTATTTTTCCCCCCTGAAAAGATCCTTTCTCTTATAATACAGAAGGTTTCAAAGGAAAAAATACCTAACTGTGAGTAAAGAAGCTCACTATAATCAAGAATGGAATAAGGTATCTACTACAAACATATGGTTTGGAACTCTGGAAAACTGAGGCATTTGCTTCTCACCACATCAAAAGGGCTGGATGCTACATTCATGCTCAAAAATCAGCTTTGGTAGCCAGTGCCCCACATGCAGGCACTGAGCTAGGGGAAAGTGCTTACATTTCTGAAAAGACACAGAAGCTGACCCATTTAGACTGTTCCTACACACATATGGCTTTGCTTTTTAATGTATTCCCAGCAACAATGAAAGACTTTCATGTGACAGGGCAAGTGTCTGACAGTACTCAAAGCAACGAGGATTTTCCTCTACCAATAAGTTGCTCTCCGTGCAACCTTCTACCAGTTCTTGCCTTAGGACACACTGATCATTAAGTGGTTGTTTCCCAAGGGAAATCTCTTAATGTCTAGGCAGAGAGCACATGTTCAGTTGCTGTCAGCAGTTCAGAATTAAGAAAAAGCTATGCAGTCATCAAGGTGTCCCATGCCTGGGCCACACACACGAGATCCACCACAAGAAAGTCATTCCCAGTATAATGTGCTCTGCTGCACTAACCAAACCAACAGACACACAAAGGGATGGTCCACAGGTTTCAAGAGAATAATCTTTAGGCAACACTGAACAGATCTCTAATGAATAAGCACACATCAAACCTCGAGTTTAACCAAAAGACAGCCTGTAAATGTATTACTGCTTCAATAATCTATCAAATATGGTAGATGCTAAGAATGGATCCCTTCTACCTCTCCTGCAACAGAGTTTGGCATACAAAGCACCAGGGAAGGACTCAGAAGCCCCAAGAGTTTTTTCTTCTTTGACTTCATATCAGTACTGTAGTGATGTCTCTTCATGAATACTGCCAGTACCTTTAAAGATTGGAGTAATAAAGGTCTGCATGAACTTTCCTGAGGATCAGAGAGATGACTGTATACAAGGACTACAAACCTCTCCAGAGCTTGAACACGTGCACATCAGGTATGGAACAGAGGTCCTGTTCTCCTCCAAACAGAAAAAACCCACAAACAAAAAAACCCCAAATCTTTCTCCTTGTTAATAAAACCTTTTCTCCTTTCCTTGACAACGTAGTAAAATCTTTTTTATAGTTAGAATTAGAATGGGTAAGTCTCACTACATAGCCACAGATAATCCCTGATACCCAACTTCCTCTACTGGAAACATCATAGCTTGCAGGTGTTGTTTTTAGACTGAACTGTACAGAACCTCTCCCTCATGGAGCTTGCTGAAGGTAGATTTGGTTGAAGGTCTTTCCCTTGGGAAACAAAAACTGTTAACTCATTTGCAACTCAAATCTTTTTCATTTTTAACGGGCCACTCATGCTAGCCAGAGCCACAGGAAGCATTCTGTGGTCTTGCCTGGGGATGCAGACAGCCTTGTTTCAAGTGGGCAGCCACATCTGAAGTTTCCAGAGTACACCAGTCTTGAATCTTTATGCAACCACATCAGTTCATCTGGTCTGTGAATGCTATGCATGCGCATTCTGCCGTGTAAAGTCAAGCGTAGACCCCTGCAACCCAGAGTACTTCTTGTATCATTTTGGATGTATCTGCACAAGAGCAAATTCAGATCAGACTGCAAAGCCAGAAACTTTCACTATCACCTCTCCAGCAGTCTAGGTCACCTATCACTTCTCCCAAATCGTTTGTAAGATATTTTTTCCTCCTGCTCTGAAAGACTATATAATCACAGAACATTTGAGGTTGCCTAGAGCAGGTTGCTGAGTATTAAGATGCAATAAATATCACTGTCTTGTATTACCAGCAGAGCCTGACGTTTGCCAGACCAGGCAGGCTGGGAGGAATAAAAGTGAGAGTTTCCTCCTCACAAATTACATCATTTTTGTGAAGCCCTCATTCCTGAGAGCTGCATTTTTGGTTTTGTTCTTACGTGGAATTACAGTTGGAGAAGTTTTGTCAATCACAGCCTTCTCCTTTAATATCAACAGAAAAGGCAGAACCAGCTGAGCGTAAAAGACCTCTCTAAGCATTTCTGCACAGGCTGGTGGCTAGTGGCTGAGCAAGATTTAACAAGTTAAGCATTTCCTTTTTTTGCTGAAAAGCTGACTCTGCATGCCATTTTTACAAGAGCTGGCTCAACCACTTAAGTTCACACATACACAATCAAACTAGAAATGACATTAAATTCCAATTTTTAATTATTTTTTTACTAAATAGTTGAAGGTCTGTGCCAAAAATCACTATGGAGGGTGTCCTTTTGCCTTAGGATAACAAGAATGTTTTGTGGAAAACTGCTGCCAGCCACCACCACCAACAGCTCTTGAGTACTGACCCTGCTTATCTGGTACAGTTGATCTGGCAGACAACCTATCTGAATCCATATCACCACCCTGAACATCCCGAAGGTAAAAGATTCTGAGTCCTCAAACCATGAACAGTATCATATTGTAGAGACACAGTTGTTAACTTTGATTTCAGCCACTCCAAAGGCATTATTTCAGAGATGGCAATTGGGTAGTGCTGGACAAACAGCTGTAATAGAGCATTTAGCCAAAGTGCTACCAATGAAGCACCTCAGTGTCAGTCACTCTTCCCATTTTCCATGATCTGTTATGCAGTGCTGATACTAAAAGGGTTAATCTGAAAGATGACTCCACAACAAGGATGCTTATGCTCCTCTGCCATACACCCTCACTATATATATGTGTGAGGGATTGGCCTAAGACAGCTTCTCTTCAAACAATCTTCATCCACCTTACAAGCCATATCCATACTCAACATACTGATGCAGGAGCTCCTGCCATTCTCCTCCTGCTGTGGATGTTTCATTTTGTGTAAGAGTTCATTACATCAAACAGCCAGAAGATGACTCCAAAGCCCAGAAATTACAACGTTCATTCCAACGACAGAAGACTGAGAACACCTCACTCCAAAGAATATTCATTTATTTGAGCAGTCTCCTCTGGTGAGAAAAAGCAAAGTTCAATCTATTGGTTCAAAGCAAATAGCACACAGAGTTTAAGCTGGCTCTGTGTATTCAAGAGAAAGAGTTTAACACTGACAGACAGACAGTTACATCTATACATATATGGAGAGAAACACAAATATATTGAGTGGAAGCAGGGAAAATGTCTCAGTTCCCCTCTGCCTGGGGAAAAAAAACCCCACAGCTTCAATACACTTCCATGGGTACATCATTCTCTTGAAAAACACAGCCATAGCCTTAATATCAAATCCTCTACAATACTGTGATGGATCTCTTTTTTTAACTGATAGTTAATAAATTCTTGGAACAGAAGGATTGAGGAAGTTGTGGAGATTGACACTTCCTGATGCTTTTTGCCCCAGTTCTGACTGGAGCTGTGAATTGGGTAATGACACTTCAGCAATCTGCAGCGATGCCCAGTTTTTCTTGTTATATTAATGCTGTTAATTTAGAAACTCCTGAGACATATAAATGGTATCTTATTTTCTGCCTCCAAATCACACTGTTTTGCATATACCAACAATGAAGTCTCCTCTCACCCTGCTGTTCTCTCGCACAGCTTGTTTCTCTCATGACCTCTCTGGTATTTCTGTCATTGGCTACACAGTTCTGAATCCTCAGTAAATACTCCCACTTTAGAAATCAAATTCAGCAGATTAATAGAAAATATCAAACAGCTCCTGATGTAAGACAAAACATTAATCCTCCCATAACTTCACATTTATTTCTGTTGTCTCCTCTCAGAGATTTTTGTGAGCCGTAACAGTATTTTGCCTCTCAAATCATGGCTTCTTTATTTAATAGCCTGCTGAGAGGAACCTTCAATTACACCTTCCACAAGTGTATGTAAATTAGAACCTTATTAAAATTTAATCTGCTGTGCTATTACTGCAATCAAACCCCTAGCAGATTAGTGAGGCACAACTGTCTTTGCAGAAGCAGCACTAACTACATGACTAGTACTAGTTAGCACTACTCAAGTCTAGCATCAGGCGTTGTTGTCCTCGTATACTTCTACCTCCAAGCAGTTGCAGCTCTAAGGGTTAAGAATTATGCCTGTAGCTTTTTTCTTTAAGAGTGCCCAACAATGCTCAATTTTGTTTCCTACAAATACTCCTAAACTTTGTGTAGGAAGTGCTCCTTTGGCAACTTAAAATCTACTGACCAATTTCTACCAAATTGGACTCAAGTCCATTGAGGTTCTCCAAAGCTGCAAAACTGTGAGCCAGATAGAGAACAGAGACTCTATTAATGCTCCCAGCAAATGAACGCAGAGGGGGAGAAGAAGGGGGGGGAAAGATAGTACAAATGCCCTAGCTATAAGAAATGCTTCAAGAGATTTTAATGCCTTTTATTAGATGCCAAAAAAAAAGTCCACCTAGCTTTAGAATATATTCATTTTCTAACAAGCTTTAAGTGTCAGACACTTAGGGCATTCACAATGATCTTCTGTCCAGAGTCTGCTGTTGGAAGATTAAATTCTTGTCTCAACCATTGTATCTAACTAGAAAGTCAGTCAACAGCAAGGTATAAATTCATTCCATTGTTTCTGCTCTTCATTAAGTGCTGTTTTGTTAAGATGTAACTGCCTTGGTTGTTCTGTAGCTCTTTGTGTGCATACCTGTAATTTGCTGCACCAACACAGTGGCACAAGTAAGCTAGCATTCAATGTGGCTTCCCATCGGTGATGGTTTGGGTATTACCTGCCCCCCCTACACTTAAGAAAATCATCCAGACTAGACTCAGCTGAGCTAGAAATTGAACAAAGCTTTATATATACAGCTTAGCACAATATACAAGCAGATACTTAAAATATTTACAGCTACATACAGAAATATACAAGTCAAAAAGTAATACAGAAACACAGCAGCCCTCCCAGAAACCAGAATCCCCAGGAGGGGCTCCCAACCACTCTGCCACCTTCTTCCCACCCCTCTACCTTCCCCCAGACTTTGCCTTACGTTCAAGGTGAGTTTGGAGGGTCGACCATGGGAGTTAGGAAGCAGAAGGGTTAGGCAGGCAGCAAATTAGAAAGAGAGAAGTGCAGCCCAAAGCCCAGAGAGAGACCCTGTGTTATCTATGCTTATGTTCTTGATTCTATACATCTCAGCAAGCCTATGAGTGAAGCAGACATCACCATTGCTTCCTTTTCACAGCCTATCATCTAATTCTTCTCACCAAAATATTCTAGCTAGGCTCAAACTAGCACACCAATCCCTCAAAAACATAGCCATGTAAATTAATACATTTCTTTGAATGCCTACAATTCTGATGATATTTCCTGCCCTTTAACTGATTCAAATACAAATCTCACAGGATTAATAATTCCAATATCAAGGGGATGAGAATCATAGACTCAGTCAGGGTTGGAAGGGGCCACAAGGATCATCTAGTTCCAACCCCCCTGCCATGGGCAGGGACACCCTACCCTAGATGAGGCTAATTAATCTTCCTGAAAGTCTATATAATCTTTTGCCATCCTTTTCCAACACATCCTTTGTTCTCTACTTGTGTCAGAAGCTGCAGGTCACAGCACTGCATAAGCACCTGGGTCGTTTGAAAAACTCCACAGAAAGGAGTTGGCTCTGCAGGAAAAAAACTGTTTTGTTTGCAAAGTCGAGTGAAGTATGACAGTAACTTCTTCAAGACTTATCTCTTCTTTTCTTCTGCTTAGAAACCACTTCTTGTAAACATGAAATATATAGCCTGTAATCTGTGTCAGATGACCTCAAGATCCCTCCAAAAAAAAAAAAATGACTTTAAAGAGACTGATTCACAGATGTACTGGAACACAGCACTCCTATTCAATCTGGCGCCTTGGTATCTTTCAGAATCCGGGACACAGTCCAAAAAAGCAAGAACTGGAAAAGAGGTATTATCACCCTTGCAGCAGTCAGAGGCTCCAAGGTAAAAGGAAAAGCAAGGCAAGAGTTATAAAAGGTGCTTTACTCACCGAGCAGTTAAATTAAATAGAGTACAATAAGATGCATCAGACGCACAAGCAGAGGGTTATAAAAAGGTCTAACCCGAATGAAGTAACAGTAACCTGAAAAGACTCCCATCATGATACCTCTTCTTAACCACTAAAAGCATAAGAACCAAGGGGGAAAGAATAGTTTTCTTTCAAATCCTGTATTTCCCACAGGCAATAGAGGCTCATATTTTAGCTCAATCCTCTGGTATGTAGCATTTTTTGCTCCCTCCCCCTTTATTTTTTCCTTTTTTCTTCCAAGCTGCATACTTACAGATCTTGGCGGATGAAAAGCGAGTGGGCTAGTAGCAGTTTAAGTGTTAAAAAAAAATACATATACAAACACACACATATATTAATAAACTAGAACATCTGAGACTACCTGCATCATCTTCTATAGGAAATACAAATCAACAGAAAACAGAGGACATGAGGTAAAGCACATCCATCATGGAAAACAAGAAAAAAAAAGAGAACTAAGAGTGAGTACAGGGAAAAGAAGATGAGAGAAAATACATTAAAAACATGAGGAAATAGATTTCATGGTCTACTACAGGGAAGAAAAGACTGTTATAAGAGAAAAAATGTGAAATGTTGAGTTAAAGCTTGACAGATTTTACCCCAGCTTTTAAAGGATATCAATGTCATGCAGGAAGCATTGGCACAGGGGCTTCCCCCCACTTAGAAACTGGCTGGCTGAATTCAATCAAATTTGACAGAAGGGTAATAGATCTAGAAGTTAATTGCCTAAGAATCAAGATGAAATCAAGATGGTCTGAGTGTCTTCAGCAAGGAAAAGGCTTGCATTAAGACCTTATTAGATGTCAGATGATCCACAAAAGGATGAGGCTATGTTTCAAACAGGAAAAACCAAAACCAAAAAGGTCCAGTACATTAAAGCTGAGAATCGTCCAAATTACAACCATCTCACATTACAAATATGATATTTAACACAAAAAAACCCCAAACAACTAAAAACCCCACCCACCTCAAAAAAAAAAAAATTAAAGGTTAGAACCCAGGCTTCTACTGCTCAAGGAACTACTCCTTTAAAATATTTATTCCTCTTTTACCTGGGAAATTAAAAAAATACGTGGCAATACTTGGTATTGTATTCATCAATACTTGGTATTGTATTCATCATCAGGAGTAGTAACAAGCAGGTGCCAAAAGACCCTTTTTATATGCAAAAGTACCCTACAAAGTGGGACGTTGTTATCTTCCTTTGGAGAAATCAAAGCAAGAGAGGCAAAGCAACTGCAAAGGAAATCAGCAATGGAAGCTGGATGGAAATAAAAACCAAGTAACCCAAATCACCTCCCATCCATTACTCCAGTCTGCCTTCAGAACCAGCAGCATCCAACACACACTACAGCTGCTGGAACCAGACTAAAACAGAAGGTACTTAGAGCACACAGGCATCAATGACAAGACATTTTTAAAAGCTCTATCACTATCTTGGTTTCTATAAGACAAACCAAATCCTTCCTGAATTCTCAAATATGCAGTTTAGTCACTATATATTCACTATAGTGACTATATTATACAGTCACTGCATATTAACATATCTCAACACAAACGAAGAACTATTCCTCATCCTTTCCAATGCAGCCAGATTTCAGATGTATGTTATCCATCTACACTTTTAAAGCAGTCGTCAGTATTTCATATTAAAAAATGGCATCTGCACACTTGCTAAAAATTAACCTTTGCTATGGTTTAAGCACAGAAACTTCAGATGGTGTTCCACTGAAAGCCTTCTTGCTGCTTGCTTAGATACTAAGCTCATAGTACCACAAAGGCAGCTAATTTTAACCTGTGACTTTCACAGGTTCTACAAAGAAAGCATCTAGAATCCCAGAGGATTGGTGGCAAGCCACCTAGGATGCTTGGACACAACATAGCTGAACATAACTTAAGCAAACTACCAAATCTTTGTCAATTGTCTACTCAAAGATAATAGAGCAGAATTAATTTAACTGTTTTAAACACATTTTATTCCCAACAAAATATCAGACAGGTTGCACAAATCGATCTTGAAATATTTTACTTCTTAGGAAGCACCCTTTCAGCTTCAGAAAGCACCCAGCATCTGCATGCCAAGAGCAAAGGGAATGCAGTCATATGGAATCAGTTAACAATTACGGCCAATAAACAAATCGACTGCAGTGGAAGATCCACTTTTGATATTAACCAGCAGTGACTCACAAGAAGCATCATACAGCTTTCTTTACTTACAGATTCATCATCCATGTATTTAAAACTCAGCTCATTACCATATGAAATGCTAGTTAAAGGCAGTACGTTTCAGCTGCCGGGAGACGCAAACAAAAGAAAGATCTGTGCTGAAAACCTAAGACTTTTACCTGATCCTAGCATACAAAGAGATATGTGTTGAATAAAACAGATCCAAACGCAGCCCCGTGTTCCACTGCATGCTACAAACACTTTCTATCTGCCCTTAGGTCTATTCTACCTTTTTTGTTGTCCAAAAAGAATTCAAGTTACCTGCTCAAGCTAAGGTGTTTGTTTGAAGTTGAGACCGCTGCAAAAGATGGAAAAATCAAACTAGAGCATTTAATCTGATTAAATGCCTCTGTGTCACAATTAGATGTCAGTGTATGCTCACTTGAATTCTGAAAGCACATGCAAGCATGAAAGGAAGTCACGGCAATGATCTGCTCCAGGTGCAAGCGCATGCAGCGTGTGTACCTGGCGTTAAAGCGAGCCTCCAGCGCCCTGCACTTTCTATTCATTCTGCCTGCCGGGGAAGCGGGCGCACGGGGAGGCGTTCTGCCGGCTGCAGAAGTTGGACCCTACGTGCTCCTCCTGCTCGCAGCCCGCCGCGACCCCCCAGCCTGCCTAACAATGGTAGCAGTGTTCCAGTGGGCATTATCTGCCGCCAACGGAATCAAATCCTCTCGCCTCCGAAGGGCAATCTCGTCGCCCGCCCGTCCCCACCTCCGCCCTGCCTAGTCCCAGTCACTCTGAGCGGCGGCCGGGGGAGCAGGAGCAGCCCCGCACCTCAGCCCCGACCTGCCGGTAGCTGACGTCACCCCCGCCGCCCCTCGCCCGATGACCCCAGCCCCGCACGGTCCCACCTTCCCCGCCGGCTGATCCCGCCGCCGCCGCCTCGCCAGGTACGGGGCACACGGGACGAGCGGTCTGGGAGGCGAGGAGACAGAAAGGAAAGGGAAGCGCCTGCCGCGCTCCGGCACAAGTGCGGCCCCCTCCTCTCCTCCGCCCTACAACACGCCCCCTCCTGTCCCCGCTAGCGGGGGCGGCGGAGAGACTGGGCAAAGAGGCTCCGCCGCCGCGACGCTCTTCCCTCCTTTCCTTGCTCCCGCCGCCACCGCCCCCTTCTCAGGCACGGACAAAGCGGAGGGGGCCCACACCTGGCGGGGGCTGGTCCCTTTGTGGAGCGGGCAGGCACGTCTCGCAGCGCCGAGGAAGGGGAGTGGGGGTGCGGCGGCGGATCCTGCCCGCCTTACGGTCCGCGAAGAAAGGGTTCAGGGCACTTACTCGCCGGTCCGGTTCCCGGGTGCTTCGTCCCCTCGCCTCACACCTTCACGCCGCTCGCCTCAGCCCCTCCCTCCGCCTTCGCCTCCGCGCTGCCCCCGCCGCCGTTGTGGCGCTGGAACTTCAAACGACGCTAGCCATTCCGTGCGCGTCGCGGCCGGCTGAGTGGCTCCGAGGCGGGGGAGGGAGGCGACGGCGGCCGCGTGTGGCCCCGGTGGCGGCGCGGAGCTCCCGCGAAGGCTTCACAATAGACACAGGACAGCGTGTGTGTGTGTGTGTGTGTGTGTGTGTGCGCGGGAGGAGGGGCCTCTCCCGGCGCGGCGAGGTGGGAGGCAGGCAGCGCTGTTTACCCGGCGGCCAGCTCCGATCCCCCCGCCCGATGGTCGGGCTGGTCCATGCCCTGCCGCCGCCCCCAGCCCAGCGGTGTGAGGCAGACAAGCTCACCCGGCCCCACTCCGCCGGCAGCAGGTGGTACAGTCCGGCCCGCTCGCCCCCTGTCCCTAGTACGGGCGGGGAGGGGCCCCCCCATTGTCACATGACCAAAGCCGGCTCGGTGGGGGCCAATCGGCTGGCGGGGGCGGGGCTCAGCGGGGCACAGCCCACCCCGCCCCCGGGCTGCCCGGGCCCCAGCGCTGGGAGATCGGATCGAGCGGCAGCTCCGCGCTGCTGAGCTCTCCGGTTGCCATCTCTCTGACGAACAGATGGAGAAAACCTTTTGTATTTCGGAGGAGGCGGGAGCGCGGGAGCTGTCGCGCCCCCCCTCTGTTAAATGCTTTCCTTTGCCGATGTGCAAGGTGCAGGCGGCTGCAAGGCGAAACCCTAAGCGCCCGGGGCCGGGTGTGGCTGGCCGCCAGCCAGCGCGGCTTCTTCGGAATCTTCCCCACACACTCGTTTCCCCGGCAAGAGTGCCTGCATATAATTCCCTTGCCGGGGCACGGGACAGCAGCCACCGCCCCATGGCGCCCCCAGCGCCGCGCAGTCCCCGCGCGGATGGGATCCGCCGTGCCCGGACCGGCTGCGGCCGCGCTGCGCGACGGGGATTGTAGTGCAGCGCCGCAGTCCTGGAAGGTTAAACGCCTGCTAGCGCAAAGGGAGACGATCCCCCCTCAAACTCCTGTGTGTCTTATGAAAAACCATCATTTATCCTTTATAGCGTATTTACCATTTTAATGAGCTACGTTTTAAAGTGTAGCCCTAGCCTGCTCGTACTGTGTGGGACGAGACATCGTTAAGTTCCACGGAGCTGCCAGGACCTTCCCATCCCGTCGTCCACCGCGCCAAGATGTCGGCGGCTATCGCCGCGCTCGCCTCCTACGGCGACTCCGACTCGGAGCCCGACTCGGAGCCCGAGGCCGAGAGCGGCTCCCAGAGCGCTGTTGTGCTCGCCAGTCGCGACGCTGTGCTGCACCTCCGGGCACCGCCTGCCGCCCCCCCGACGCTGGCCGTTGACGCGGCCCCGGAAGTAGCCGTGAAGGTAGGAGTCCTTTCGCCGCCCAGGGGCTGGGGCTGGGGCTGGGGCTGGGGTCGGCAGCGCCTGCCCGCCGCTTGTGTCCACACCGTCGGTCTCTAACGCTGGGGTCATCGCTGGGGCAGCGGAACCGGCGCGGAAGGCGGAGGGGTGGCGGGGCAGGTGGATGCGAGCTCGGCGCGGGGACGTTGTTGCTGCTTGGCCTTGCCCTGCCCCGCGGTGTGGGGGCCGGGGTGGGGGGGGGGAGGGCGGCTGCGGGGGGCCCAGGCCGGTGGATCCCGCAGTAGCAGCTAAGCTGGTAAAAGCGTATTATCGGTATCTCAAAGCTGTGCGTCGCTTGGAGTTCTGAGATACTCCTTTCTCCGCTTCCCCCGAGTTTAGGATGTTTTTCTGTGTGACTGGCCTGGTTGGTGGGTTGAAATCGGTGCTTTGTAGGCTGAGTGCCCGACTCCGGTTCTAAGGAGCAACCTGAAAGTCGATCGGTGTTTCTGTCTTCCTTCGAAGTGTTGCTTGGGAAACCTTAAGCTTCCGAGCTCTGTATCATAGTGGTTTACTTTTGGAACTTCAGAGGGGGGAAGGGGAGAGTGTTGGTTGGATTTGGGCATTTTAGTCTAGAGATCTGATTTCAAATCAAAAGCTGGCGTTTCACCACTCTGGTGCTGTGTTGCTTCCAAACCAGACAAAAAAATCCTACTTTGTGACCAAGAGGTGTGCGGAATCTTTCGTTTTGTAGTCCCGTGTTGTTCATGTGCTGTCACATCTGAGCACATGGGCATGTGCATGCCGGTTCATGTGCTGACTAGGTGTGCATTTTCTTCTGCCTCAGAGTCTTAGAAATAACTTTGTGAATTGCATCCTCTGGCAGACTGTCTTATGCAGGCTTTGAAAGCAGTGCTGTTCAATATCTGTAATATCCTTTGAGTGTGAATGATGGTTAAGTGACAAGTAGCATCAGCTATGCTCTTCACCACTCTTCAGGCTGTAGCAGTAGGTTTCCCCTTTGCCAAGTCACACAAAGGTTTATGCAGTTGATTGGTGGCTGGCATAGAGTCATAGAATCAACCAGGTTGGAACTGCTCTGAATTTAGAAACAGTAATAAAATTCTTGGATCCATCTCTTAATCTGGTTTGCAGTTACACTGCAAACCAGAACAAGAGGACACAGCCTCAAGCTACGCCAGGGGAAATTTAGGCTGGAGGTGAGGAGAAAGTTCTTCACTGAGAGAGTCATTGGACACTGGAATGGGCTGCCCGGGGAGGTGGTGGAGTCGCCGTCCCTGGAGCTGTTCAAGGCAGGATTGGACGTGGCACTTGGTGCCATGGTCTGGCCTTGAGCTCTGTGGTAAAGGGTTGGACTTGATGATCTATGAGGTCTCTTCCAACCCTGGTGATGCTGTGATACTGTGAAATGCTATGCCAGCACAGTTAAATGCCCAGAACCAGGGTGAAAGCAGGCAGCTGGGGGAGTTAGGTGTCAGCACCACATTTCTTTCAAAGCTGTTCACTAGGCTGTGCCCTGGAAGAACTTTCCACCAGTACAACTCGGACTGGCTCTGCCACAGGTGTTCTGCTAACCAAGATGAAAGTGATGCTTCTGAGTATCAAAATGTTTCATTGTCTGATATTTTCAGTTGAGAATGTAGATGATCTGCATACAAGTGAAAAGATGATGATTTCAAGCTGAGATTTTTCTAAATACACAGCATGTTGAGGCTGCTTTTAGCATCACAACTTTCTTTGAGGAGTAACAGATCATTTCCTTGTAGAGTGATATCAGTCTGTCTCTTCAGACTAATACAATTCAAGAAAGAAATGCAGATCTCATAGCCAGCATGCTCTGCACACCTTCCATGTCTGAAAATGATAGCATCCCAGATGCTATCAGATCAGCAGAGAAAGGCTGCCAGTCACCCTCAGGAATTCACCCTAGTTCTTCACAATTAAAAGGCCTGCACTGAATAAACACAAAAGGCATACATAGTGTTTGAGTGTAAGCCACAACAATTCTTTAAGCACAAGGTTGGATAACCAGCCAGAAGACTGAGGTAGAAAGCAGAATTTCAGTTAATTAGTATCACTTGTTCAAATGTTCTGACATGTTTAAGGATCAAATACTCTTAAGTTCATGGATATGCATTATTCAAGGAGCCGGGGATGGATATGACAGGATGGTTGTAAGAAGGTAGGCTAGAAAGGTTAGTCATGCAGTAAGTGTAAATGACAGCTGCACACATTTTTGACAGTTGAGAATGTAAATCTTAAGTGGTTGGTGTTCTGCATCCTAGTTCTAATCACTGTCCCTGTTTCTGGCTCAGAATTTTACCTGTTGACTTGCACAGTTGTTAGATTTACATGTACTTCAAAGAGGAGTGGCTTCTTCACCTTCTTGATTAGCAAACCTAATTGGTAGCACACTCATCTACACCATTTGCTCTTTTTGTTATTGCTCAAGTGTGCTTATCAAATGTAGCACCAAGATGTATTTCTTTATTCTACAGAAATCAGCTGAGTTCTTGCCTCAAAACACATCATAGATATATAAAATTATATTTGTGGGAAAATGGGTTTTCCATAATTGAAAAATGTACTGATCTGTAACTATGGTTTACAAGCCTGAGGGCATGGTGTTTGTTACACCTTGCAGTCTGCCTGTTAAAATAAGCCTATCATGATGTTAATTACTCATAATAAATAACATTGAGTTATAATTATTGGTTACTTCAATCCAGTTATGCTACTTTAAGTTTAAATTGGAAAGCTGACTAGATGAAAGTGCATGTTTCTATTACTATTTTTAGCACCACTGAAGTGCTGAAAATGTTACAGTATCTGAGGGAAGATAGCAGAGGAGAAACTGCACTTCTAGATCCTTCATTCAGAAAAGGATATGTTATACTGTGTGATGTTTAGAGAAGGGCAGCAGGGCTGAAGACTCCTACTTCTGTATGAGGAATTAGTGGAGACCAAAACTGAAAAGGAAATCATTAAACAATATGGAAAGGGGTTGAATGCTCCCTGCCTTTTCCAGCACAGCAGCTGTAAGCTAACTTGTAGAAGCTGGGTTCAAAGCAAACAAGCAAAAGGATGCATTTCTTTGTGCAGCATACAGTAGGGCTATTCCCATGCCAAGAAATGTTGTGTATGCAACAAGTTTACACTCCAGACATGTTCTTGAAAGAGATGCACTGAAGGAAGAAGTGTCAGTAAACAGAGAGATTTCTTCAAGCTCACAAAATCTTGCTTGGCTGTTGGGAGAATGCAGAAGTAGCACCTTGTACACTTGTCTTATTGGTAACCTCCTCTAGACACCAGGTTGTTGTAAGGCTGATGTCTTCTTTTGTGAGGAGACCGGTTATGTTAAGATATTTTCTCCCTCCAAATACATCACCAGGTAGCAGGTAAACATGACAGAGCTGTTTCACAATGGGAAAGGAGCTTGACAACAGCCAGGGCTAGGAAATAACTTCCCACCAGCAGTGGTCATCATGAGAAGCAGAACAGGTTAAATAGTTCTGTGGTGTCTTCAGCACCTGCACCATGAGATTGAAGGTTCAGTACCTCTACCTTTCGTTTTTATCATAAGTGGACTTCCCTTCAGAGGAAATTCAGGTCCTGTGACTTCTGCAAGGATTTGTGTCAGTTCTTTGGCTCACTGACATGGACAAGGCCCTTGTCACCTTCCTGCTGGTAGCTGTGTTTTTTGTATGGGAAAAATAAAGTCTGTCTTCATTTTGTCTCTAATATACAGTAAGTTACTCTGTGCATTGCAGAAGCAGCTCTTGAAGCGTGGCTCATCCATCCCTTTGTGACTGTAGTAACTGCACTGGCTAAGCACATAATATCCTGGTGCTTTGGTACTGGTTTTCCATGGATGCTTTTTGCAGTACAGGAGCTGGGGCTGTGTGTTGTCTTTAATGTGGAAAAGGGTTGAGGACTCTTAAGTTTATTTCTCTATTGAATCTATTTACTTCTGACACTATGCAGATGTCCAGAATAATACTGTTTATGGGAAAGAAATAGACTTCAGTCACCTTTCTGTGTTCTTTAAAATCTAATCCCTGCCCAGATACAGAGAGAGGAAAGGTACAAAGTCAGTATGTGACAGTTCTGTAGCAGTGTTGAGCATTTAGTGACTTGGGAGGTGTTCCTGGTTAGAAATGGTTTGGTTTCTTTTAATACAGGGGTTTTCCTGCTCTCTGACACACACTACCTTGTTGAGAATAGATGTTTACAACTTACCATCCTGGAAGATACTGGACTTCTAGCCTAGTTTAACAGAACTACATCATATCAGCATTTAACCTATATCCTTTTCTTGCTGGTTTATTTTTATTCTATTGAATTTAGTGGGATGGGCATTTACTACTAGGAGTGTATGAATGGGTAGAATGACTAACAGCTGATAGCAGCCAAATCTTAATGTTGGGACTTCAATGTAAATGTCATTCATCCCTTGGTAATAAATCTGGAAATCTTCAGAATGAGATAACACTGTGTGTTTGTCAGCCCAGGTGGTTGATGCAGGAGTTGGTGACAAATTGCTTAAGTCTCTATGGCTCATGGGATGGGGTCTTAATTTACCTCATTTTAATTTAATGGATGATTAAAGCCAATTAAATCTTATGCAGAGCAGCTTGCCCTTTTTTACTTTTTGGCTAATTAGTAATAAATTTACTTTGGAAACTTTGTAGGTTTATTATCTAAAATGTCCAGGAAAAAAAATCACAACAAAACAAAAAAATAAACAAAACCCACCCAAACCCATAGAATCACAGAATGTCAGGGGCTGGAAGAGACCTCAAAAGCTCATCCAGTCCAACCCCCCTGCCAAAGCAGGATCACCCAGAGCAGATCACACAGGAATGCATCCAGGTGTGTTTTGAATATCTCCAGAGAGGGAGACTCCACAACCCCCCTGGGCAGCCTGTTCCAGTGCAGTGTCACCCTCACAGTGAAAAAATTCCTCCTCCTGTTTGAATGAAACTTCCTATGCCTCAGCTTCCACCCATTGCCCCTTGTGCTGTCACTGAGCATCACCCAGCAGAGCCTGGCTCCAGCTCCTGGCACTCACCTTTACATATTTATAAACATTAATGAGGTCACCTCTGAGTCTTCTCTTCTCCAAGCAGCACAGCCCCAGCTCCCTCAATATCTCCTCATTACAGAGATGTTCCATTCCCTTAATCATCTTTGTGGCTCTGCACTGGACTCTCTCAAGCAGTTCTATGTCCCTCTTGAACTGGGGGGCCCTGAACTGGACACTCCACTCCAGATATGGCCTCACCAGTGCAGAGTCGTCCCTGGGGCAGTTCAAGGCAAGGTTGGATGTGGCACTTGGTGCCATGGTCTAGCCTTGGGCACTGTGGTAAAGGGTTGGACTTGATGATCTGTGAGGTCTCTTCCAGCCTTGGTGATGCTGCTGTGTGTGTGTGTGAGTAGAGGAATGAGAGATGCTCTCCCAACCTACTATCCACAGCCCTATTAATACACCCCAGAATACCAGTGGCCCTCCTAGCCATGAGATCACATTGCTGGCTCATGGTCAACCTCCCATCAACTAGGACCCCCAGATCCTTTTTACCTTTGCTGCCTTCTGACAGGTCAGTCTCCAAGGTATACTGATCCCTAGGGTTGTTCTTTCCCAGGTGCAAGAAGATGTCACAGCTCTTTACTTTTTGTCATATGAAGCTGGAAAGCTGTGGTCTTTGTTTTGCTTTGACAAACTTTGTGTTCAGAAATCTCAGTGTTTGTAAGTGTCAGATTGTTCTTCTCAATGCATAAATGGTTCTTGTTAAACTTAGAGGTAGCCACTTATTAGCACAGCAGGGACTTCAAAATATGGCTGGTGTTTAACAATATTGTGGATGAAAAGGACTGTGAACTGCCTTAGCACAACCAACATGATATTCTTCCTTAGGAACAGAATTAGCATCCAGCATTGCAGTCCATGCTGCAGCTCATTTCATTTATTTAAGGTTTGGCTTTGATGCCTATTGCAGGGATTTGGCCTGGGTTTAATTTAAGAATGTTTTTGTCTGGCATCCATAGAAAAGAAAACTTCTGACAACCTTTTTTGGGTTTATTCCAGATTTTTTTATGCTTATTGGACTATTTTCCATGCTATAAATTAAGTACTTCTCTTAGGAGGTAATGGTTTTGGTTTATGTTGTTCAAGTAAAATTTTTGTGAAGAAAAAAAGAGGCCTGTGGTACATTTGAGGACTCCATAAGAAAGACAGCTACTCTGATTTACTATATTTATAGTCTAAAATCCCTTCTGTTTCCTGTGTTCTTTCCTATGCTGACTTTTTAACTGGCCAGAGGGCCTTTATGGTAAGACTAAAGAAGCATACCTTAGAGGCAGCTAGACACTCTGTGATCTGTAGAGAGTTATAATGAAGCACCTGCTTGTCTATACTTAGCATCAAAAGCTTCTTTCTGTCTCAAGGTAGATTCCTTAGGAAATGCTAATACTCCAGATGCAGCCCTGAGTGCCATTCCCCAACGAGAGTGTGATGCTGTGTTGTAGGATGAAAGAGGCAAAAGGAGACCATTTAATTATCAAAGAAGTCTTTTTACTTACGTCTGATCTGAACTGTAAACCTGATACTGCAAATAAGTAGACATCACATCCACATCTGTATACAAAACCAACCAGCCAACACACCAAGTTGATGTGATGATAAGGCATTGTCTGCTTCTGTTTTGCCCTGCACGAAGAGAGATACCTGCATATGTCTGGGAAAAGTCATTTAACCTGTCTACCAAACTTCAGTGGATCTATAGACTGAGCAATTTCAGCTCTTAAGTTGTATAATCTTAGTATTTTTTAAGGCTGAATTAAGTCATTCAGTTCTTCCATATAGGTCGTATCTTCTTAGACCTCTGAACATTCTTTATTTTCTCTTTTGGACTCTTTTCAGTAGCATGTTTCATTCCTGATAGGAGGCTCCCAGTGTCATCACTGTATTTCAGCATCTCAATGTCCTTCTGGTAGTGAGAGGACCAAAGCAGAACCCAGTATTCAAGGTACAACCTCACCAGTGCTGAGTACAAGGGCACAATCCCTGCCCTAGTCCTGCTGGCCTCACTACTTCTAATAATGCTATTTCCTAATAATAATAGTGATAATAATGCCATAGAATCATAGAATCAACCAGGTTGGAAGAGACCTCCAAGCTCATCCAGTCCAACCTAGCACCCAGCCCTGTTCAGTCAACCAGACCATGGCACTAAGTGCCTCATCCAGGCTTTTTTGAACACCTCCATGGATGGTGACTCCACCACCTCCCTGGCAGCCTATTCCAATGGCAGATCACTCTCTCTGTGGAGAACCTCCTCCTAATATCCACCATATAAAGGCCATAGTCAAGCAATTTCTAAGTTGCAGCAACTTAGCACAGGCTGCTTCTCTGCCAGTCGTATAGCTGAGCTTTTAGCTTTCTCTGGAGGAGCACAGTTATCTGTTTAAATTCACAACCTCTTGAACCTCTTTTTATGATTCCTGTGCCTTTGTGAGTGGGAACTGACCTAGGGTAATACTTAGCCCATCACAGAATTCACAGATGCCTTCTCCTTTCAACCTAGCTACTGAAAGTCTTCCATCCTGCAGAGCTACTTGTGTCACACTTAGGACGTAAAGCTACATGATGGATTGCTCACCTCAGACTTCCAGATAAATCAAGAACATGTTATTCCTGACCAAAGGAAAAACTGCAGTCCAGCAGAGGGATGTGATCCCTTAGATTACCTTATCTCAGTCACAGCTCTGCCAGACTGCTTCTCTCTGATCCCTTTCCTGTTTGCTGTAGCTATGGCAAATGCATCTACAATGCGCTCAGTTAAGTTCTGTTGGCTGTTGCTTACAACAACCAGCATAAAGGGACAGGGTTGTAAGACCTCTTTGTTTCCTTTTTTATGCTTTCTGGGTCTTAGAAAGATGAGTTCTGCTGAAATGTTCTTTTGACAATGCATGCAGTTGTACTCAGTGATCTCCACCACCTGCAGAGGTTAGGGATGAGTATAAAACAAACAAACAAGCAAAAAACCCAAACCAGAAACCACCTCAAACCAACCAAACAAACAAACTCAAGCAAACCCCCAAACCTAAACGTTTTGCTTGCCAGCTTGTGAAATGATTGATGGCCTGGGTTGATACTTTTAATGTTTCCTCTACCTATCAGAATCTCTTAATGCAATACAAAATGGCATTTATTAGACTCAAGAATAACTTGTCTGCTGCAGTCTGAACTCCTGCTCTATGCAGCCTAACATTTCAGAATACAGTGTGTCAATTCTTTATTTTCCTATCAAGGTTTCAAGTCTTTAATATACTAAAAATGTACAATGGGAAATTGAGTCATGTTCAAATTATTCTATAGATTAAAGCAGAGTGACACAGAGAAAAAGATAACCATTCTGTGCTTCAGCAGCACATTAACAGATCATCCTTTGATGCCCAAATACATGAAAGCATGAATAAGGCTGGAGGTCTTGGGGACTGCAGCTCTGATAAGTGTAACATGTGCTTCAATTTCAAGGCCGGGTGGTTTTCACACAGAAAGACGATGCCTGTGGTGGTCTAGGAGTGAGCATATTGTGTGGCTTCCAGTGACTCAGCACTGTTCCACCAGCAGCGAAGGAGAACCAGAATCGCTATAATCATCTGGCAGAGGATCAGCTTTCATGGCACAATCTGTTTCTTTTCTCAGTTGCTGAGTGGCATGTCATAGGACTTAACAGGGAGGAAAGGGGAGGACAAATAGCAGAACTGAAAAATTCTTGCCATTTTTGCAAACCCAGATATTTTCACTTTTCCAGTGTCTTAATTTCAAGTCAAGTGATAGCTGTCTAAGTATCTCTGGCAGGTGATCAGATAAATGTTACCATGTTAGCAATTCATAGAATCATAGAATGGGTTGGGTTGGAAGAGTCCTTAAAGATCAGCTAGTTCCAACCCCACTGGCATGGGCAGGGACACCTTCTACTAGCCCAGGTTGCTCAAGGCCTCATCCAACCTGGCCTTGAACACCTGGGAGGGGGCACCCACGACTTCCCCTAGGCAACCTGTGCCAGCATCTCACCACCCTTTGTATAAAGAATATCTTTCTAATACATGGTCTAAATCTCCTCTTTTCCAGCTCAAAGGCATCCCCCCTTGTCCTATCCCAACAAGCCCTTGTAAAAGTCCCTCCCCAGCTTTCTTGTAGCCCCCTTCAGGTCATGGAAGACCACTATAATGTCTCCCCACAGCCTTCTTTTCTCCAGTATCAAATATCCAATGATACTAAGGTCTCTCAAATTGTAAGGTGTGGAGTCTGTCTGGCAGAGCAAACTGCATGATGTGACTCAAAAAAGTTGTGGAAAATGTCCTCAGGTTATGGAGCTGTGAGAGAAAATATAAATGTGTAAGTAATGGAGTGTCTGGTTTTGTTGCTGTATGACTGGATCAGGCTTGCTGTGCTGTTCCCAGGCGAGTCTGTAGCGTAGAGAAGTTAGAGCTGTGAATGTACTGGTCGCTGTTGTCATCCCACACCAGCAAATTGGAGAGGTCTTGTGATGAGAGAAATGAGGTCAGGGCAAACATCCTCAGGAAAAACACCAAAGCTTGCCTCCAGTCTTGCTACATGTTTTAAAATGTGTGCATGGAGTCTTAGAAAAAAATATCATAATAGACCTGCAAAATGTCACCTGTATCTTAGACAGATGTCTCAGTGGGGGCTGGACATGGGCTTTGCAATCAGTATGTTTGCAAAAGAAGAGCTTTGGCCAAGCTGCTCTTCTACTTTCATAGTACTGAGAGCGTCAGTTTGACCTACAGCCTTAATCTGGTCTGCAGTGGGCTAATGCCATGCATTTAAAAGTCTGTATGTTCAAAATGGTTTATTAATGTGCCTGTTTTATTTCAGGAAGATGTGGAAACAGGAGTCCACCTTGATCCTGCTATCAAGGAAGTTCAGTACAATCCCACTTATGAAACCATGTTTGCACCTGAGGTAAGAAACATGATCCCTCTTTAGAACAGAAATGCCTTTGGCTTAAAGCTCAGAGATTCTATCCTCATACAAAATTCCTGTGAGATGTGCCTGCTTTGGATGCTTGCTGTGTTTTGGAACCTAGTTTGGGCAAACTGGAAAAAAAACCACTGCAGAGCTGTGTTAGTATTTTTAATGCTTAAATTATTATATTCTTCATACAGCTGTTCTAAGGAGAATTTTAAAGTGTGTACCAGGATTATACCTTTGGAAAATAAAAATCAAGCTAGGAAAAGAGCATTATGAAGACACTGGGTAAAACATGAACTGTATTAGTCTCTTACTAGTCTAACAGTTTTGCTATTTACTCATCAGGCCACTTAGAGCAAAGTGAATGGTTTTCAGGCTCGTGGGTTTATGGCTTTTAAGAGGAGGATCTAACATTAAAATCCAAATACCTTCAGTATAACTATTCACCTCAAATTAAAGTATTTTAGTAACTCAAGCTACACCAAAAGTGTATAGTGAAAAACCATTTTAGGCTGAATTTGGACTGCCTGGTGAACCACTTTCTATTTTATTATAACTGACAGGCTATCTGAAAGATAAAAGAGCTGCTCTAGCATTTAGCTTGTTTTGGTATTTAACTGCTTTGTACAGTTTGTCTTCTGTTAGACCAAGGATTACTATTCTAGGTGGACAAAGGCTCCATCAGTCTGAAACTTCTGCATTAGTTATGCTTTATGTTTAGTTTTTTTTTTTTTGAGGAACCACATAAATTGTCCTTTTCATAGCAAGTCTGCATTTTGCAACATACCAAAGGCATGAACTGTGTGAGTAAAAATACTGATTTAAACCTACTGCAGCATTACCTTGTGTGCTTTGGTTTGTGAAGCCTAATGTTGAGAAAGTCTTCAGCTGTTTGCATAGGGTTTACAATCAAATTTAATTTTACAATCAAATTTAATTTGAAATCAGTCTCAGTATTGCATCTGTTTGTACTGATTCTCCCCTAACCATAGTATGGTCAGGAAGACTGACATTTATTATCTTGCAAGAAGAAAAGGAAGACAGGGTTCCATAAATGGCTTTTCTTGGATAATATAGCAAGTCCCCAGTTGCTTTTCACATGCTCCAGTGTATTGTTGGCAGTGTAATTTCTGCACTAAGGACATGAGTTTAGTAGTACCTGATATCTATTTCTTGATGTCTGCCCCTTACAAGAGACAAAACGGTGTGGTTTTGCCATCTGAGTGCTCATACTGCTAACGTACTGAACGGCAGTGTTTTGTGTCAAGTGGTTGATAATGATTTGTCCTCTATACCAGTAACACAGGCTAGAAAGCTCAGTTGTGAAATGAGCTATTCAGAGCAACTATGTAAGAGATTACTGTGTGAAATAACAGACTAAGAAGCTCATTCAGGAGTCAGAAAGAAATACCTAATGATTGAAATGATTCTGCTTTGTGAGTTTTGAATGGCAAGACTTTTTTTTCCCCTGAAAAAGTACACACACATAGATAAGAAATTACTAATTCTGACACACTTTCTTTTAACACTGTTGATGTAGTTTGGACCAGAAAACCCATTTAGGACTCAACAAATGGCTGCACCTAGGAATATGCTTTCTGGATATGCAGAACCAGCTCACATCAATGACTTCATGTTTGAACAACAAAGAAGAACATTTGCAACTTATGGTAAGTTCTTAACAGTGGAGTTCACCTCCACCTTTCTTATCTACAAATTGGACAAATAAGTTATGTTGTATGGAACAGTTAATAGGACTGCAAGCTATATAAATGGCTTTTTAGTAGACTTACTAAAAGGGAGAAAGGTCTTTGAATGAGAACCCATACAGCTGGAGATCATAGAACTTACTTGGGAAATCTCCCTTTGAAATTGTAATCAAGTGTATGACCTCCTACCAAACCCCTCTCAATTAATCCTTTCATTAGTTGCATCAATGTAGAAAACACAAATCAAAATTTCACACTTTTAACATGACAAATAACTGTAGATCTGTAATGCAAAGAGGTTCTTTCATGTGATTCTAACTAAAGGCAGCTCTCTCCTCACCAAGAGGAAGCCTTACTGAGTTGTCACATTCTTCAACTTGGTTGCCTTGAGATACAAGCTGAATGAACAGGAATTGTAACAAGTGGGAATACATCACTGAAATGCTCTTAGCAAAGACAGAGCCAAAGAACTCTTCTCTTGGTGGTCATTATCGAGGCTGCTTTCTTATCTTGAAGAGCCTTTTCACTTGAAAATAGTTGCATTTGAAAAATGAAACATTGGAGTTTTGGGAAGGCTTGAGTTTCAAATAAGCTTTTTATGGATTGTAAGGTAAATGGATTCTTAATAGGAAAGACATGGGAAAACTACAGATTCTAAACATTCTTTTTGACATGTTTGAAAGAATGAAATTGTTACATGTGATTGCATATAACAGTAATACATATTACATATAACAGTAATGTGTAATTGATATAACAGTGGTTAATGGTAAACTTTCATTTCTGGTTTAAACTTAGCTGCCAATGCTTGTCTTGCAAATACACATCTTTGTGTTCAGTTGAAGTATCACTTTATATGCTTCTAATTCAGTCTATTAGGAACAGGTTGCCCAGGGACATTGTGGATGCCCCCTCCCTGGTGGTCTTCAAGGTTAGATGAGGCCATGAGCAATCTGGTCTAGTGGAAGGTGTCCCTGCCAGTGCCAGGGAGGTGAGAACTAGATGATCTTCAAAGTCCCTTCCAGCCCACAGCATTCTATGAATCTATGAGGCTCTGATTAACTTCCTGTGTAAACTTAGTGTCTCATCACTCAAAGTTTAGCACAACAATCTTGTGTGTTTCTTTCCTCATATTTACTTCCAAAATCCTACTCCCTGCAAGCTGTCATGCCTCAAAGTCACCTCCCTGTGCACCACTCTCTTTTAAATTCATTAGGGCTTTAGTTATGCATCAATTCACTTATTGCCTTCTGTGATGGATGAGATTGGAACTTCAACAGTCTGAGGAGCTGTGTGTTACAGCAAAACCTGAGAGAAAAAATTACCTGGAATTAGAGACTGTAACATCCTCAGTTTCTTTTAGTATTTGAGGTTTATTAGAGGTTTTCTTTTGCATATATACACACATACATATATTTTTTTAATGTAGTTATATATCTCTAAAATACTTATATAGTACATATATATAACATACATATAATATTTTTATGTACATTTTATATATACAGGTGGGGTGTTTTCAGCATAGTTTTTTAGCTAACAGGTACTTTTCTTGGAGTTGTAAAGATGTAGAATCCAAGCAAAACGCCACAGCTAAGAAATGGATGTCTCATTCCATACCATAACTTTAACTTATTTGACTGCTGCAGGGTTTTTGTTAGAACTTGACAGCCAATGTGGGTAGGAGCCTATTCAGGATCTGAATAGATGAGATTTTCTTCTGTGAAATGAAATGTTGCATTGTGTGGGCTGTGTAAAATAGATCTTGGAACAAAGGGTCTGTGGGCATACAGTCTTTGGTCTTGGGTTGTTGCTTGTGATGTTTAGTTTGAGAAGATGTAGAATTAGAAAGTCTACTCAAAGCTTGTTATTGTTCTATGTCATCAGTCTACAGCAGCTGCCTTGAAAGCTGTATTACAAGAGAGTAAAAATATATTTTTAAGACTGATAACATTGACAACTGTGCAGCTATCATATTCAGCTTTCTAGAACTGTTCCATGGATAAAGATCTGGGTACAGTGAAAATGGAACTATGAAAAGGCTGAAATAGGCAATTTAAACTGCAAGAATGAGCACTGAGAAGCTGTAGTTCAAGCTAGAAGTTGCAGTAAATGAGCATGGTATCCTGGCTGTCTAGCAGGTCTGCTAAAAGCAGCACTCCTGTAAGTTGTCAGAAAGTTGTCTGTTAAAAAAAATCAGTATTCTCTTTTCCATTAGGAAGGAGATAATAAATATCTTCTCAGAAAGGACCAAGTGTAAAACCCCGAGTCTAATAGCTTGGCATAAATCTAAGTCATACATGTCCTTAAATTATAAAGTATTTGAAGAAGGGAAAGTAAACCTCTTAATTAAAAGCTGTAGCTCTTGAGACCTCTGGCCTGTGCTGGGCAGTTGAGCACCATCGTGCCAAGGCAGGAGGTCTCAAATCTGCAATGCTTAGCATGTAGACAAACAGTGACTATAAATGAAGCATGAGTGTGGTACAAGTCAGAGATGGTGGTGAATGGGATCCTGGATCTAAACCAGTTCAACTGCTGCAGAGTTCATTCATTCAAATGAAAAAAGAGCTTTGTATATCATCTTGACAGTTAATATGTATGCAGTGAGAAACTTACATCTTAATCACAAACAAAACCCAAGTAGGTTTTAGCAAACTGTCTTTCTCACCTACTTCTGCAGGAAATATTTACCACCCAAAATACTTTCTCCTTGTGGTGCTTGAATAGCTCAGAACATTCTCCTTGTCATTGACTAAGAGTCCTTCCAGTCTTGCTTTGCATCCTCAAGTATTGATACGTACAGCATTATGGTGGTTGTTAAAATGTCTATCCTCAGAATAAAGTCTTAAAATCAAGTTTCCTGCACTGCTCAATTAGCTTTTTTTTTTTTGCCATGTGAATCTCTAAGGCAGCTGCTTCACAGTACAAGTGTAAAATTGCTGCTTTCTTAACATAGTGGTGTGAGAATTGCACACTCTGCTACAAGGAGGTGACTAAAAATCCATCATTGATACTCTTTCTTAGAGAAGATATTTAAATTGGACGTTAGGAGCAGGTTCTTTACCATGAAGGTGGTGAAACACTGGCAGAGAGGTACTACTTGGAGTGGCTGGAGAGCAGCCAAACAGAGAGGGATCTGGGGGTGCTGATTGATACCCGCCTGAACATGAGCCAGCAGTGTGCCCAGGTGGCCAAGAGAGCCAGTGGCATCCTGACCTGCATCAGGAATGGTGTGGCCAGCAGGAGCAGGGAGGTCATTCTGCCCCTGTACTCTGCACTGGTTAGACCTCACCTTGAGTCCTGTGTTCAGTTCTGGGCTCCCCAGTTTAGGAGGGACATTGAGATGCTTGAGCGTGTCCAGAGAAGGGCAACGAGGCTGGGGAGAGGCCTTGAGCACAGCCCTACGAGGAGAGGCTGAGGGAGCTGGGATTGGTTAGCCTGGAGAAGAGGAGGCTCAGGGGTGACCTTATTGCTGTCTACAGCTACCTGAGGGGTGGTTGTGGCCAGGAGGAGGTTGCTCTCTTCTCTCAGGTGGCCAGCACCAGAACGAGAGGACACAGCCTCAGGCTGTGCCAGGGGAGATTTAGGCTGGAGGTGAGGAGAAAGTTCTTCACTGAGAGAGTCATTGGCCACTGGAATGGGCTGCCCGGGGAGGTGGTGGAGTCGCCGTCCCTGGAGCTGTTCAAGGCAGGACTGGACGTGGCACTTGGTGCCATGGTCTGGCCTTGAGCTCTGTGGTAAAGGGTTGGACTTGATGATCTGTGAGGTCTCTTCCAACCCTGATGATACTGGGATACTGTGATACTCAGGAGGTAGTCAAGACCCCATCCCTGGAGATAGTGAAGGTCAGGCTCAAAAAGGCTTCTGAGCATTGCGACAGGTGAATTGGGATCGGTTAATAAATTACTGTACCAAACCCGAGAGTTAGATCCTATGGCAAAACCAGACCTGCCTCTCGAGGCCACCTGTGAAGCGGTGTCCCGGTTCGAGAGGGCTGGCGGGAGGGTTAGCAGGGCGGAGCGGGCCGTGCTGTTGTTGCTGGAAGGTTCTTCGCTGCTGCTGTTGCTGCGGTTGAACGTTCGCTTGGCTCGTGGCCGGGGCAGCTGCTCCGGGGTCTGCCTGGCAACGGCCCCGGGCTGCCTTGGGACAGGTGCGGGAGGCGCCGGCAGTGCCTGCCTCGCGGCCCTGCCGTCTGTCAGGGGGTGCAAAGCGCAGCCATGTTGCGAGCCGCTGGTGGGCAGGAGCCTCCCCGGCCGCCCAGCGCTGCTCTTGCTGATTTTATCCACAGCAAGTTGATTTTCTCGTGCTCAAAGTGTGCGAGGACGATTTTTAACAGATTTGGTGCCGTGACTCGGATCCTCGTTGCTCTGAGCTGGTACTAAGGCTACGGAAAAGGCGCCTCCGTCTCAGACGGTTCCGGAGCTGCTAGCTCTGGGCTCAGACCGCTTGGGTAGCCGAACCCAGGTAGAGTAGGCAAAAAGAAAAAAAAACAAACGTAATCTTTGTGCACGAAGAGCCAAGCAAAGACTCCTCCTGGCCCTAAGGAGTACGTGAGTATAGCGGTTTTTCGCGGGTTCTGCTTGGTTGGGGAATTGGGGTTCCTGAAGTGCAGAAGGCACTCCAGCAGACATGGGATCCAAAGCTGCAAACTCAACAGGAAAGGATTAGGGTACCTGACATCCCGCCCGAGGTCTGGGGAGGCAGGGAAATTAGGAGGGGAATATTATACGGGATTCCTGCCAGGGCTTGCCTCGGCGAGCTGCCCCTGATCCCCGCCCGGTGCCAGGGCTAGCCCCGGAGCGCCGACAGCAGAGGGGCCGGCTGCGGTGGGATCCCGGGGCGCGGCGAGCGAGAGGCCCCGGGCGCACCACCGGCCCGGCGCGGCCGGGGAGCTGGAGCCTGAGCGCCCGTGCTAGGACCCGAAAAACAGGAGCCTGATTTAACTGAGGCTCCAGCGTTCCGGAGCGGCGCAGACGGGCGCCGCAACCGACCCTGGAGAAGCCGGCGGGAGCCCCGGGGAGAGTTCTCTTTCCTTTGCGAAGGGCCGGGGGCCCTGCAGTGGGTTCTCCCCCGGAGAGAGGCCGCGCCTTGGCCTCTGAGAGAGGCCTCGCCTCCGTACCTCTAAATTCAAGTGATGGTAGAGAATTTAAGAAAGAAATGGGGAATCTTTTAGAAGATCCCCTGGGGGTTGCTGAGAAATTTGATCAAATTTTGAGGACCTTTCATTATTAAGTGGCACGAATTGAAATCAGTTCAAAGGATTTTATTTGCAGTAGAGGAGCAGGGAATGATTAGAGGAGCTGGAGTGAGAAATTGGGAACACAGGCATCAGCAGGGTCCTGCTGGAGAGGTTAAGTGGCCCTTACAAAGGCCAAGCTGAGATCACCAGAATCCAGCACCAGGAATTCACTTTTTTAGTGGATTCTGGAGCAGGAAGATCTACTATACGAACTGCCTTCAGGATGTAGGGAATCTTTAGAGAGAATGCAGGTGCTTGGAGCAAAAGGAGAACCTTTCAAAGTGCCTCTCGTTAAAGAGGTGGAGATTGAATCATCTACTAAGTTTAGAACTGGCAGTTTTTTATTAGTCCCAGAGGCAGAATACAATCTACTAGGCTGGGACTTGATGGTAGAGTTAGGAGTCAGTTTAGAGATGAGTAGGCAGGAAATAAAAGTAAGGTTATGTGTCCTCACTGCGGAAGATGAAGGTAAACCCTGAGGTTTGGTGCGCTCCAGGTGGAAAGTGCCTGCTTCGTAGTCGTTGCGTCTGTAAAGGGGTTGGAAAGCTCAGACATGTTGCGAGCCGTTGGTGGGCAGGAGGCTCCCTGGCTGCCCAGTGCTGCTTTTGCTTACTGTGCCCGGATCAAGTTGATTTTCTCCTACTCAATCTCCAAGTGTGCGAGAACGATTTTTAACAAGCGTGGGTTTGCTGAAGTGGAACATTTCATACTTGTTTGTTTGTTTGTTTGAGCTGCAGGTTTTGCAGCTGTGTGGTCTTTGCTGCTGACACAATACATAAAGATATTTACCAGAATAGACCATTTTGTAATCTTACTTATGGTCCTCTCCCAGTTTAAATGGAAAGCCATTAATAATTGCTGGCTAAGAGTCTGACCCTTTTCTTTTAAGTTGGTACCTAGTTTTACACCTGCAGTCATAGGTAACCTATCCTGTTTTGGATCCAGTGATGCCAGGCAATATTCTTACATCATTTCAGCTATTAAAGAGAAAGCTTTGTCTCTAGCAAACCACATTTCTCTTTGCAAGTCATTACGAGGTAAATGGCCAAATCTTAACTGGCATTACTTTTCTACTGTTGTAGTCCTTGGAACATGGCTAAAGACTTAAGAAGTCCTAAAGCACAAGCACTAATTTATTCTTCTGTGTCTGCACCTTCAGCAGAAGCAATCTCTTTTCTTGACAATGGTTTAAAAAAACAGAAAAAGGCAAGACAGTGTCCTTAATTCTGTGGGCATATGTAAATCTTCAAGGTGAAGCAGAACTCCTGATTATTTTTTTTACATGCTGCACACAAACTGTTCATGAATATGGTAGAAAAATAATTTCATAGCTATTTCTGCATCAGTGCTCATCCTAGAAGTGAACTGCTTTATTCATGCAGCATTTACATTTTAAGAGCTGCCCTTCACAAGCTATTAATGTCCTTTATAATAAGAAACAATTTTCTGTCCGTGCATCTCAAAGCTCTTTGTGAGTATTCAGTAACTTGGTTATAACAGGATTACTTCAGCAGTAAGAGTGATATTGTAAGAGCTTAAATGCAGTAACACTCCTCATCTTCATGTCATCTGCTCATGTTACATGCAGCACCTCCAGTTAGCTATTACAACTGCAGGCGCTTCATTCTCTGACCACTTAGATTCTGCAGAGCACAGTGCCTTCAGAAGAGGTTAGTCCAGCTGTATTTCTCCAGATACCTGAGCTGCCTTTGGTCTCTGGATGCTGCATTGCACAGTGTGCTGTAAACAGACTTTAATTAGCTGTCTTTCTGGAATGCACATCAAAGTCTGATTATTTAACCAACTGTTTTCAGATCTACTGAAATCATGGAAGTAGGTGGAATTGTGCCTTTCCTTGCTAAAATGTAGCATGAAATGTCTGCCTCCTAAATAAAACTGAAGGAGACACAGAAGTCAGGGCACATTAGATGGCAGACCAGCTGAGAAGGATAAAAGCAAGCTGTCTTTTGCAGCTGTGCTGGGGAGTCCCAGCCAGAAAGAAAAGACTCTCTTTTGCATATCCACTAGAAAGTAGAAATTGTTCAGAGCTTTTCTGTGAGGATGATGCTGAACAAAATGAGAATGATGCTGGACCAAATTCAACCCAGTTATAAGAAGTCTCCACTTCCATGGGAAGCTGTGCTTGGCCCAGGGGCCCTATTCATTGAAATACTGTCCCTCTTTTACAAGTATCAAATAGAGTCCCAGAGACTGTGTCAATACAGTTGGAGGACAAGTAAAGCACTGTATTGATTTTGACTTCAATCCAAACTAATATTTCTCTGCTGTTAACAGAAACCCTTCAGTTTGGAAGAGAACTAATTGTAATAGTGGCTTAATAAAAGTAGGCAGTCAGCAAAGTCCAATTGCAGTGCTGCTCAGTTTGGTTATCTGTGGAAGTAAATCCTAATAATAGTCCAGAAGATGATTTTTATTGTTTGGTTTAGTTGTGATGGGAATTTGTACTTTGGAGGAAGACATAGGTATAGATCTCTCCTTGTATCTTATTCCTGGAGCATCTGGACATATGTTGTTCCACAGCTGGGTGTTGCCAGATTTGAAGCTGCTCTGTGGGTGGATTTTATTTGGGTCACTTTTGCTTGGGTACACTTCCTCTGTTCTTGGAATGTCTTCTCTACCAATTACAGTTATTTTGTATCATTGCCTCCTCCCCCAGCATCTAAAAAGAAATTAACTAGCCCATGTTCTTTCTGAGAAACCTGTAGGGGAATGATCTCCTTTGGTTACTGGGAGAGACTGCTAGATTTGATTATCCATAGGTTCTCATCTTGTATGCACCCAAGTGCTCTGATGGGGCGTTGATGTCTGGGGTGGACTGAGTGATCTCCCACAAAAATGTAAGAGTGAGATTTTATGCCGTGGGCTTTCTTTGTTTGTGTTTGTATGACTACTTTAACCTGTTCATTTTTCCATCCTGACACAGAGACATTCTCATTGGGTCCTCAAGGGACACTTTATGACTTGAGTAATAGTTAATAAACATCAGTGCTGTGTCCAGCAGGGTGCAGTCTTCCCCAAAAGAAAGCTTGGTGGTCAGTAAGCGTTCAGTGCACCTGTGCCTTGGAAAGTGGATGAGCTTGTCTGTCTTGCTCTTGTAAGATCATGCTCTAGTCACTTCAGGAGGAACAGAATAAAACTGCAAGGTTTGCTTATTGAAATGAGAACCTCCCTACCAAAAACTGTAAATGTCCTGAATGTCTATGGAATGGTGATACATTTTTGTACTTGATTTATAAGACTAAGTTTAGCAGGTTTTGGGGTTGTGTGTGGTGGGTTTGGTTGGTTTTTTTTTCAGCAAGTCTCAGTAGCTGTAATCAAGAAATGAACATGTGAATAGTTAGTTATTTTTAAAATTCAAGGCTATTGTTGCTGCTTCTGACACCATCCATGTTAGTCAAATGGCTTTCAAGTTGAAAGAAAAAGCTTTCCCAACTGGCAGGAGTGGGATGAAAAAATATCTGCTGGAGGACACAGAGCATGCACAAAGTCCTAGAAAACTTGATTTGCAGTTCATTTTTTCCCTCCACCTCTGTCCTCTTCCTTCCAGCTACCACCATCCCCAGGACTGCCAAGAGATGGTAACACTCTTTTTGATCCCGCAGAAGCAGGGTGCTGCAGGGCCAGAGCTTGCTGCTGAAGCTGGAGGGCTTTGTGTGCATCAGCTATGGGCTGCTTTCAGCATGACTTACTGGCTCCAAAAACCCAGGAGCAGTGCCCTAAACTAAAGCAGCATCTATTTAAAATCACATTACCAAAATAAGATTTTCAGCTTCCTCATTCCATGTTACAAGAAGAAGAAGCTGCTACAGCATTTCAAAATCTAATTTTGGCATTGAACTCACTTGGAGCAGGGTACTGGGCCAGGAGCCTTCTGAGGTTCCTTCCCACCAGAAAGATTGTGTGACTTTGCTTCCTGTGCCTGCTCTCCCTTTATGTCTTATGTTAATTATTGCCCAATATATTTATATGCTTCTCTATCTTGTGCAAATTTAAGCATTCTGGCAGCAATGCTTAGTCAAGGACATCATGGTAATACTTTGTAGTAAACTTAATACTCAGGTCAAGTACTCAGGTCCTCACCTCTAGCTCTGAGAGAGACAAAAGTAAAAATAATTATGGAGAAGGGGGAGCAGAGTAATAAAGGTTTTACAAAACTAAGCAGCTTGAAATAACAGCATTTTATTTCCTCCCTTGTTCTAGGTTATGCATTAGATCCTTCTATAGATAACCCTGAAGTTGCCACCAAATACATTGGTTCTGTAGAAGAAGCTGAAAAAAATCAAGGTAATGAATCCAGGATCTCATATAAATTACTTGCAACTGATGACGTAGTAAAGAAGAAATGGAGTAGGTATTGGCAAAAGGAGGAGTTATGAGAGACCTGCCCATGTCCAATGACATAATAAAGAAAGGTGAATTACAATTGCAATGTGAAGAGGGAAGAGAGGTATTGGAGTGCTTTGTTTTCTTGAAGTAGCAAATATTTCAGGCTCCAGAGGAGGGCCACAAAGATGCTCAGAGGGCTGCAGCAGCTCTGCTATGAGGACAGGCTGCAAGAGTTGGGGCTTTTCAGCCTGGAGAAGAGAAGGCGTTGAGGAGACCTTAGAGTGGCCTTCCAGTATCTGAAAGGGGCTACAGGAAGGCTGGGGAGGGACTACTGACAAGGTCTTGTAATGACAGGACAAGGAGTAATAGGTTTATTGAATCTCCTCTGGCAGAGGGGAGATTCAAACTGGATGTTAGGAAAGGGTTCTTTGCAGCGAGGGTGGTGAGACACTGGCCCAGGTTGCCCAGGGAGGCAGACTGATCTCTGTATACAAGCTCTAGCACTCCTAGTGGGTATTGCACCTTATCTCTGCTTAGCACAGTTAAGTTGTTTGGGTTATTTGGAAAAGAAACAGCATTGGAAGACTGCCAAATGGTAGAGGCACAGCCTACTACTGAGAGGATTGACTACCAGAGGCATGAGGTTTAGTAATTAATACTTTGATACCAGACATTTAACGCTCAAAGTGGCTTGTTTGCAGTGGTAAATAGTACTTGTGTAAACTTTATGGTTATGCTTTCCCTTACATGTCTGTTTTTAACACCCTATTCACACATCTGTGCAAAGGCTTCTTATTTCTGTGTCCTCTTCCATGAAATGTATCCAAGGCTTTTTGCTCTTGTCTTCCAAAGTGAGATAAGGAAAATAAACTAAAAGAGAGTAGAATAAGAGTAGATAGAAGGAAGAAATTTTTTTTGCAGTGAGCGTGGAGAAATGTAGTCGTAGCTTGCCCAAAGAGGTGGCAGATACCACATCCCTGGAAACATTCAAAGTCAGGTTGGATGGGACTCTGAGCAACCTGATCTAGTTGAAGATGCCTCTGCTCTTTGCAGGGAAGTTCATCCATTGGACTGAATGACCTTTAAAGGTCCCTTCCAAGCCCCAAACCATTCTGTGCCTTTTCAGTGAGTTAAAATACACAGCTTGGTTTGGGCTGTGGGAGACTTATTTTGCTTTGGGGGTTTGTCGTGGGGGGGAGGTTTTGGGGTTTTGGTGGGGTTTTTTTGAAACTGAGGTAGGTGAAAAGGATCAGCAGCCAGTGGTTCGGACTCCACTTTCAAATGCTGCATTACTTAAAGTATTAAAATTGATGTAGTCATAGAGTCTGCAGACTTGTTGTTAAAAATGCATGGCTACATGCATGGTTAAATACTCTAACAAAGCATGGCACACAGTTTAAGTGGTTCCTCTGCTACCACGCAAGGCTAGCAGTGATTTGAGCTAGAAAAGAACAATGCTTTGGTCAGTTTTGTTCAAATGCTTTTGCCATTTCATTGTGTGTATTTGGAGGACTGGCCAGGATGATTGGGTTTTTCTGTTTGGTTTTTTGTCTTCTCTTTTGAGCTGACTGTGTGGGACCTGTGATGTTGAATACTGTGATAGCAGCTAGGCAGTGTCTTGTTTCCCTCCTTAGGTTTAACAGTGTTTGAAACAGGACAAAAGAAAATTGAAAAGAGGAAGAAGTTTAAAGAGAATGATGCATCCAATATTGATGGGTTTTTGGGACCATGGGCAAAGTATGTTGATGAGAAAGAAGTAGCCAAACCATCAGAAGTGAGTACTACCTTTAACACAAATGATTGCTTTGCAGTGGTTTCAACAGAGATCCAGCTGCACTAGCAGTTTGACCAAGCAGAAGATCCCTGCTATGCTTTAGAGTGATCAGTCGTTTCAGGTTCCAAATTTGCTGTGTTCAATTATCTCCCAAACTATGTGGAAATACAATTCCTTGTATCTGTGGGAAGTGCATAGAGTCTGATTAAAAGATGTTTATAAACAGAAGGAGTTTGAAAAGAACTGAAAGTAAAACTTGCTTTAAAAAGAGGGAGGTGGGGAAAAGCCAAATGAAATAACCCCACAAGAACACAACCTCCCCAGCCCTGCAGACAGCAAACATTCAGGCAGTGATGCACAGCTCTGCTCTATGAATAAAAAAGATAATATTCTTTTCAGTGTACTTAGCTTTTCAAACTCTTCTGCTTTCGATAAAGGTATTCTCTTTACTGATGCTTAGAAATATTTCTACTCTCTTCCATCAAATAAATGTGTCCTTAATAGTAGTTAAATGTAGAGCAGATCCAGTAGAGTTCTGGATTTGGTTACTTGATTCGGAACACTGAAGTTTTAAAAGATGCTGATTTATTTTTCTAGGAAGAACAGAAAGAGCTGGATGAAATAACAGCTAAGAGGCAGAAGAGAGGAAAAGTAGAAGATGATAAACCTGGAGAGGAAAAGACCATATTACATGGTAATAGCATCATCCTGCCTGCTCTCATTTTCTGGCTTGCTGTGTTTTCTTGCCTGCTGTGTTAATTAGTAAGGATGGCAGAGAGCCTCAGCACTTTTGCAGAGGCACCTTGATGTTCCTGTATGGAGGTAATAACACTCATAGGCATAAGCATAAAGGACAGGGAACGAGAGAAACTTGATCTGATTCCACTTCATACTGTGCAGAGCAGTGTGGAAATGTCATCGTACAGGCTACTGGACTTACTTATTTTCTAGGTCAGCAGATGCAGGTGTCCCTTTCCTGTTTTACAGAGCAAACCTTTTACAGTTATGAGTTTGGCTTAGATTCAGCTTCAGAACTGCTGCAGTTCTGTGTATCACTGCTTTCAGGAGCAGGTAGTGCTCTGAGTGATGACTTGCATGCAATTTAGAAAATCACTTGGACTTTGTGCTTCCTCAGTTCTTAATGTAAATGTTCTTGCTGTCATACTGTGAATAATTGTGTAGCAAATAATGCAAGTCTAGACCATGTGGAATCTTTAAAGACAATGATTTGGTAAGTGAAATTAAGAGTTTTGGAAACTTAGTTCAACTCTCTACATGCAGAAGAGTCCTGCCTTGTGCCACCTGGCATATAGAATCATAGAATCAGCCAGGTTGGAAGAGATCATCCAGTCCAACCTATCACCCAGCCCTAACCAGTCAACTAGACCATGGCACTAAGTGCCTCATCCAGTCTTTTCTTGAACACATACAGTTAGTTAAACCAAGTCTCACTTTCTGCAGCCAGCCTCTCTCACACAATCTGGAGCATCCTTTCTTAAATGCATGAAAGTAGCTTAACTGATGCCAAATAAAACTCCACATCTCTATCCTATGAAATGGGGTTTTCTTTTCTGTTCCACTCCCACTTCACAGCAGAGCAGCTGTGCTGAGAAAAGCTTTATAATTTTATGTGGCAGTGAGCCCTTCAAAGACACTCAAGAGTTCTGTGTTTCTCTTTTCAGTTAAGGAGATGTACGACTATCAAGGCAGGTCCTATCTTCATGTCCCTCAAGATGTTGGAGTTAATCTCCGTTCAACAGTGCCACCTGAGAAGTGCTATCTGCCAAAGAAACAGATCCATGTGTGGTCTGGACATACGAAGGTAGGGAGTCATGTTTGTGAGTGTGCATCTTAAGAACCCACTTAAACCCACCTAAAAAGGCTTCTTACACACAAACATTTGCCCAGACCCACAGTTTGTGTTGCTTTGGCGTGTTTGCCACAGCAATGGTGTGAGTGTTGCAGGATGGAACACACACCGCTGGTGAAGTGAGGCCACTTGTTGCCAGTAACAGTTGTGCTAAACCCAGCACTGTGTCTAAAATGGGATGTGGGTGGAATATTGCTTTTCAAGATACAGGATCTGTATGTTTTATGAGGATAGGTTTTAGTTTTATCGTTAGAAAAGGGGGGAATGAGTTGAGGGAAATGCCTAGATGCTCCACTCACTGTTTAATTATGTCCTCATACAGGGTGTCAGTGCAGTTAGATTGTTTCCCCTCTCTGGACACATACTGTTGTCTTGCTCTATGGATTGCAAAATTAAGGTGAGTTGTTTTGCTGGTTTCATGTAGATATTTTATACCATCATTGAATGTAGACAATGCATTTTAGAATACTTAAACATTTGGGTACTTCTGCCTTTTGTCTGTGTGACTTTTATTTTCCTCCCTTGATTTTAAAATTACAAGTTCATTGGAACAGAGCTAGAAATCATGCACAAGACTGTGGGTGGGAGGACAGTGTTAATCGTTCAGTAATAGCATTTAGAAGGCTGCAAGTTCCTCAGGTTATTGACTTCATGACAGTAATTCATTTTCTGTGAAGCCTACTTTGACAGCTAGCAATAGGTTTCTGCTGGAGTGTTTTGCTGAAGCATTTGTGGTCTTAAACTAATCTCATTTTAGCCCAGTATATATCATACTAGAAAGCTGATTTAAAAGGGAGTTTAGCTAACAAGAAGGTGGGAGCTTTCTCCTGAATTTCTGGGTAGGTAGTTGTATCACAGTATCACAGTATCACAGTATCACCAAGGTTGGAAGAGACCTCACAGATCAGTTGTGATTAATCAGTAGGTGAAATGTGTTTGCAATTAATTTCTTAAAAGAAATTATGTTTTAAGATAATTTCTCATTTTAAGACGCTGCTGGATATGTTTGCACTTAATTTCAGTATTTTTATTGTTTAATAACTGATTTATTTCTTTATTTTTTTCCCCAAGCTGTGGGAAGTTTATGGTGACCGAAGATGTCTACGAACATTTATTGGTAATAGTACTCTTTTAATTGATACTGGTTTGAAACATTCATGGAAGAATGAGTTGGGACAGAATGGCTGGAGAGCAGCCAGGAAAAAAAGGGATCTGGAGGTGCTGGTTGATAGTAGACTGAACATGAGCGAGCAGGGTGCCCAGGTGCCCAGGAGAGCCAATGGCATCCTGGGCTGGCTCAGGAGCAGTGTGGGCAGCAGGACAAGGGAGGTTCTTCTGCCCCTGTACTCAGCACTGCTCAGGCCACACCTTAAGTGCTGTGTCCAGTTCTGGGCTCCTCAATTTAACAAAGATGTTGAAGTACTGAACATGTCCAGAGAAGGGCAGCAAGGCTGGGGAGAGGCCTGGAGCACAGCCCTGTGAAGAGAGGCTGAGGCAGCTGGGGGTGTGCAGCCTGCAGCAGAGGAGGCTCAGGGCAGACCTCATTGCTCTCTACAACTACCTGAAGGGAGGCTGTAGCCAGCTGGGGTTGGGCTCTGCTGCCAGGCACCCAGCAACAGAACAAGGAGATGCAGTCTCAAGGTGTGCCAGGGGAGGTCTAGACTGGATGTTAGGAGGAAGTTGTTGCCAGAGAGAGTGGTTGGCATTGGAATAGGCTGCCCAGGGAGGTGGTGGAGTTGCTGTCCCTGGAAGTGTTCCAGAAAAAGCCTGGCTGAGGCACTTAGTGCCATGGTCAGTTGATTGGCCAGGGCTGGGTGATAGATTGGCCTGGATGATCTTGGGGGTCTCTTCCAACCTGGTTGATTCTATGATTTAGCTTAGCTTATTAATTTATCATAGAATGAGAGTTGGAGGCATCCAAAGGAAATGGTATTCACTATGTGCTTAGCAATAAGAATGAATAAAGGTGCAGATCTTTAGTGAACCTTTGTCATTGTTCCAGACAATTTAATGTTGATGTAGAACATCTCATGACCCTTAAAGCAGAGCATTAATGTACTGCAGTCATCAATTCTTTACACAAGACTCCTTTGCAAAAGCAGAATGATGAAATTAAATCTTCATGCTGAGAACAGCAACCCTCTGAATTTATTCAGTAAGGGAATGTCATGGTTTGATGATTCCATCTTAAATAGGTGGCCCCTTCTAGTGCAAAAGCCTGGGAAATTTTTGTTAGGTTCAGCTGCTCTTTGTCAGTGTAACAAGTGCTTTTTAAAGCAGGTACCTGAGACAGAGAGAGAGAGAGAGAGAGAGAGAGAAATACATACATCAGAGCAGCCTTGAGTGCTGAACAAAAGCATCTGATTCCCCTTTTGAAACAGGAACATTTCCAGAACACTCAGTGAATGTATGTTGAGTAACAGGAAAGAAGGTTTTTTTTCACCTAATACTTCTGATGACAGCAGTGTTGCCAAGATGATGGCTCAGAAAAGGTTGCCTCTCAACAGACTGTTCTTCCTGAACAGTTTGACTGTTCTTCTCAAAGGGTCTTTATTATCAACCAGCTTCACCTGCTGCTTTGCTATATTTAAGTTACTGTGTGCCAGTATTTTAACTAAATGATCTCCTACAAGTCTGATGACAGTGGTCAGATGAAAGTATCAGGGTTGGGGAATAGTAAAGTTAACATCAGATGAAAGCATTCTTAATTTTCTGAAATTCTTTCCCATATTTTGTACCTGATTTCTAGTAACAAATGTTTTTACTTTCAGTGCATCTCCTGTAGTGTTTGGCTCTCCTCTTCTTCATTAGATATGCACAGTACAGTGTTTTAAACTTCTGCTTCTCTTACCTGTGACCAAAACAGTCTTTGAAGCCAACAGTACTTAAAGTTCTGCTTCTATATCAATTTCTGAGTGATGCACAGTGGTTGGTTGTGTGCAGTGCTATTGTTTCTCTTCCCAGTGCTTGGGTGGGGTGAAGAGGTTGTGCTTATTACTCTTCAGGAGCTGATTTTTCTTTCTCACTTGAATCATTCTTTACTCACAAAGAACTTCCATAAGCAGCTTCCTTGATCACTTTGAGTCGTTACAGACAGGGGAATTTTAACTTGATTAATGTCGTGGGTTTTTTTAATTAACTCTAAGCATGAATGGGTGGAAGTTTATCATCACAATTTGTCTGTTTTGCAGGACATAGCAAAGCTGTTCGGGACATCTGTTTTAATAATGCTGGCACTCAGTTCCTTAGTGCTGCATATGATCGCTACCTGAAACTCTGGGACACTGAAACAGGTAGGCTTGTACTTGGGGGCACTCTTAATTGGCACCATCTTTAATTAACAGTAAATATCAAGATATGTTATCAGTCAGATTCTTGTCTCATGGTTCAGTGTTTAGGCTTTCTGTTACACAATGATTCATTTTCTTATTCCCCCCTGAATGATAGAATTGCTTTGGTTAGAAAGGACCTCTAAGATCACTGAGTCTAACCATCGACCTAGCACCACCATGGCCATTAAAACATGTCCCCAAGTGCCATGTCCACACACTTCTTGAACGTCTCCAGGGATGGTGACTCTTCCATCTCCCTGAGCAGCCTGTTCCAATGCCTGACCACTCCTTCAGTAAAGACATTTTTCCTAACCCAACCCAAACCTCCCCTGGCACAACTTGAAGCCAGTTTTCTTTGTCCTATTGCTAGTTCCTTGGGAGAAGAGGCCGACACCCACCTCACCACAACCTAAACCTCCCCTGGCACTAACAGCCCGTAGAACTTCTAGCCTGATGCACTAGGACTGACTTTTCTGTTGCAGGGCAGTGCATTTCAAGATTCACAAACAGGAAGGTTCCTTACTGTGTCAAGTTCAATCCTGATGAAGATAAACAGAATCTCTTTGTTGCAGGAATGTCAGACAAAAAAATTGTCCAGGTATGTCTGCTTACTATGACCTCCTTTAAAAGTTCTGATCTTTAGTAAATGGAAGGTCTTAGTCTGAGTCTTCTCTTTGCAGTGGGATATTCGAAGTGGTGAGATCGTGCAGGAATACGATAGGCACTTGGGAGCTGTCAACACCATTGTGTTTGTGGATGAAAATAGGAGGTTTGTGAGTACTTCTGATGACAAGAGCTTAAGAGTCTGGGAATGGTAAGTTTAAACTTTCATATCTTAAAATACATTGTGAGCAAATTGAGAAGTGAGTTTATTTTTGAATATGTCACAGAATGTCAGGAGCTGGAAGAGACCTCAAAAGCTCATCCAGTCCAACCCCCCTGCAAGAGCAGTATCACCTAGACCAGATCACACAGGAATGCATCCAGGCAGGTCTTGAGTATCTCCAGAGAGGGAGATTCCACAACCTCCCTGGGCAGCCTCTTCCAGTGTTCTGTCACCCTCACAGTGAAAAAATTCTTTCTTATGTTTCCATGGAACTTCTATGCTTCAGCTTCCATCCATTGCCCCTTGTCCTGTCATTGGGCATCACTCAGCAGAGTCTGGCTCCAGCCTCTTGGTACTTACCCCTTACATCTTTATAGACATGAGTGAGGTCACCTCTCAGTCTCCTCCTCTCCAAGCTGCAGAGCCCCAGCTCCCGCAGTCTCTCCTTGTAAGCATGATGTTCCACGTACGTGTTATGTATACATAACACTTAGGATTCTGGGCTGTACTGAAGCCTAGCTAGCTGGGGAAGAGCTGGCTTTAAAACCCTGCTCTGGTTTAATGCTGGAGACACTTCATGGATTTTCCCTTCTCTCAGAGAAAGACATAAGACAGCCCTGTCAGCCTGATGCATGCTGCATTCCATTAGTGATCTCTGTTCTCTCTCCTTTCCCTAAGGGTGTATTAGCCCTAAAATGAATGTTTTGAAGAAATGCCTGCTCTGTTCCATTAGTGTGTGTTGGGTTTGAATGCGTTGAGCTTGGATGTGCAGAGTGTTATGTAATATATAGTAGTTTAGTGCAGCCTTGTTTCTGGTTTTCTGGTAGTCTGGCAATCATTGTTACCCACAGTGTGAATACAACAACTGACAGAAAAGTGAAGATCTATCCAAGAAAAGCTCACATTTTAAATGGCTTCCAATTCTTAAACAAATCTCCCCTATCTGAAATGTTTTCCAGAAGGGTCTGGGTCCTAAGATTTTCATCTTAGGACTTAAGATTTCTCTAGGATTTCCAATCTCTTCTTGAAATATTCACTCCCATATCTTTAGGTATCCATTTCCTTTTGCTGTTCACACTGCAAAGCTGCTGCACTACACAGCCACTAACTCTGACTAATCAGTTCCTTCCTAGCTTGGCTTTTTTTTTTTTTGTTTCTTCAAACCTAGACAAGAGACTCCAATCTGTGGTGCTCAGATGTTTGCCAGGCAGCCAGCAAAGCCCTCAGCATGTCTGTGATGGACCGATCTTGTTGCCAGTAGCAGCAGTGGTAATGACCAAAGTCTGGGAGCCCAGGCTTAGGCTAGACATGTAATGCTGTCACCATATGTCACTGCAAGAGAGCCTCTCTACAATACCTCCTAATCAGGCACATGCATTTCCCCAGCCCCTTACAGAAAGTTCTTTACAATATCATGTCTGCTAAGGAATGTCTCCTCTCTGACAAGTGGGAGGATGATCTTGCTTGCACAAATCTGTTACTTCCTTGAGACTGGATTGCCCTTGTTCTGTGAGCTTCATCTTGCTGACTGAAATAAATAGCAAAGTGGGTGGATTTAGTCACTGTGGGGAAGAGCTGGAAGAAGGGTTCTGGCATGGGAACGCTGCAACCTGATTGTTCCAGTAGCAGAATTTGTTTCTCTCTGAAGAGAAAACCCTATCTGCTGAGCTTGCTGTACACTAAAGGAAGAGCTCTCTTGTTCAGACAATAGAGAACCCAACTGGAGGCAATACTCTCTAGTACACTCACCAGGGAATTACTTTGGCTTTAGGAAACACAAATGTGATGTGTCATCCTAGGCACAACTTGAAAACCTTTCTCCACAACCTGCCATGATCCATGTTAATCAGTCTCTAGGCATATTCCTGCAATTTCATGATCCCGGTTTTTACAGTGCATTAAAAAGAAGTTACACAGAAGCTTTTGGAGTGTGAAATCCTCCATGGCAAATTATTTCATGTTGCACCTCAAATCCTTTTTTTCCTGAGTTCATAAGGAAAATTATTTGCAGCCTATGAAGAAGGCTGCCCAGATCCCCCTATGTTCTTCAGCACAGTGTTCCTGCAGTATCCAACAAATCAAGCAGAGTTAATTGTGACCGGAGTATGGCCTTCAAAGGCAGTAATTAAAGCTGGTCTAATTGCTTAGATTCAATTGTTTAGAGGAATTCTGTAGTATGTTTTGTAAACACTTTGCCTTGGCCAGAGCTGGTCATGGCTTCAGCACAGCCCAGGAGTTCATCCTGTGCATAAATCTGACCATGCTGTGCAGTGAATTGCTGGAAGTTCAGGCTGCAAGTACAGCACAGGCTCTAAATAGGAATCTTCCTGGGAATACTTCAACATTTCTGTGCTTTCAGGTGTCATGGGATCGTGTTGTCACCAAGTTGGCATGAGTGTCATGATCTGTGTTTTTCCTTCTAGCAATGTAAAATGTTGTTTTGTCTTTGCTTCTTATGGCTCTGACTCTACCTGGATAAACACCAAAATGATTTGGGCAGTTAACTTTGGGAGCTTTTTATTTCCTTTTACCTTCAAATCCTCAAAACAGGAACTGTACAGTGGTAGCTCAACTATCGTCCTGACAGGCTTAGGAACCTTTTCTCTCCTCTTCTCTCCATCACTTCTGGTAGAGATACTGTAGTGCCCTGAGAGAGCTCTTCATGATGTGTGCATCCCCAGACTGGTTTGGATTGAGTTGGATTATTTGTGTGGGGATTTTTAATGTCTTTCTTTGAAAGTGATTTTGTCCCTCCTGCTTGGAAAGAAGTTGTATTAGAACAGTTCTAAACCTGGGCTAACTCAGCCCTTTTGATATTTAGAACTTCTCAGCCTTTGAAATGCTGTGAAGTGGGGAAAGGACTTGAAGATCTTTACATTTGAAAATGCCAGCAGGCAGTGTATCACAGGAGTTTTGAGGTCAGGCAGCCATGACAGCATCTTGCTTGGGAATTCTTTCCAAGGGTTTTTTGAAGGGGGCTGGCTGATGTCATTTAAGCAACTTGACTGGAAGCAAATGGGAAACTTGAATGCACCTTCTTATCCTGCCTAATAGTTTAATGCAGCAGATGCTGCAGCTGCCCCAGGCATGCCTGCTGGGCTTCGGCCTAACGCAGAGCTGACTTGAGTACATGCCAGTAGTGAGCCCCACTTCACCTGTAAAGGGCAAGAAGGCAGCACAGCCTGCACTGCAGTTCACATTCTCCCTCCAGTACTCCAGCAGTGGACTTGCACCTTCTGAGATGAGACTGCCTTTTAATGGGGCATCCAGTGGGATTGCTTTTAACTGGCATTGACAGCTCCAGTCTTGGATGGTGGGAGCTGAGCAAGATCTGACCTTACTGCAGCCTTGTGTCCCGTTGCACATGGGGGCCTTATAAATATCTGAGGGGTGAGTGCCAAGATGAAGGTGCCAGGCTCCTTTTGGTGGTGACAGGACAAGGAACAATGGGTACAAGCTAGAGCACAGGAGGTCCCCCCTCAACAAAAGGAGACACTTCTTTACAGTGAGGCTGCCCAGAATGCTTGTGGAGTCTCCTCTGGAGACTTCAAAAACCTCTTCTGGATATGTTTCTGTGTGACCTGCCCTGAGTGATCCTGCTCTGGCAGGGGGAGTTGGTCTCCATCTCTGGAGGTCTCTTCCCAACCCCAACATCCTGTGATTCTGTGGGGTTTGGAGCTGCAAAAGGATGGGATGGGGCACAGGGAGCTTCTCTGTCCTCTTGGTCAGCCTCAGAGATAATGTAAACTTCCTGTAGTTCCTTTACAGACTTTACTGTCCCACAGTGGTCTGCCCACTGGAGAGCCAGGCCTGTTCTTACCCAAGGCAGTTAGCCCTGCTCTTAGCCACAGAGCACGCTAAAGACATTGCCCTTCTTATTCTGAGGGGTGAATGACTTTATCATTTCACTCACAGGAGTGTTTGTGTTGCTCCCGGACAGCAGAGCAGCTCCTCGCCCTGCTGCCCATGTGCACTTTGTTTAACAGAAGCTGCCAGGAAATAACTTACTCCATGCTAAAGCAGAATTCTAATTACCTTGCTAATGTTGCCTGCCTTGCCATGCAGCAAGGCTCAGCCAGCCAGTACCAGGCAGCCACCCACGCTCTCTGCTCCAGCAGCAGCCCAGCAGCCCTTCCACCCTGTGCATTAGACAATGAAATCATAACCGCCCCCTTTGTATTAATTAATGTTGCTACAGAACAGTTTGCATGTGTTCTCTGCTGAATGCATTCATCAAATCTGTTTTCTGCTGGAGATTTCTTTTGCTTAATGAGAAAGCCATGTGCATGCCCTTCCCTTCGTTCCAGGCTTCTGGGGGTGGAATGAGGAATACTGTGAATATGCACAGACCATTAGTAATTCAGTTGGTGTGGTCAGACCCAAATGGCAGCGGTGCAGAGTAAGGAGCAGGCTCTGCTTGTTCTGTTCCCCAAGCCTTGGTACAGGGCAGTCTGTTCTTAGCATCCACTGACACAGTCCTGCACGCAGTCAAGACTCTGGAGCTCATAGTTCACTTCAGCTGGGAACATTTGGAATTGATTGGCTTTCCATTTGGGGAGGTGAGGAGGAAAAGAGCATTGTCAGAGAGACAAGACAAAGAGACTCCTGGTTTCTGGGTTTGAGTTTGGTTTGTTTATATAACAACAACCCTGAAAAGGCAGCAATATTCCAGTGAAAACAAAATTCCCACCAGCAAGGCATCCCAGGAAGATCCCTGCATTTATCACTCTCTTCTTGCTGCCTATAGAAGAATTTTTAAGGGCTGCAGTTAAACTGGAGGCAACAGTAGCTTTGTGTTACAGCTCTTAACAGATGAAATTCTGATGCTGCTTTAGGCTTTGGGGTAAATTCACTCTGTCAGAGGTTATGGCCCCACAGCTGGAGCTCTCTAGGTGGACATTCAGAACAGCTTTGAGCTTTTCGCATGTCTTGTGTCCTGTAGCCACCTCCATACACACAATCTCCATAGTTCAGTGGCTGAGTAAATCAACTGACTAGAGACAGCCCTTTGGAATAGCTCCATGTCTTCATAACACACATACTTCTTCCTTTTGCAGGGACATTCCTGTAGACTTCAAGTACATAGCTGAGCCAAGTATGCATTCGATGCCAGCCGTGACTTTGTCTCCTAATGGTAGGTTAACACTTCTCTGCTTTCTCAGGCCTAGGTTACATAATCATGTTTTACTGATTATAGCTCTGACGTTACTGTGTTGCCTCTTGTCTCCCCACACTCCCCACCCCCTCAAATCAGTGTGCATTTTTTTCCAAGGCTGGACTAGATCTGGCTTTGATTTAGATGTCTTAGAAAGAACAACTATGTCAAAATGAGGGGTGACATCAGGATAAATGCATCACTTCAAATGTAGACCTTCATCCAGTCCAGGCCAAAGGGCTCTTTTTTCACAGAGTTATGGCATGCTCTTAGCTGTGTTTAAACTATTAAGAGAAACAGTGGTGGGAACTGATGATGGCTGCAAGGTTCTAAGCAAGCTCAGAAGCAACTGTTGTTGTGTGTGACCCTGTTGTTGCTGTCCCTTTCTGTTCTGAGTACAGCGCTTCTCTGTTAATGTTTCTTTTCTTCAATTAGAATCCAAGTGAAGGAGGATAAAAGTTTAGTGACGCCAGCAATCAAGGAAAAGCCTTCTAACAGGACAAAATCTCTGCTATCTGTTTTGGCCAAAATGAAATAGGTTTAGTGTCAACATTATTAAAGTGTTGCCAGCTTTGCAGTTAACAATCCCATTACAGTGAGCAGTGGCTGATCAACTTGTTGCACAGCTGCTGTTTTCAGCCAGCTCTTAGCATCAAGGTAGTGTTTGCTTTGCAGATATTTTATTCTCAGCTACAGAAGTGGGTTTCCAATATTAAAAAAGAAGATTCTGCAGAAAATGGTAGCTGCATCTAAAAATGTTAGCTTCCCAGACTGGCCCTTTTCAGTCCTTGTTTCTGATCATAGAATGGTTTAGATTGGAAGGGACCTCAAGGGCCATCCAGTTCCAACCCCCTGCCACAGGCAGGGACACCTCCCACTAGAACAGGTTGCTCAAGGCCTCATCCAACCTGGCCTTGAACACCTCCAAGGAGGGAGCAGCCACAACCTCCCTGGGCAACCTGTGCCAGTGTCCCACCACCCTCACAGCAAAGAACCCTTTCCCAAGATCTAGTTTGAGTCTCCCCTCTGCCAGTTTGAACCCATTACCCTTTGTCCTGTCATTACAAGACCTTGTCAATAGTCCCTCCCCAGCTTTTTTGTAGGCCCCCTTCAGACGCTGGAAGGCCACTATAAGGTCTCCTCAAAGCCTTCTCTTGTCCAGGCTGAAGAGCCCCAACTCTCATAGCTTGTCCTCACAGCAGAGCTGCTGCAGCCCTCTGAGCATCTTTGTGGCCTCCTTTGGACTTGCTCTAACAGTTCCACATCCTTCTTCTTTTGGGGGCTCCAGAACTGTGATATTGCACAACTTGCTGTAGTCTCATCCAGTTTTTCAATTCATCTCATTCTTCCAGATTGATAGACTGGATTTCTCCCTTCTATTTTCCCCCAGTTCTGGCTGGAGTATTTGATTTCTGAGCTGTATTTGAATATTTGATTGCTGAGCTGTATTTGAGTGTTGATCTCTGAGCTGATGCAGTAATTGATGTTAGGAATGAAGTAGTCATCTTTCCATCTGGGGACATCACCTATCACATTAACTCACATTATCTTTGCCTACAGAAGTCCACTTTCACACCAAAATAAAATGATTTTCAGAATATTTGTGCTAGAGATTGTGCCAGAACACAGCATGCATCATTTTGGAGTTAAATGAGTCCTTTAAAGAACAGTAAATTGAAAACTTTACAGGTGTGGAACAGAGATTTATGGATCTCATCAATTAATTTTTTCTTCCTGAGCAATGCAGGAGACCTTTTCTAGAATAGAGACATGCTTGAGGCTGGGAAAAAATCCTTGCATTCCAAGCTGGTAGCTGGAAGTGTGATGAGATTTACAGTCAAATCAGCACATTTTATGTTATCACTGCTTGCCTAAAACACTGTCAAGGCAGTGATGATAAGCAGTGTTCAAGACAGACGTCTCTGATCTGTGGTGTTCTGTAGCACATCATCTTTGGGTTCTCAGGCAGGAGTTAATGCACTGCCAAGATGCCAAATGAGATAGAGTTAAGATTAGAAAAACATGAGGGTGTTTTTCCTTCACTAAAGTGCCTTTACTAAATTGCATTCCACTGGGGCAGAGAAAACTAAATAGTTGCACAAAAAGAAGGTTTTTCAAACTCCTGAGTCTACCTTAGACCTGTTTGTCCCATAAAGAAAATGAGAGCTGGTAATCTTACTCACAGAACAGGTAAGCAGATGGATTGCAGCTAGAGAAGGCTTTTTTTGCCCTTACCTGAACTACCTGAATATGTGCACCAGCAAAGCTTGCTCAGTGGCTTTAGAACTTTCCAGCACATTGTTGTAACAGCCAGAGCACATCCCATAGGAATAGGTATCCCAAATCCTGTCAAATGTAAGGGTTTGCCTCCTGGCAGTTGTAGCAGGCAGGAACAGTATCAGCTGCTACCCAGAGCTCTGATACACAATGAAAATCAGGATTAAGGCAGTGCAAGAAAAGGTAAGAAAAACCTCTTGAAGCATTCCAGGTAAGTTTGTTTCTTTGGGTGCAGCACTCTGCTCATGCCTTTGCTTGTTGCTTTTGTAGGGAAATGGTTGGCTTGCCAGTCGATGGATAACCAAATTCTGATCTTTGGAGCTCAGAACAGGTTCAGATTGAACAAGAAGAAAATTTTCAAAGGCCACATGGTAGCTGGCTACGCTTGCCAAGTGGATTTTTCACCTGACATGAGGTAAGTTTGTGTGTGAATGACTTTCACCTTAGAACAGGCTGGCACAGACACCAGCTCTCCTTCTGAATCCTCTGCAGTCTCCAGTCCAGCCACCCTGGTAACTGAGCAGGGCTGGGCTGGAAGGGACCTCCAAGGGTCATTCAGTCCAAACCCCCTCTGCAGTCAGCAGTCATATCAGGTTGCCCAGAGCCCTGTCGAGCCTTACCTTGAACATCTCCAGGCCTCAACTACCTCCCTGGGCACCCTGGTCCAGTGTTCCACTACCCTCACGGTGCAGAACTTGTTCCTCATAACCAATCTAAATCTGCTCTTCTGTTTTGAAGGCATTACACCCATCCTGTCACTGCAGGCCTTTTGCAGCAGTCCCTCTGCATCCTTCTTGTAGCCCTTTTCAGGTACTGGAAGGATGCTTTTAGGTCTCCCTGGAGCCCTCTCTTCTCTACCCAAAGGCAGTAAGCTTACTCTTGTCATTTGACAGGACTAAGCTATACTCAGTGGTTGCTCTGAGCAACATGTATCAAACAGCCCGGGTAGTGCAGGTTCCCCAGTCTGCAAAGATGATTTCTGCTGCTCTTAAAGCATCCAGAGGCTCCCCTCCTTTTGCTTGGCCAGAATACAGCACAGGGAGGCTTCTGCTTCTGGCTTGTGTCTGGATCTTTTTGTGCAGACCTGCAGCACTGGGTTTGTTCCTGCAGTATGCACTTGCCTGCAGTGACTGGGATTTGGCCATGCCCAGTTTCCCCCCTGTGCTGCTCTAGTCTGGGTATCCTCATTTACTGTCCAGAGAACCATCTTTTTGCTCCTGCTTGCTTAGTAATGTGCCCATACATTTCCTGCTGTGCCTACACAGGGCATTGGTTACTACAGAACTGGAGAATAACCTCAGCAAAGCTGGAGGGAAAAGCAAAGAGTCTAAAGATTTCAGAGCTTCTGTCACTGTCTCTTGCTACTGTGTTCTTTACAGTTGCAGAACAGAGTGCATGGTGAAATGGCATCACTTAGCACATTTACCTTGCAGCTGGTGAATCAGCTTCTGCGGGACTTGTGTGCCTTAGAGCACAGCGTGGCTGCTGATGCTGCTAGGTGTGTTTGCAGGCTGTCAGGCACAAAGCTCAGGGGGTGAAGCTCTTTGCTTAGTGTAAAAGTATTGCAATACAAACAATCTTCAGCCATGATACAGCTGTTCTTTTAATCCTGTGTACCATAGCTATGTGATATCTGGGGATGCAGACGGAAAACTGAACATCTGGGACTGGAAGACAACAAAACTCTACAGCAGATTAAAAGCACATGACAAAGTCTGTATTGGGGCAGTGTGGCATCCACATGAAACATCTAAAGTCATCACGTGTGGCTGGGATGGTCTGATTAAATTATGGGACTAAATAGGGTGCTACAGAGATCTAACACTGCCAGTCCTGCATACATCTGGTACCCAAGTGAGGCCTGCTGTGAGCAGACGTTTCTCAGTCCACAGCTCTGTACATACACATTAAAAGTGGGAAATCTTCTCAAGTCACAACCAAAAGGATACAGCTCTAAATAGGACACTCTGAGAAGGAGAAGCTGAGGTCACCTGAAGCATGCAGCATCCAGTGTTTGTCCTGTCACCCTTTGTGCTCTTGTAAAATAAAACAGTTTTCAGAATAAACTGCTTTTTTTTGTGATTCTGGCTGTAAAGGGAGGGAACTGGCAATTGTCTAACGCTCTTCCTAAGGAGGAGTCTTTGCTGTATGCTGCACTAGAGCCGGGCATGATTTCTGTCCCTGGCTTTGGGGTGGTATTTTATCATCCCCATGAGAGCTCTGTCTTTATAGAACACAACTCTGCTTGCTAAGATCTGTTAACTTGCAGTAGAAGTGAAGAACTAATCCAGCTAGAAGTCATCAGGTAAAACTGGCTCTTCATAAATCTTTCTGCATCATGCTGATCACTGAGTTTCAGCTTTACAGGTACCCTTCCATCTCAAGCTTTTGCTTGCAGTGGTTGTGTTAAGTCTTGTTTTTCCTCTTCCCATGTCCTGCTCTCTTCCAATAAGCATGACACAACACCACCAACCAAGTGAATGTCTCTTGTTGAGTTTGCAATCTGCTGTATTACAAGCCCCAGGAAGTTTTGGAGAGGTTAATGTATATACATGGGATGCTTTTTCCTCTTTACAGAACTTATTTTTAATAAACCCTTTTCTAATAACTCTGCTTCTCTTCATTCAGTTTGTCTAGCAGTGTCCTTGGAAAATACTCCCTACCTTTTCATCTTTGCAATTTGCAGTTGTACCAGCAGTCAGATAAACTCATTTTCTTGCACTGTTCATGTAAAACTATACAAACTGGAAGTAAGAGGGGGTTAAAAAAAAGCCTTTTAACTCCCTACCCACTCTCTTCTTGAGCACAGAAGGGAAATGCCTAACAAATTTATCCCAGTGATTAGTTTTTAATTACAGGCTTGGATTACACTGTATTGTTTACCATAAATCCAATCACTGCTCATCAGTTCTAACCAGGAGCAAAGGAGCAGCTGCCTGAATTTGACAGCAGGATAAATGGTAAGGTGCTTCTGTAGAGGAGCCCAGAACTGGACACAGCACTCAAGGTGTGGCCTGAGCAGTGCTGAGTACAGGGGCAGAATAACCTCCCTTGTCCTGCTGCCCACACTGCTCCTGAGCCAGCCCAGGATGCCATTGGCTCTCTTGCCCACCTGGGCACACTGCTGGCTTATGTTCAGCTACTCTCTACCAGCTCCCCCTGGTCCCTCTCTGCCTGGCTGCTCTCAGCCACTCTGTCCCCAGCCTGTAGCACTGCTTGGGGTTGCTGTGGCCAAAGTGTAGAACCCTGCACTTGGCCTTCTTAAATCCCATCCCATTGGCCTCTGCCCATCCATGGAGCCTGTCAAGGTTTCCCTGCAGGGCTCTCCTACCCTCCAGCCGATCCACCTGCTCCTAGCTTGGACTGTACCCTCCACAGGCAGAGAGGGACCAGGGGGAGCTGGTAGAGAGTAGCTGAACATGAGCCAGCTGTTCCTGTTTCTTGTCTCTTCGGGGGCGAGGGAGAGTGAGCTGCTGCTGTGGCTCAGAGGGTGAATTTCTTACCTTCTTTCACAAGGAAGCCTTGAGAGTCCTGAGCTGGGAGTTGAGTTTTGGTGTGTGCTGTGCCCTGAGTGCTGCTTCAGGAGAAAATGGGCTGAAATCATTTAGAAATTTTCTTCCTCCAACCCTCATTTCCTAAATGGAGATATGGCAGAGTGCCCTGCCCATTAACAGCTTCCAAGTAGAGGGGCTTGGGCAGGAGGAACAGAGCAACCACAAAAACTTCTCACAGAAATAAATACAGCCATTAGCTCCCACTGCAGCAGCCTTTAAATCATCATGCCCCAAATTTAAAGGCCTTAACAGCCTTTAAATCATCATGCCCCAAATGTTTTGAGCCTGTGGTTTCCCATGTGTCACCCACCAGGCAGCAAGATCTATGCACACGAGTGTGTATCCCACATACAAGAGCATAATACACTGGACAGTGCCTGCAGGGAACAGAACCAAAGCAACTTTGACTCCAGCACTTCTGCTGGGAGTCGAGATTCAGTGCTTGCAACAAGCCCAGAATCAAAATTTCTCCCCCCTCCCCTAGAGTCTTTCAGATCCAATCCTTTGTCCCTCATAGCTGGCCACCCTCGTAATCTTTTCTGGAATTTCTCACATCTGCACTCAAGCCTGCAGGGGGAATTTTTCCTGAGGATAATTCCCCCCCACCTTTGTCAGCCTGAGAGTTGTGAACCCCACAGCTCACTTTGTCTGCTGCGCAGGATAGCCCCTGCCTGTCTCGCTGGGCTGAGTCTGGACTTGTCTTCCCTGCAGCCACCTGGAAAAGGTTTCTTGCTGGGCTAACCAACCCCAATCCTATCACACAATCATGGAATGGTAGAGGTTGGAAGAGACCTCCCAACTCCCTTGCCTTTCTCTTTCCTTCAGTTTCACGTTTGGTTTGCTGCAAATGTCGGTCAGACCAAGTCCAAACAGAGACCCCCGAGGCTGAGCCTTGTGTGTGAGCAGAGCCAGGGAAAAGGCAGCGCTGGGAAGATGTTTGGAGTTCCCCCAATTTATTCTCCTCTTCAGGAAAGGAATGGGACAAAGTGACTGAAGCTGAAAGGAGCTTCCTGGGCGGGCTGGAGCCAAGCCTGTCAAGCTGCTGGGAAGGGAGCTGCAAGCTGGAGCTCAGGCTGATGTCACAGCAGCAAGATTTAGTTCCCCTGGATCATGCATCTGCAACGCTCAGCCATGATGTGCCAAGCTGTTGCCACTTAAGATTAATACCAATTACTTTTACAGTGGCAGCTTTACACATTGAGCTATCTCCATCCTTCTTGGAGTTCTGCCTGGGAAACTTGATAGTTCCTTTGGCCTTGTGCCACTTTTTCTCGGGGTTTGGGTGGTTGTTTTTTTTCCTAAGCAAGAGGGAAACATCCCACAGCTCCTCGTGCAACTTGCTGGTGAGGAGGCTCTGTTTGGAAGCAGATGGCCTTGGCATCTGTCTTGCTCAGAGTTTATAATTGTCCCCAGTAAGCTGGGGCTGCTCAGTCTTTGCCCTCATTAGGAGGAACAAATCTCTGCATGGCTGCATAGCCAGAGAAGCCCCAAGATTCTCTTGTAAAAAGCCAATTTTTAGCCATGGGGCAGATGTTCAACATCCCATTTAGCACCGTGGGCTTTGAAGGCTGAGTTGAACAGGGAGCCTTGGAGCTCTGGCAGCCCGGAAGCGCAGCGTGCTTGCCTCCTGGAGCAGCTGGGCACTGCGACAGCCTGCTCCATGTGACAAGCAGCCTGCATGAGAGGGAACACGCTCCAGGGAGCAGGGGAGGGAGGGGAATTTTCCTTGGAAGACTTCAAACAGTTGAACCTCTACACCAGTTGCCAGGGAGGTTGTTCCTCTGGAGAGTACTTACCATAGAATCATTGAATGTCAGGGGCTGGAAGGGACCTCCAAAGCTCATCTGGTCCACCCCCACTGCCAGAGCAGGATCACCCAGAGCAGATCACACAGGAACACATCCAGATGGTTCTTCAATATCTCCAGAGAGGGAGACTCCACAACATCCCTGGGCAGCCTGTTCCAGTGCTCTGTCACCCTCACAGGGAAAACATTCTTCCTCAGGTTCAGTGGAACCTCCTATGCCTCAGCTTCCACCCACTGCCCCTTGTCCTGTCACTGGGCATCACTGAGCAGAGCCTGGCTCCAGCCTCCTGGCACTCACCCTGCACATATTCATAAACATTAATGAGGTCACCCCCAAGTCTTCTCCTCTCCAAGCTAAAATGTTAATTTCATTAGCAGACACTCAACACTTCAGTCTTATCCCTGGCAGTAAAAGATGTCTTTTCTGTCAGGCTTGCTGATGAAACCCCAGATGCCCCCATGGCTGTCTTGCAGCACTCAGAGAAAACTGCTGGTGCTGTGGTGGCAATGCCCCAGAATGAGCAGGGACACTGCACTGGTCCTCATGCTAGAGCTGGCATTTCCACTCAGCACACAGCAGGTTCCTGCTCTCACCTTGTGTAAGGTCATAGAATGGTAGGGGTTGGAAGGGACCTCGAAAGCTCGCCCAGTCCCCCCCTGCTAGAGCAAGCTCACCTAGCGCAGGTCACACAGAGACATATCCAGGTTGGCTTTGAAAGGCTCCAGAAAAGGAGACTCCACAACCTCTGGGCAGCCTGTGCCAGTGCTGCAGCACCCTCACCCTCGCAGGAAAGAAGTTTCTCCTCCTGATGAAGTGGAACTTCCTCTGTTGTAGCTTATATCCATTATTCCTTGTCCTGCCATCAGGATAAGGGACACAGCATGGGCTGTCCCTGCAAAAGGCTTTCTGAACCAGCTGAAGCTCTTTTCAACAGGCAGGTCAAACTGTGCTTGTGTTTGAGGGACGAGAGCCATTGGTTACCACAGATGATTCCCTTCAAGTGCTGGGCTCGCTCTGAAAGGCAGTGGAGGGAGGCAAGGATAAATCTGTCTCTGAATGTAGGTCAGCTCTGAACTTCCACCGGCACTAAACCAGGTCTCTGCTGGCTGCAATTAAATGTCACATTGTGTTAACAAGCAGGAAGAAATCAAGAGTGATTTCCTACTGACTAACCCTGAGGATCCTCTCAAGGGCAAGGGAGCGGCTAATGAAGCTCATGGAATCAAAGTTTTTGAACCAACCAGATGGTCTCAGCTGCTAAATAAGCCACCAGAGAGCAGGAGTGCTATCTCTTCAGGTGTGCTACTGGCTGATCTGTCCTCCTGGCATCTGCCAGGGAAGGCCTGACATATGGTCCCTTTACACTTTGATCTCCCACAGTTGAGAGGCGCTGAAGAACAGCCCTGCACAGCTCACCCATGGGATCAGAGCCCGGGGCCAGAAGTGCAGGTGATAAATGTCAGCTTTGGGAGTGCAGCAGGAGGTCAGACCTTTCTTTGGTCAAATTTTAGAACCTTTCAGGAATTCAGGCAGGGACCAGTTTCACTGGAGAGGTGTGCTGGTGTCCTAACATCCCCCCCACGCTGCTGTGGGCTCTCTAGGCAGAGGCAGTGCTGCAGTGCCAGCTGTGATGTTTGGGGGATGTACATCTGTTGCTGCTCTTCATCTTAGAATCACAGAATCAACCAGGTTGGAAGAGACCTCCAAGCTCACCCAGTCCAACCTAGCACCCAGCCCTGGCCAGTCAACCAGACCATGGCACTAAGTGCCTCAGCCAGGCTTTACTTGAACACCTCCAGGGACAGCGACTCCACCACCTCCCTGGGCAGCCCATTCCAATGCCAATCACTCTCTCTGCCAACAACTTCTTCCTAACATCCAGCCTAGACCTGCCCTGGAACAGCTTGAGACTGTGTCCCCCTGTTCTGTTGCTGCTTGCCTGGCAGAAGAGACCAACCCCACCTGGCTACAGCCTCCCTTCAGGTAGCTGTAGAGAGCAATGAGGTCTGCCCTGAGCCTCCTCTTCTGCAGGCTGCACACCCCCAGCTCCCTCAGCCTCTCCTCACAGGGCTCTGCTCCAGGCCCCTCACCAGCTCTGTTGCCCTCCTCTGGACACATTCCAGCATCTCAACATCTCTCTTGACCAGGTCACAGGCAGTACCTGCAATTCTAAGCCACAGCCATGTGAAAATCATTGGGGAAATGGCCTCAGACCCACAAAGGGGTCTGTGCAAATAAACCTGCCACCACACACAGCCACCTCTGCAAAGATCTGGTTTAGACCTAGCTGAAACATCTGGTGTACCCAGAAGCTCAGTCTTCAGGAGATGGGAGCTGAATTCATTTAAGCATCTCTGCCTTAGGTAACAAAAATCAGTAGAAAAGAAGGGGTAAGGGCACAAAAGCAAGACCTGAGGAGGGGAGGCTGCAACTCTGCTTGAAGAGATATGCAGGGGAGAGGCACAGATAGTGCATGAAATAAGAGCTGTTCATTTTCTCCCATAATATCACATCGCTGCCTGAGAATGATAAATGGCTTTTATCTATCATGTATCACAGATAAGGTTTCCTTTACAATTACCATAGTTAGTGGAAGCTTTTCTTGCAGAAGATGTATTCACTGCAGCCTGAGTTGCTCCTGACACTGCCTGGCAATCCTGAGCAGGAGATAAGCTGAGAAAAGAAGCAGGATGGGCCCCTACTGCTGTTCTAGAACTTACATATACATCACCACTTCTCATTCAGGACAATCAGCAGTGGGAGATGTGCAGCTTTACCATCTGTGAGAGGCCATGGAACTTGGGTTTTAACCCTTACTTACTGCTTTCTGCAGTGACAATAAGCTACTAGGCTCATTACACTATGACTGAGCAGGAGGAACAACCTGTGTGGGGCTGGAGCCCCACAAAAAGCCAAGATTGGAGCAAGTCCATTCTGTGGAAAATGGGAGCTGAGCCATTCTGTGGCACAGCAGAAGTGACCATTCCAACAAGTTAAGCACTGGGTTAGGAAATCCTGGCACCCTCTCACGTTGTAATGAAGCTGCCTTGTTAAAACAACCCCAGCACTCCATGTACCAGGGGTGCAGCAAGCCTGACCTGACACAGAGGCATTTCCTACTCATTTCCAGAAGTCAGGTTGGGTTGTGTAATACCTGGCTCAGAGATGGCAAGATGTAGCTTGGCCCTGAGCAAAGTGCTTTGCCCAGCATTTGAAGCAGAAGTGTGCCCAGGTAGCCAAGAAGGCAAATGACATCCTGGCCTGGATCAGGAACAGTGTGGCCAACAGGACAAGGGAGGTTATTCTGCCCCTGTACTCAGCACTGCTCAGGGCACACCTTAAGTGCTGTGTCCAGTTCTGGGCCCCTCAATTCAAGAGAGATGTTGAGGTACTGGAATGTGTCCAGAGAAGGGCAGCAAGGCTGGGAGGGTCCTGGAGCACAGCCCTGTAAGGAGAGGCTGAGGGAGCTGGGGGTGTGCAGCCTGCAGAAGAGAAGGCTCAGGGTAGACCTCATTGCTGTCTGCAGCTCCCTGAAGGGAGGCTGTAGCCAGGTGGGGTTGGGCTCTTCTGCCAGGCAAGCAGCAACAGAACGAGGGGACACAGTCTCAAGCTGTGCCAGGGGAGGTCTAGGCTGGATGTCAGGAAGAAATTCTCCAGAGAGAGAGTGATTGGCATTGGAATGGGCTGCCCAGGGAGATGGTGGAGTTACCATCCCTGGAGGTGTTTAAGAGGAGGCTGGATGGGACACTCAGTGCTATGGGTCAGTTAATTAGAAGGGTTAGGTGCTAGGTTGGACTGGATGATCCTAGAGGTCTTTTCCAACCTGGCTGATTCTGTGATCTTGGGCACAGGGGACCAACACACCTGCAATAGATCACGGTGACTCTGAGGACTGCAGGGCAGAGGATGTGATGGTCCCTCTGCCTCCCTCTGGGAACTGAGGCAGTGGAAAGGGTGAAAAGGGAAAGGAGGGTATCAGAGGAGAGAAGGAAACGCCAGGATAACAAGAGAATGAACAGTACAGGGACAGAGAAAGAGACTTGTTAGAAACACCAGGCTGAGGCAGAGCAAGGGCAGAGCACTGAGCTCTGCAGAAGGCAGTTACAAAGGCTGTGTATCAAAGACACAGCTTGGAGTCACCTTGTGCTCTAATGCCAAGTGTGAGGTCAAAGTTCTTGTAAAGAGAAGAAAAAAACAACCTACCATCTGTTTTTAGCTCGCTCCATTCCTTACCTCCTGAGGCAATGGCCAAGGCTGGCTCCTGGGAGTGCACTGCAGACTACCCACATGCCAGCATGAAGAGCCTCAGCACGGCCATAGACCTGGGCACCTGCCTGTGCCACCACCTCTGCCAGCATCTCTGTGTTACAAAGAGGTGGCCAGGCCAGGGAGACACCTGGTGAGGAGGCAGCCCAGGTGCAGAGCTGGAGAAGGCAGACAGCCAAGCCTTCAGCTGCCCCCCAGGCAAAGGAAGACGATCAGCTTTCACTTGCAGCTCCTTCAGACAAGCATCTCACAAGATGCTTCTCGTTTGCTACAGAGGAATTGGACACAAGCTATTCTTCGAGCAGATGACCTAGGGAAGCCTCCAGAGGGTGAGGAGGTGGTGGCAGCTTTCCTGACAGCTGGGTCTGTGTCCCACCATCTCCTGTCTCAGAAGCACTGAAGCTGCTCCCTGCAGCCAGACTGCCTTACAGAGCTCAAGTCAGAGCACTCAGAAGCTGCTCAATGTCAGAGGTGTGAATCGAGCTTGCCGGTGATTCCTGCCTCTGCCAAATCCAGCTGGAATTTGCCAGGGGGTTCAAGAACAGCCTGTTCTTGCCTGAAACGTGTGCTGGAGGAAACAAGACTAAAGTAAAGAAGGTGCAAAACAAAGATGACCACTTTATAGAGAAGCAACACGTGACCCTTGCTGGGACAGGCACTGCCTGGTGATTGCTTTCCTGTCCCAAGGGCTGGTGCAGCTGAGGGAGCAAAGCCTCCCAGGGGGGTGGCCTCTACCTCAGCATGCCTAATAAAGCCCTGCTGTTAGCCCCAGCCCAGCCAACCTTCCCCAGAACCCCCTGTTCTAGGAGACAGTGACTCACTGGCAAGCGTATTGCTGCACAGGCTCGCACCAGGGCAACTCCAGTGGCAGCTCTTTGGGCAGCACTGGCAGCAAGCTCCAGCCCACCTCGCTGGCAGCCTCTGTGTGCAGACTGAGCAGCTCCAGCCAGTGATGCCAAAGTCCTCTTGAGCAGCGCTGCGGGGCCAGATGGCTCACAGTCACACACCATAAATTCCTCTCTGCTACTTCCATCTTGTATTTACCCAGCTCAGTGTGTAACAGCTACTAGCGTTGAAGGCTTCCTTCTTCAGGAACATCTGTGGCTTTGACAAGTCCTTGTAGGTATGGAAGAGCCTGAAGTCCTTCAGCTCCAGCTCGCGGAGCAGGCTGTACCAGTAGCGCACCACGGAGCTGTCGTTGCCGCTGACCTCAAAGCCAGGCCAGTGGACGTGCACCTCGAACACCAGCTGCCCTATCTGCTCCACCACATCTTCCAGCACCAGGTTCTCCAAAATCTTCCACTCAGCACTCTCCACGTCTGCCTTCAGGACATCGATCTGCAACACAAACACCATCAGTGAGTGACAGTGTGGGGGACAGCGAAGGGCTCTGCAATTACAGCTGAGGCCAGGCTGGTCAGTTTGATAACAAACTCAGCTGTTCTTACCTGTATTCAAAAACAGCAGATGGAAAATCCCACAGCATCCTAACACAGCACATCAGCTTTCACCCTTGCCTCCTCATAGCCCTTTCTCCTGCCTCCAAGCCCTGGTCAGAAAGGTTTTGTACCCTGGGTGGCCAAAGCAGCTCATCCTGCAACCAAAGCACGTTACTGTCCCTTCACAAATCTCGTGGTGGCATCAAAGCTATGGAAAAAGGGAACCCACCTACATAAACAAAGACACTAAGGCATCACTGCTCCTTCCTTCTCCATCATAAAACCCCATGCCACAAGGTAACACACTAGCAGTGATCTCTTGTGCCGCTGTAGAGCAGTGTCCTCATAGAATCATAGAATCAACCAGGTTGGAAGAGACCTCCAAGATCATCCAGGCCAACCTAGCACCCAGCCCTAGACAATCAACCAGACCATGGCACTAAGTGCCTCAGACAGGCTTTTATTGAACACCTCCAGGGATGGCAACTCCACCACCTCCCTGGGCAGCCCATTCCAATGCCAATCACTCTCTCTCTGCCAACAACTGCCTCCTAGACCTGCCCTGGCACAACTTGAGGCTGTGTCCCCTTCTTCTGTTGCTGCCTGCCTGGCAGAAGAACCCAACCCCACCTGGCTACAGCCTCCCTGCAGGTAGCTGTAGAGAGCAATGAGCTCTGCCCTGAGCCTCCTCTGCTGCAGGCTGCACACCCCCAGCTCCCTCAGCCTCTCCTCACAGGGCTGTGCTCCAGGCCCCTCACAGCTTTGTCGCCCTCCTGTGGACACCTTCAGTACTGCAACATCTCTCTTGAATTGAGGGGCCCAGAACTGGACACAGCACTCAAGGTGTGGCCTGAGCAGTGCTGAGCACAGGGGCAGAATAACCTCCCTTGTCCTGCTGGCCACACTGCTCCTGAGCCAGGTCAGGATGCCACTGACTCTCCTGGCCACACTGCTGGCTCATGTTCAGCTACTATCAACCAGCAACCCCAGGTCCCTTCCTGCCTGGCTGCTCTCTGCTCCTGGTCTCCACCTGCAAAGGGAAGGTATCGACTATTGAACACTGGAGGGTGCAAGGGATGTACTCACCAAGGGCTGGAAGGCTGTCGTGGGGCAAGCTGTGAAAGAGCTGAAAACAGCACTGGATTTTCAGAGCAGGGCTTGGAAAGTGAGGCTTGACCGAGGTCCATGGCCACAGAGTGAGCAAGGACAAGCCAAGCCCCTGCCCGTCTGCTCCAGCACGACCAAAGGGTTACAGAATCAAAGGCTACATTGTGGCATATCCATGTGCGGAGTGGGAGGGCTGCAAGGACAACCTTCGCTCCTAGCTCGAGTCTGTCAGTCTGTCCAGCCATGGGTCCCTGGAGCAGCTTCACAAGGAGCCACTCTGTGGCCAAGGGGAGGCCGAATGTAAAATGATGCCGCTCCTGCCCTTTCAGCCGAGCAGCACCGCACAGCTGGGCTGGTTTGTTCCCCTTTATACATTGAAATAGGTTACTTATTCTGCAGACACCACCTCGCAGCTCCACCTGTAAGGCAGTTGTGTAGGCACTTGATTCCACACGGATACAGCTGATTCCACACGGGTGCAGTTGCTATAGGAGCATGCTTCAGAAACCACAGATTTTTATCACGGGGAGACTTCTGGAACTTTGAAAGGAGACCAATTATTCAAACCCACTTTTGTTTTGAGTAGGAGGAGGTGGGGCAGGCAGCAGAAATGTTTCTAAGTGTTTGCTTTTGTTTTGCCAGGACCTGGCTTTATGGCAGCAGCAGGACATCTTTTTCCCATGGCAATGCTCCCAGCCCTCATCCAGGTTTGTTTGTTTTTCCCTTGTGACACTAAGTGCCGCTCTGGCTGCTCAGCAGGCACAGCAGCTCTGCCTCTCTTTGCAAAACTGACCCGAAGAGTGGCTGCTAACTAATGTCTCGGTAGGATAAAGAGACTTACTGCAATAGCTGCCTAAACACGCACTGAAATGACCGAGGAAGAAACCGACAGCCAGTGGGGATGTGCTGCACACACAAACCAGGGGCTCCTTGCTGCCTTTAGTGCCCTGCACTGCTCAGAGGCCCGGAGGGAGGAAAAAGTAACTGTCCCTACCCACCAACTTCTCCGATTACTTCCAGGCAGGGCTCCCAGAGTCTCCATTTTATGCCATGGACAGGGTTAAACAAACGGCAGAACAGCTTCGTGTCAGACTGAGTGAACAACGAGCGTCCTGCTAACACCCAATCTAACTTTTGTGATGATTAGACAGCTCAGGAGGTATTTGCCACCAGTGATAAGCAGTGCACTGCCGATAAGAAATGCACTACCACCTCCCAGTGCCTTGATTCTAACTGCTGGTGAAAGGATTAGTGGCCAAATCTATAAATTCAGAGCTCTAATTCACCCCGGAGCACAGCTGGAGTCTGCTGCCAGGCATAAATCCTGGAGAGCAAAGATCTACAGTGCCTGAAGGTGAAGGATGGCAGTTGATTACCCACCAGTTTCAAGCCTTCAGACTAAGGTTGGTTCCTCTTATCTCCCATAAATCCTCTTATCTTCTGCAAACTAACTTGGTAGTCACAGAAAAGCAAGGTGGGGTTGTTTTTGTTTCCTCAGGTTAGCTGCCTCTGCAGCATTGTACCAGCTACACTCAGACAGAAAAAGCCTTTCCTCATGCACAACCAGGCACATAAGAGAGCTGAAAAGAACTTGCTTTCCTTAGTGAAGGTTAACACGTTCTGCGTGAGGCTCATTTCTTCTGTTTTAGGGTAATGACTTGTTACAACCGTGCATCATTTCCTAACGCAGAGATCAGCGCTGTGTTTGCCTTGATGGTTTTTGAATGGCCAGGGTTAAGGGGGTTTTCAGGCTCTGTGCTGCCCCATGGGCACCGTTTAAAGCTCCCTGTAAAGAGGAGTCAATTGAGAGTGAGTAGCTGGAGGAAGCAATTTAGCTGCATTACTTCCAGCAGGAACTCAGCATGTGGAAGCTGCAGCCAGGAAAGGCAAAACCAGCAAATGTGGTACGGGGTCAAGGAAGAATCATCCTTCCCTCTCTGTGGGAGCAGCTCTGTGGTGTAAACCGGGAGCAGGAAGCTGGTTAGAGCTTTGGAGCAGAGGAGTGCAGCCCTGAACTACCCCAAATCCTCTTGAGCCAGAGTGCTGCACTCGGGCTTTGAGGCTGTGAGAAATGAGCCTCTGCTCTGGCTCCCTGATACTGGGGTCTGACATCAGCTCTACAGCAAGGCAAGCCGCTTGCTTGTGCAGCAGGTTTTCCCCTCTCCACCCCAGCACGATTCCTTGTTTTCAGCAGACAACACTCCAGAAAAAGCTGCTTGGTTCATATTTTGCTAGCACACAGCTTTACAGGTAACAAACACGTTCTGGAGTGTGGGCTTCTTAAATGTATCTCCCCTCTTCCCCCAGCTGCAGCCTTTCAGCACCATACTCCCCTCCCCTTCCTTTCAAAACGCACCCACAGCCCGTCCTCTCCAGCAGGCAATGCCTTGGATGTTAAGTCCCTTTCACACAGAATCACTTAACTCTTTTGATTGGAAAAGATCTTTAAGATCATGGAGTCCAGCCATTCTCTAACTCTACCAAGTCTGGTGCTTGGTGCATCACAGATGTTAGGGGTTGAAAGGGACATCCACAGACCATCAATTCCAACCCCCCCTGCCAGAGCAGGACTATAGAATCTAGCTCAGGTAGCACAGGAATGCATCCAGAGGGGTCTTGAAAGTCCCTCAGCATCACATCTCTGCCTCTGAAAGGCCTCCAGGGATGGGGATTTACTCCCTTTTATTCCCAGCCCATGCTGTAATTAATGGCAGACAGGACTCGGGTGAGCCTAGCAGCCAACAATGCTCCCAGCAGCTTGCAACTGCTTCTCCCCATGCGCCCTGCAGTCGGTGGAACCATCCCAGCTCTCTCTGAGCCATCTATGAGGGGACTGGGACTGCTGTGGGCATGTTGTGAGCAACACAGATACTAAAATCGGGAGGAAAGTCAATCACTGCTGTCAGTGATGTAGAGCTCCAGACAGCAGCACTTTTTTAAACTCCTTCACTTCCTTCCTGCTCAGTTTTCCACTCCCCTCTGCCATGGTCTATGTGGCCAGCTCCAAAATGACACCAGGACAACTCTGTCCTGTGAGATTATTTGCTCCCAACATGACAGGCTGACTACATCTTAAATATCTGCTTAAGGCATCAAAGCTGCAGAGCCAGTCTGTGCAGCTGGGTGCTTACATGGTCTCTGGTCTTCTTTGCAGCAAAGGGCAACTGTCCAGTTGAAGTCACTCATGCAGCAGACAGGGCACTGGAACAGAAAGGCAGCAGCAAGGGCAGATGAGCTCCGTTCCTCTGCTCTCACTGCTGATCCTCCACGGTCCTCTGAGTGACAGAGAAGTCTCTTTTTGCTCCCAGTCTCAGAGATGTGCTTCCATGAAAGCCTGACACAGCAGGAGCAGGATATGAAGTCATTCTGTGTGTGCCACTTAAGCTGGAGAAAATGCTTCCAAATCACATTAAGAGAACTTAGTTAACTCACTCCGACAGCCAGCCTCCGGCAGACGAGCAGCTTGCCAGGAGTCACGGCCAGCACTACCCACCCAGAGAGCCAACCCAGTGCATGCAGGAAGCTTCAACCTCAGCTAAGTGCTCAGGGGCACTAGGAGCACCTGGCCCATGGTGTCTGCTCCCAGAAAGGACCCACAGCAGCTCGCCAAATGACTCCCACTCACAGCTGCAGAGCCTAGGCATGAGGGTGACCTGACACTTCTCTTGCCCACTTCTTCCCCTCATCTCTGGTGCCAGGATGCTTCCCACTCTCTCCATATGGAATTAATTTCTCTTTGAAGATTCATTATAGAAAAAGAGACATCACCACCACCAGCAGCCCTCCAGTCCAGCCCAGTTTAAGCAATGTCACTTACTGCAGCAGACAGACAGAAGACAAGACCTTGTATATGGCAGGAGACTTGGTTCAATGCCACTCTATCAGAGGACCAACATGGCCTGAAATCCTCTCTCCCTAGCTGCACTTGGTCAGGAGGCTTCAGGGTTTCACCTGTGGCTTTCCTGTCATCACAAACATCTTTCTTTGCCATAGGATTAATTCTCAGCATCTTCCCATTTAACTCATACTGGGCACTGGACCAGCCAGAGATGGCAGCTTGCTCATTACTCATCTTCTGGTCATAAAATACAACATGTCCCCAAGCCCAAACTGATTTTTGGCCAGGTTTGGTGGGTTTAGTTAGCATTACTCCCAATGACCTTAGGGGTAAGGGTATTGTGCTTAAGATCATATCTAGACTGCCTCCCAGCAAAACCAAGGTTCCTGTACCCAGAGAACAGGATCTAGGAGCCCTCAGTGTGGGGTAACTTGGCACTACAAGTAAACAATGCTGAGGGAGAGGACCTTCCCCTCACAAAAAAAACTAAGCATGAAAAACATCTTGGTACCCCATTTCTTTAAACCACGACCAGTCCCCAGTGCAGGCAACAGGAACCTCACCACTGGCTGAGGACTCAAAGTGTAGCTTCCCCAGAGGAAACGAGGTAAGAAGCCACCACAAAGACATAGCCCCCCAAACAGTGACCTCCTTGCCTGCTCAGACTGGCAGCAGCTCACCAGCACACACTCCTGTGTTCCCTTTCTCAGCTTGCAAGCTGTGGGCTGCACAGGAGCAGATGCAAACAACATCCTCTCGGCAGGTCCCTCAATCCCACAGCTAGATTGCCCAAGTGGGAAAAATCCCACAGGGGAGCTGCAGAAGCCCTGATCTTAAATAATTGATGAGCCTGAGGAAGCCCATGGTGCAGAGACATGTGAAATATGCATTTTGCCAGCAGCAGCCAACAGCCCAGCCTGGAATCACACAGTGTGATTCTGGAAGGGACTGGAAGAGACCTTGAAAGCTCATCCAGTCCAAACCCCCCCTGCCAGAGCAGCATCACCTATGCCAGAGCACACAGGAACACATCCAGGTGGGTTTTTTATACCTCCAGAGAGGGAGACTCCACACCCACCCTGGGCAGCCTGTTCCAGTGTTCTGTCATCCACACAGGGTAAAAATTCCTCCTCATGTTTACATGAAACTTCCTACGGCTCAGCTTCCACCCAGTGCCCCTTGTGCTGTCACTGAGCATCACTAAGAGGCTGGCTCCATCCTCCTGGCACTCACCCTGCACGTCTTTGTAACCACTGCTGAGGTCACCCCTCAGGCTCCCCTTCTGCAAGCAGCAGAGCCGCAGCTCCCCAGGCTGCCCTCCTAAGAGAGAAGCGCAGCTGCCCGGTGCACAGCCCTGCCCCAGAGCGCAGAGCGGCTTTGCAAAGGCGCTCGTTCAGCCATCTCCTCCCGCAGGAGCTGTCCTGCTGCCTGCTCCCCCTGCCAAGGGGGGAAAATCCTTTCATTTCTGTCCTTTTGATCTTCCCGTCGGGCGCCGCCGGCTGGCTTGGGAACGGATGCTCCCTCCAGAGGATAAATACTGCACGCTGGACCCTCAAGTTTCTGTCACGGAAGAGCAACAAAGGTCTGCAGCCCAGCATCGCGCAGTGACAGCAGCCCCAGCTCCATGCTTACATAAAGCCAAGCTGTCCTCGTCTTGCTGCGGGTGAAAGTCAGCAGCAACGTGACAAGCACATCACCAGGGGCCAAGCTGACGCAGGAGGTTTGCACTAGAAAGCAAACAGCTGTGGAATCACAGGAGCACCACGGTTGGAGAAGACCTCTAAGATTACCAAGTCCAACCATTAGCTAATTCTGCCAGGGCCACTACTACACCATCTCCTTGAGCACCCTATCTAGAGAGCTCATAAGTACAGTCAGGGATGGTGATCCAAGCCCTTCCCTGGGCAGCCTGTTCCAGTCTTGGAGAACTCTTTCAGTACGATGCTTTTTTCCTAATGTCCAACCTAAACCTCCCCTGGCACCAACTAATCCCAAATTCCTGAGGAGCAAGATGTGTGACTGTGCATGCCTGCAAGGGATGGAGAGCTTGGCCCACCAAAGAATGGCTGGACACAAAAAACAGCTTTCTGGCTGCAAGACCTACTGCTCTTCATCAATGCAGTGCCCACAGGGGACTTCAAAATACAAGGAAATGAAGCATTCAAGCCCCATCAAATGAAGGATTCAAGTCCCATCTTCCAGAAACATTCACCACACCTTAGAGAACATCTACAGGACGACACAACGCAGCTCCAGTATAACAGAACAGCATTGCTATTCTGCCACAAGAACATTCTGGTGACTCCAGCACCTCCAAGATGCAGCTCCAGTATAACAAAACAGCATTGCTATTCTGCCACAAGAACATTCTGGTGACTCCAGCACCTCCAAGATGCAGCTCCAGTATAACAGAACAGCATTGCTATTCTGCCACAGGAACACTCTGGTGACTCCAGCACCTCCCTGACTAGCCTGCTCCAAAGCCTGACCACTCTTTCAGTGATTTTTCCTGATATCCAATGTCCACAACTTTTCAATGTCAATCACTTCCTGCAAAACGTGAGATGGATGAGTTGCAGAGGAAGCCCAGGGTGCTCATGGAAAGGGGCTTGCTCTCAGCTCTCATTAAACCAGTGGCCTGCCGTAGTATCAGCATCAGCAGACACTCAGCCAAACTAAACCCACGCAGATTCAGGTCACTGTGTTGAAGCAGCTGTTAATGGGTGAAGCAGGAGCTGGGGAGCAAGAATGCAGGTCTGAGACCAGCAGTACCACCTCGTGAAGCAAAGCAGGGTCCCCAGGCTCCTGCTGGAGTCTGGTTTTGGTGGGAGGAGGGACTCGGGAGTACCTGGCTGCTCCCAGCAGCAGCACCTCCACGATGATTCCACGGTGCCTGCTGCAACTGCTGCGCTCTTTGGAATGCAGCTGCCTGACACTGACACAGTGGAATGCTGCTGCTGCTGTCGAGAAGGTGGAACACAGCATGGGAGTGCAGCAAGCTGTGCTGGGAAATGAACACAGCTTGTGCAGCCCTCTGGGAGAGCAGGTTTTTAATACCTGGCTTTTTTCCCTGAAGGGTCTGAGCAACCCAGGCAAAAGTAGCAACGCAAAAAAGAAAACACCCCCCAAAAAAAGAATCCTCCTTTCCTCCTCAGTATTGGCTTTTTCAGAGCATAGTACTGTCTGCCTTCTTTTTTTGTTTGATTTGGTAAGTAGGACCTGCACAGGCTCTGCTTCAGCAGTGAAATGCTTGCATTACGATTCAGGCCTGGCACCAGCCCCTTTCCCGGGGACAGAGAAGGCTCCGCGCCGCTCCGCAGCCACCAGCGCTATCGCTCAAAGCATCTGCGCAGCCTGCTGACAATCGCATACTAAACAGCGCCTCCAGGTCGCTCCCCAGAAACAGCACAGCTAACAACAGCTTGAGAGATGCTGCTGCTGCTGCTGCTGCAGAGAATTCAAATGAGAAGGAAGGGGAGAACCAGGAGCAAAGCCTGTGAAGGAATGTGCCAAGGAGGCCAGTGGGATCCTGGGATGCATTAAGAAGAGTGTGTCCAGCAGATCAAGGGAGGTTCTTCTCCACCTCTACTCTGCCCTGGTGAGACCTCAACTTGAGTACTGCCTTCAGTTTTGGGCTCTCCAGTCTATGAGGGACAGGGATCTGCTGAAGAAGGTCCAGCAGAGGGCTACAAGGATGATGAGGGGACTGGAGCACTGCCTGATGAGGAGAGGCTGAGGGACCTGGGGCTGCTTAGTCTGGACAAGAGAAGACTGAGAAGAGATTTAATCAATGTTTATAACTATCTGAAGGCTGAGGGTCAGGAGTGGGGGACAGGCTCTGCTCACTGCTCCTTGGGACAAGGAGCAACGGATGTAAGCTGCAGCACAGGAGGTTCCAGCTCAACACAAGGGGGAACTTCTTGACTGTAAGGGTCCCAGAGCCCTGGCACAGGATGCCCAGAGAGGTTATGGAGTCTCCTTCTCTGGAGACTTTCAAGGCCTGTCTGGATGTGTTCCTATGTGACCTGAGCTAGATTGTGTGGTCTGCTCTGGCAGGGAGGCTGGGCTGGATGATCTCCTTGGGTCCCTTCCACCCCCTGGCATCCTGTGAGCCTGTGAATGGGCATGGATCCCTGTGCATGGCACAGGGTGGGAGAGGTGGTGAGCAGTAAATCACTGTCCAAAGACCTTTGCTTCCAGAAACATGAGGTCACTAAGTTCATTTCTCCTTGCAGCCAAACTCTTTAAGCTAGTTACAATTAAAGCACTTCACACAGGAGCAGCTTCAGCTGGCTCAGCATGTACAAAGCAATTACCACTCTGATCTCATTATCACTAACATTAAAATATATATACATCCAAGAAAGAAACATCATGTGGCAGCAGCCTGGAGATTACTGAGGGGCAACCAACACAAGGTTAAAAGGAGGTAACATTTCCAACTGCAGATGGGAGCATCTGCAGTTAAACACTGGCACAGGTTGCCCAGGGAGGTTGTGGATGCTCTCTCCCTGGAGGTGCTCAAGACAAGGTTGGATGAGGCCTTGAGCAACCTGTTCTAGTGGGAGGTGTCCCTGCCTATGGCAGTGGGGTGGGACTGGAGGAGCTTCAAGGTCCCCTCCAAGCATTCCTCCATTCTATGATTCTGGGGTTGGTGACTCCACCACCTCTCTGGGCAGCCTGCTCCAATGCCTGACCACTCTTTCAGTACAGAAATTCTTCCTAATATCCAACCTAAGATATTGTGTCACAACACAATAAGATGTTTGTGAATTGAAGCCCTTACTCTGAGTCTTATTAGTCCCTGCCTATGGCAGAGGGTTGGAACTAGATGATCTTTGAAGTCCCTTCCAACCTAAACCATTCTGTTATTCATTCTAACCTCTGCACCAGTTCTGATTGCTCCTTTTGACCAAGTGGAGTAACATTCACCAACTCACTGCCCCACTCCCAAACACAAGGTTCACACACAGCAGTGCTCAGGGCTCCAGCTGCAGCTCTGCTCCAACTCCAAGGGCTTTGGTCATGTTACACAGAGAACGAATTTGATCCAGCAAGTGGTTTTCAAGACAAGAGTGGATAAAGCCTTGGGTGACCTGGTCTGACCTCACAGTGTGCTGGTTTGAGGCTAACTGGAATATTTTAATGAGAAAAAAAATTAGATGATAGGCTGTGAAAAGGAAACAATGCTGATGTCTACTGCACTCATAGGCTGGCTGAGATGTATAAACACAAGGACACAAACATAGATAAGAGAGTGTGTGTGTGTGTCTCTGTCTCTAGGAGTCTGTGTTTCTCCCTGGGCTTCTGTGTAACTAATCCTTTTGCTTCTAACCCCCCTTGCCCATCCTCCAAACTCACCTTGCATATAAAGCAAAGTCTGGGATAAGGCAGAGGGGTGGAAAGAAGGTGGAAGGGTGGTTGGGAGCCCCTCCTGGGGACTCTGGCTTCTGGGAGGGCTGTTGTGTTTCTGTATTGCTTTTAACTTGTATATTGCTGTATATAGCTGAAAAAAATGCAAATACCTGCTTGGATATTGTGCTAAGCTGTGAATATAAAGCTTCATCCCTTAACTTCCAGCAGGCTGGGTCTAGTCTGGGTGATTTCATAAGAGTGGGGGGTGGGTAACTCCCAAACCATCACACACACCATGCCTTGCTCTGAGCAGGGGACTGGATCATGGCCTCTCAAAATCCCTTCTGACTTCTGTATGAAGGCAATTCCATATGAAGCTATGCCTAATCCACAGGGAACACCAGCACTGTAGCATCCTCACCCCAGCAGGTGCTTAAGAGCATGTGAAAGCTTCCATAAAGCTGAACTCCACTGCAGTGAGTGCATTCAGTGTGCACTCAGTGGCTTTCTGTTCACCCACAGCATGCTGCAGAGTGTGCATGTTTAGCAAAACACACGGTGTGTGTGCAGGGAGAGAAGTGAGCAAGATCGATTTGTACATCTTTAGCCTCTCCTGCAGGCTGATTAAACACTGCTCTTCCCAGAAGATAAACCAGTACATTTTCAGTTGAGATTTGTGTACCAGGAAACAGGCCTCTCACGACATCCTCTGGAGATTATTCCAGAGCTTAAAAGATTTCACACTCCAGCAGTTCCCAAAAATACCCTGACTATGTTTCCTTTGTCAGCCTCATCCTAACACAGCACTGGGTAAGTCCTCTACCTCTGGGCTATTCACACTCCCCAGACAACTGAGGACTGCTGCACCGCGCAGCCAAAGCAGAAAGACCAGGTTCTTCTAATCTTCCCTCTAATCCACTCTAACTCCAAAACCTTCTTTGTGTTTCTTGCCATGCCATCAGGACGGGTTTCCTTTTCTGTAGATGATGTCCCAGTACTGACTGCAGAATAGCAGCTGTGCTCTTACACGAGCCAGAGTGTAAACCAGCCCATCCGAAAGCTCTTTGACTCCCTTGCACATCAAACCCCCAAATCACACATTTTCATTTCATAGAATCAACCAAGTTGGAACAAACCTCCAAGCTCATCCAGTCCAATCTAGCACCCAGCCCTAGCCAATCAACCAGACCAGTGCCTCATTCAGGCTTTTCTTGAACACCTTTGGCCAGCCTGATCTAGGGTAGGATGTCCTTGCCCAGGGCAGTAGTTCTGGAACTAGATGATCCTTGTGGTCCCTTCCAACCCTGACTGATACTATCATTCTATGACCTCCAGGGACAGCAACTCCACCACCCCTCTGGCAAGAACTTCCTCCTAATATCCAGCCTAGACCTCCCCTGGCATAATTTGAGGCTGTCCCCCCTTATTCTGTTGCTGGTTCCCTGGCAGAAGAGACCCACCCAGGCTACAATATCAGGAACTCCAACAGGCCTTGTCCATCCTCTCTTCAGCAGCCAAATCCAACCTCTCTGCAATCAGTGGAAAGAGTCTTAATCACTTGGAGGGTCTTGGATCAAGTCCCAGGTCTTAAAGAACAAAAGCAAGGAGAAAACAAAGCATTAGCTTCCCAGGCAGCTGTGTGGAATTCCTGCCTGGAAGTGGGAACTGCGAGGGTAGGGTTTTTAAAAGCAAAAGGAATGGGATGAACAGCATGTTTTAAGCTTTGGAAATGCTCTCTGAAACTGTTCTGAATTAACTTATTTATTCAGTCAAGGGAACATTCCCCTCCCATTCACCGGAAGAATGAACACTCAAATGTCCCAGTATTTACTTGGATGTTCTCCTCCTAAAGCAGAGCTGATCTGCACCCTTGTGCAACCTACACCTTCTCAGTCTGACTTCAAAAATTAAAGGAAAAGTGGAGAGAACAACGTGAGGAGAGGCAGCCCAGCCAGGCACTCCCCAGATAGGAAGCAGCAGAAGATGGCAGAGTGTGCAGCAGCGTTGCCCTGACCGAGAGGAAGTCAGCCCCTGACTTCACTAATGCAATGGTTTGGCACAGGAAGCTACTCGAAGGCTGGTGGAGAAAGAGGCTGTGCACACTCTTCAGAACTCACCAACACGCTTAACCAGATCCATGCCATGTCTACACAGCTACAGGAGAGTCTGATTGCATGTGTTATGTGTGCATTATGCTCCTTAGCTACCTCTCCAGCCAGCTGCTTTCTTCCCAGGTAATCACACAGTTAAGCCACAGAGAATCACAGCTACGCCCTCCTCAGACACAGAAGGGCTTACAAGCACTCGGTATCACTGGGACAGCCTGAGACCCGACTGTTCTGAGCAGGTCTGGTGTATCACAAGACTCATGCTCTTTCTGAATCAGGCCATTAATCATTGCTCTGTGATTAATTATCCTAAACCAGAACAATCAATGCAAGGCCAACGTCAAAGGAAAGCCATCTCTCCCCCTCCAGATGTTCCCTAAGGCACAGCCTGGTGTGCTTACAGCATGCCTAAGAGATAGGAAAAAGCTGCCTTTTTTTTGACCCTGCTCTTATCTCCAAAAGCAAAATCAGCAGAGCTAAACTGAAAGAAAACACTAAAGAAAAGCGAGAAGCGAAGTAGCAAGAGAAAATACTAAAGAAAAGCAAGAAGAGAAGCATCAAAAGAAGATACTAAAGAAAAGGGAGAAGCAGCAAAGGAAAATACTAAAGAAAAGGGAGAAGCAGCAAAGGAAAATACTAAAGAAAAGGGAGAAGCAGCAAAGGAAAATACTAAAGAAAAGGAAGAAGCAGCAAAGGAAAATACTAAAGAAAAGGGAGAAGCAGCAAAGGAAAATACTAAAGAAAAGGGAGAAGTAGAGGAGGAAAAGAAAATACTGAAGAAAAGCAAAAAGAGAAGTAGCAAAAGAAGATACTAAAGAAAAAAGAGGAGTAGCAAAGGAAAATACTGAAGAAAAGGGAGAAGTGGAATAGCAAAAGAAAATACTAAAGAAAAGGGAGAAGTGAAGTAGCAAAAGAAGACATTAAAGAAAAGCTAGAAGTAGCAAAAGAAAATACTGAAGAAAAGCAAGAAGAGAAGTAGCAGAAGAAGATACTAAAGAAAAGGGGGAAGTAGCAAAAGAAAACACTGAAGAAAAGGGAGAAGTGGAGTAGCAAAAGAAAATACTGAAGAAAAGCAAGAAGAGAAGTAGCAAAAGAAAATACCAAAGCAAAGGGAGAAGCGAAGTAGCTAAATAAAAGCAAGAAGTGAAGTGCAAAGGACATCTTGCATTTCATAATAGCAAAGCAAACAAACACTGCACTGCTTGCTCTGTGAATCTCAGAGCGAAGCTCCTCCTGAGCTGGGGCTGCCCGTGTCTTACAAAACAAAGACAAGCAGAAGTAGCTGCAGGCAATGAAGTCTATTAGCATTTGAATTCAGACTTCTCAGTCCTCCGAACGGGAAAAAAAAAACCTCCTCTTAAAAGCAACTTAATGAACTTCCTCAGACGTATTCTGGCAACAGTTACTTGAGACTTGAAGATTTCTGATGTCTTTTCAGTTCCTTAAAGCACAAGCTGGGGAATGTTAAAAGATCCCACAGATTGCTGCCAATTTTCCCGAACAGGATGTTTTTGTTGTCGAAGGCTGTAATTAGGACCAGTGACCTTGAAAATGTAAACAAGCCATCCATTACCTCTTCTAATTATTGTTGCAAATATGTGGGATTTTTTTCTCCTTATGAACTTGGCTGTAGGAGTAGTTCAGGGCTCAGGCTGAGGCACAGACCAGAACTTTCGCAGGACCCAGAATAACAGCACCCAATGTCACCAGCTAGGTGAAGGGGAAAGCAAGGGGGGAGGAGGAGGAAAGTATTTAATACAGGGCTAGTGATTTAAAACTCGAGGTGGCTGTTATCAGCACACAGAAAAGGCAAGGCAGAAAGGACACCCCTACAAGGAATGCATTACAAGTACTGCTGCAGAATGACCTCTGCTCAGAAGTGCCCCAGCTCCTGAGACAGCAAGAAGGAACTTCCACAGAATCACAAAATTAACCAGGTTGGAAAAGTCCTCTAGGATCACCAATTCCAACCCATCACCTAACCCTTCTAATTAACTAAACCGTGGCTCTAAGTGCCTCATGCAGCCTCCTCTGAAATACTTACAGGGGTGGTGACTCCACCACCACCCTGGGCAGCCCATTCCAATGCCAATCACTCTCTCTGCCAACAACTTCTTCCTAACATCCAGCCTAGACCTGCCCCAGCATAGCTTGAGGCTGTGCCCTCTTGTTCTGTCGCTGGGTGACTGGCAGAAGAGACCAACCCCACCTGGCTACAACCTCCCCTCAGGTAGTTGTAGACAGCAGTGAGGTCTGCTCTGAGCCTTCTCTTCCCCATGCTGAACACCCCCAGCTGCCTCAGCCTCTCTTTACAGGGTTGTGCTCCAGCCCCCTCCTTCCCAGCCTTGCTGCCCTTCTCTGGACATGTTCAAGCACCACAACATCTTTCTTAAATTGAGGGGCTCAGAACCAGACACAGGACTCAAGGTGTGGCCTAAGCAGTGCTGAGTACAAGGGCAGAAGGACTTTCTTTCCCAATGCCTAATCTGACACTCAGGAACCTGATACCTGAGTCCTTACCTTCTGATGACCAAATTCATTCAATATCGTTCCCAGCTTCTTCGTGTTGCTGTGAAGCTTGTGAGCAGCAATGGCTGGATTGGGATCCCTCCAGTCAATGGACAGGCGATGGTACCAGAGGTGCTGACCCTCCTGAATGTGTGCTGCCTTGATGCTGGGGTCAAATCGGTGCACCTCACACCCACTGTTGGCCATGCTGAGCTCAAACTGGTGGTCCTCGTTGCCAAGCCTGTGGAACAAAACTGATGTATTAATGCTGCCAAAAGAACCATTAGCCAGGAGGACATCCTGAGGATGCACAGCTAAAGAAGGTAAAATCCAACCTACTTGTTTCTAGAGCAAAGTGGAGGAGCTGTTTGTGATCCCTTCACAGAATCACAGAAGTTTAGAGGTTGGAAGGGACCTCTAGAGATCATCCAGCCCAATCCCCTTGTGAAGCAGGATCCCTTAGAGTAGTTTGCACAGGAATGCATCCAGGCAGATTCTGAAAGTCTGCAGAGAAGGACCTCTCTGGGCAGCCTGTTCCAGGGCTTCATCTAGCTCATGAGATGCTATTTGGAGGAGCATATCTTTGGAAGTTAAAGCACAGTGTAAGGATGCCCTTTTGGAAGGTCTTCTCCTCAGCCATCTTCCCTTTCAGGCATCCTGGAAAAGTAGGAGGGGACACAAGCTGCAACAGCAGCCCAGTGTGCTTTTAAGAACAACTCCATTCCAGAGGACTCCAGCCCATAGAGCTGTGTAGGAGGAAAAGAGAGGAGTTTTCTTCTGTTACACACAGCACACACGAGGAATAAAGTTCAGAAGTTAAGCAAGTGAATCGAGGGGTTTGTCTGCGGGTGGCTTTCCACAGAGGGCACACTGATGAACAAGGACCAGTGTCATCCCTTAGGAATGAGAAGCTGGCTAAAATGAACGACATGTGAGTTGTTGGGGACAGTTCCAGCACCAGAGTGGTGAGCTCCCAGTGACCAAGCACACACATGCCCCTGACACACTTCCAACTGTGCCAGCTGGTACAACCCAGGGAGCCAGATGCTTTTGGTGCAGACGTACCTCGGGCTGCCTCCAAACAGATTGCTTCTCGTTGTGATGGTCTGGATGTCACCTGCCCCACCTCCACTTAAGAAAATCACCCAGACTAGACTGGAGCTGGAAACTGAATGAAGCTTTATAGTCACAGCTTAGCACAATGCACAAGCAGGTAATTATAATATTTACAGCTATATGCAAGTTAAAAAGTAATACAGAAACACAGCAGCCCTCCCAGAAACCAGGGTCCCCAAAGGGGCTCCCACCCACTCTGCCACCTTCTTCCCACCCCTCTACCTTACCCCAGACCTTGCCTTACGTTCAAGGTGAGTTTGGAGGGTCGGCCTGGGGGGGTTAGGAAGCAGACAGATTAGTCAGACAGCAAGTTAGGTTAGAGAGAGAAGAGCAGCCCAAAAAAGCAGAGAGCAAACTCTCTTATCTGTTTATGTTCTTATACATCTCAGCAAGCCTATGAGTGCAGCAGACATCACCATTGCTTCCTTTTCACAGCTATAAACTAATTCTTATCATCAAAACATTCTAGCTAGCTTCAAACTGGCACACTCATGTGGACTGCAAAGGGAGGCTCAGAGCAGTGCAGAACAGGATAAATAATAGAGGGGAGGCTGAAGAAAGTGGTGCTGTGTCTGCTGGCACTGTAGCTAACAGCTCAGACTCATGCCTGAAGCGAGAGCAAACCAACAAACAGGCAGGAGGGAAAATAAGGTCATCTCCAAAAGCACTGGTTTGCAAAACTCCTGGCTCATGTGTGACCGTGCTGCATGAAAAATGGAAACAAGTGAGGTCTCCCAAGAAGGATTTTGTGTTTCTTAAGGTGTAGAAGAGGTCAGAGAAGACCGGAGAGGCCCTCCCCCACCATGAGGAGAGAGCAGCTGCTGCCTGCCGCAGCAGCCCAACAAACGAAGCCCAAGACACTGGGCTATTATCGCCGCACAGAAGCGAGCTGCGCCGGGGCAGCTGCGCACAGCCCTCTCAGAGGGAGCAGAGGTAGGCTTTCAAAGCACCAACTGTGGGACCAGCGCTCCCAGCCTGCACGCAAATGGGAAGGAAGAGCTCATTGGCACTGGTCCCTGCTGGCACCAGGGCAGGGACACTGACCCAAGACAGAGGGCAGCACAGCAGGGAGCGGTGTCCCTTGGCTGTCCCCTGCTCCCAGGGTTCGCAGAGGGTCAGGGGACACAGAGCCCTGCAGAGGATAAACACTGGGCTGCAGCTTGCTCTGCACGGAGCATAGCATCAGCCTCCACCTCAGCAAGCACGAAAGTGGCACAAAAGCTGCTCTGTCTCCTTCAGCACAGTCCCAGGAGACACCTGCAGCTCCTCCAGCCTGGTAACTGCAGGTACTCCTGGCACTGCAGCTCCCACAGGCGCTGCGGGACAGAGCCCACAAATGTGGGTGTTAAGGTCCAGTTTTCCCTTCCTTGTTCCCTCCTCCCTGCTCCTCTTCTTTCTCAAAGGCAGACACCTTCCTGTGTTCCCCCCTCCCTGCTCCTCTTCTTTCTCAAAGGCAGACACCTTTCTGTGTTCCCCCCTCCCTGCTCCTTTCTCAAAGGAAGATAAACAAGCTCTACAGCTTGGGAGAGGGGGTTAAAAGCATACCCTGCCTGGACCTTAAACCCCCCACACTTCTAAGACCCACCTCAGAGAGGGTCTATACAGTCTTGCAGCCAGCCTCTGTAAACCACAGACTGGTAAGTTTCTGCAATCCTATTCCCCTGTATTATCCCAGCTTGAGTGCCTGCCTGTGGTGTTAGTAACAGACTTAGCTTAATCTAAGCAGATTTATCACTAATAACTAGAGCTCACTAATGCATATTGCAATTATGCATCACACTGGGAAATCCTGTTCCCCAAGGAAGAACACTGCTACCTCCCAGCAGTGGAAGCAGCTAGCAGTCATCTCCAAGATCTCCAAAGGTTTCAGATGCTGCTCCCTCATTCACAGACAGACTCATCTACAGCATTCAGGATGGCAAAGCCTAAGCAGAATGTTTTGTTCCATTTTTAATGATAGATGGATTTAATTCAGGATTCCCAGCAACGCTCACACTGAACTTTCACATTTGTCCTCCATCCATCCTCTCCACAGAGAATGCTCTTCATTGGAAGCAGCTGCTCCCTCTTTGCTCTTTATGGAGTGTATGAGATAACAAAAATGTTTTCAAGGGGATTTTTGTCCTACTCAGAAGAAAATTGGTTTCCTGCCTGTCATAAACTAAAGGAAGTGAGTTTGAGGGAAGAACTAGCAAGTAACGAGATCTGAAGGCTGCAGTAGCAAACTGGAGGGCTGAAGCCTCCTTAACCTCAAATGCTTCCTCTTTATTTTTCAGCTGTTACATTTGATGCTTTGTGGTTGGGCATTTATTGCACGTGTGCACCTGATGATTGATGGGAGAGCCAGCATCAGTTTCAATCTCTGCTGAGCCTCCCTGGTCCATCAGCACAGAAAATCTGTCATTCAGGCTGCCTGTACCATACCCAAAACATCGCATACATAGCACTGGTTTACATCCACTGGCTCAGGTTGTTTCAAAACCATCAGCAAGTTATCTCTGTGCCAGATTTGTGGCACAGATGAAGTCAGCTCTGCAGTTCTGCCTTACTGGCCAACTGAACAAAAATACCACTCTCAACTCAAAGGGAAGAGAGTCATTAATACAGCAGCTCAATGACCATGTAACTTGAAGGGCAAAGTGCACTGAACTTTGCCAAGACATCTCAAGGTAGCCTCCCCGTTAACACAGATTTCTGTTGTGCTAGTTTGAGCCTAGCTGGGATATTTTAGTGGGAGAAATAGTATAGGCTGTGAAAAGGAAACAATGGTGATGTCTGCTTCATTCATAGGCTTGATGAGATGTATAAAAACAAGAACACAAACACAGATAACAGTTGCTCCCTAAGTGCAGCACTTTTCTCCCTAACCTGCTGTCTGTGTAATTAATCCTTCTACTTCCTAACCCCCCTGGCCAATCCTCCAAACTCACCTTGCACATAAGGCAAAGTCTGGGATAAGGCAGAGGGGTGGAAAGGAAGTGGAAGGGTGGTTGGGAGCCCCTCCTGGAGACTCTGGTTTCTGGGAGAGGAGTAGTGTTTCTGTGTTACCTTTACCTTGTCTATTACTGTATATATTTGTGTATTTCTGCTTGTATATTATTGTGCTTAAGCTGTAAATATAAAGCTTCATTTCTTAATTTCCAGCTGCTGAGTCTAGTCTGGGTGATTTCATAAGATCTATAATCAAAGGAAAGCTACACCAAACTACTTCCAGAATGTTACTTAGCTTAGCTGATTTTCCACCTGAATCATAGAATCACAGAATCAACCAGGTTGGAAGAGACCTCCAAGCTCAACCAGTCCAACCTAGCACCCAGCCCTAGACAATCAACCAGACCATGGCACTAAGTGCCCCATCCAGGCTTTGCTTGAACATCTCCAGGGATGGTGACTCCACCACCTCCCTGGGCAGCCCATTCCAATGCCAATCACTCTCTCTGACAACAACTTCCTAACAACATTCAGCCTAGACCTCCCCTGGCACAGCTTGAGACTGTGTCCCCTTGCTGCTTGCCAGTGAGAAGAGACCAACCCCACCTGGCTACAGCCTCCCTTCAGGTAGCTGTAGGCAGCAATGAGGTCTGCCCTGAGCCTCCTCTGCTGCAGGCTGCACACCCCCAGCTCCCACAGCCTCTCCTCACCGGGCTGTGCTCCAGGCCCCTCACCAGCTTCATTGCACTTCTCTGGACATGTTCCAGCACCTCAACAACTCTCCTGAATTGAGGAGCCCAGAACTGGACACAGCACTCAGGGTGTGTCCTGAGCAGTGCTGAGCACAAAGGAAGAATAACCTCCCTTGTCCTACTGGCCACACTGCTCCTGATCCAGGCCAGGATGCCCTTGGCTCTCTTGCCCACCTGGGCACACTGCTGGCTCATGTTCAGCTACTGTCTATCAGCACCCCCAGTTCCCTCTCTGCCTGGCTGCTCTGCAGCCACTCTGTCCCCAGCCTGTAGCAGTGCTTGGGGTTGTTGTGTCCAAAGAATGCATCTGCTTCTCCCTACTGACTGCTAGGAGGCAGCTCAGGCAGTGAGCCAGTACAACCATCATGCAGGTAAAGTCTGGACCTGAGCATGGGACAACTCAGCATCTTTCTTAACTATCACAGCACCTTAAAAACAAAGAACAACCCCCCTCCAAAAAACCCAAAACATGCAAACCTGTATTTTGCATTAAAACTAAGTAACTATACACTGACATCGATTGCAAACAACATTCAGAAAGTAAGAAGCAGCAGCCGAGAGGAGTCTGCTCTCTCTATACTTGGTCTGTCTCTAAGGGGCATGTTAACTATTCTTCTGCCAAGGAGCAAAGCAGCTGAACAATACCTGACAGTCCCTCACTCTCTGAGGGGCTTGGTCTTTACAGCCAAGCTTGATCCAAATATAAGGCCACCCAAATTAGCAGAGAACACTCCCTTTGAGTCCATTGCACTCTGCATCCACTTTACATTAGTTGCTGGTGTTAACTGCCATGTGCTAATCACTCAGAAATGCCACCCAGACAGACCCTTGCTACCCACCACAGCTCAAACCACAGGAGCACAATCACAGAAGCAAACTGTGCTGGTTGAAGAGAGATGAAGCCTTTCAATACCTAAGCTAAAGCTGTCTGCCAGGACAGCAAAGGCAGTTGTGTGTGCAGCAGCCATGTAGTGGTGTGTGTGAAACCAGCTGCAGATCCCAGCCAGCCCTCTCCTGGGGCAGCTGTGCTCTGATGGCTAATGCAAAAGGCCAGTGGCCTGACAAACTCTGAAGAGTGACCTCCCTCACCCTCCTGGGAAGCAAAGTGTTTTATTAGCAGGGAAGCAGGCTTGCATTTGTGATTTTACTGCCTGTGAAAGCACTTGGGCTGTGAAGAGTGAAAGCTTCAATCTCAAGTGTCTGGAAGTGTTGTAAACACTATCAAAAAAATTAAAGCCACAACTGCCTTTATTATTGTCACTTCATGCAGGCCACCCCTGAAGTGCTTGGCAAACACACTCTCATATGGAAATGTGCTGGGTTTGTCCCAGGGGTAGCTAATGAAGTTTTACAACACTGCTGCTGAAGTACCTGCCAATTATACAACTTATTTCTGCTCAGGGAAGATGCTGTAAGCTTCTCAGTTGCTCTCATTCATTTCCAGCTTCCTCTGTGTGAACTACCACTCACTACCTCACCATTACCTTGGCACAGCAATGTGCCCTTGTGGCCAAGAAGGCCAATGGGATCCTGGGGTGCATTAAGAAGAGTGTGTCCAGCAGATCAAGGGAGGTTCTCCTCCCCCTCTACTCTGCCCTGGTGAGACCTCAACTTGAGTACTGCCTTCAGTTTTGGGCTCTCCAGTCTATGAGGGACAGGGATCTGCTGAAGAAGGTCCAGCAGAGGGCTACAAGGATGATGGGGGGGACTGGAGCACTGCCTGATGAGGAGAGGCTGAGGGACCTGGGGCTGCTTAGTCTAGACAAGAGAAGACTGAGAAGAGATTTAATCAATGTTTATAAACACCTGAGGGCTGAGGGTCAGGAGGGGGGGGACAGGCTCTGCTCAACTGCTCCCTGGGATAGGACAAGGAGCAATGGATGGAAGCTGCAGCACAGGAGGTTCCAGCTCAACACAAAGGAGAACTTCTTTCCTGAAAGGGTCCCAGAGCACTGGCACAGGCTGTCCAGAGAGATTGTGGAGTCTCCTCTGTAGACTTTCAAGGTCTGTCTGGATGTGTTCCTGTGTGCCCTGAGCTAGATTGTATGCTCCTGCTCTGGCAGGGGGGTTGGACTGGATGATCTCCTTGGGTCCCTTCCAACCCCTGCCATCCGGTGAGCCTGGCATTACCAATTTGTTTGTGTGCTGGTATAAAGGAACAAAAAGTGCAAGCAAGCAAAGCCTGCCACGCAGACAGCTTTTTCCTAAAAGCAGAGTTTAGAGAGGCACAACAACACTGCTGCAGGCACACCTGAACACAGGCTGCACTTTGAAAGACAACCTGGCTGCAGCCTGTGTGGCGTCTCCAGGGCTTTTTGAAGCTGGGTGTCAGGAAACGATTTGCTGCCTTTGAAGAGAGCACTTACCCCAGGGAATAGAGACGACACTGCTTGCTTCTGAGCCGATGAACCAGGCTGAACCTCTCGTCAAGACAGATCGACCAGGGCCTCTTTGTGGTCTCCGAGTACCCTCCCAGGCTGCTCAGGTTCATGTGTTCACATGAAATCTGTTGAAATCAAAGGAGATTTCATTCCAAGACATGACTTTTAATTTGTTTTTAATTTGCCTTCTGGGGGAAAGGAGTGGAAGGAATAAAAATGTTAATTGGCTTCGTTTAGATCTGATTGTCAATCTGATACACGGCTATGGAGATCTGATGATCTCCCCTTCCCCCCCCCCTTGTTCAGCTGCTCTGCCTGGTGAAATGCAAGGCTTATATAACCCCCCAGAGAGCAATGCAGTTTGAAAAGCAAATAATTAAGCATTAGTACTATACCCAAAATTCAATTTTCCTGAGCACAAGTTACTTGGGCAGTAAAACCACAATCAAAACATTTTTCCTCCCTTCCCTTCCCTTCTCTCTCTACCTTTCCCTCCCTTTCTTTCCTCCCTTTCCTTCTCTCCTTTCCTTTCCTCCCTTCCCTCCCTTCCTTTCCTCCTTTCCCTTCCCTCCCCATCTTCCCTCCCTTCCAAGCCTGGAGTGGGTTCTGTATCCTGGATAACACTAGCACCACGTTGTGATTCAGGATTGTGACCACAAGCTGCAGAGTCACAGCAATGTAGCCTCTACACCTTACCTGGAGTGGCCTGGCTCTCAGTTCCAGAAGAGATTTAACCATTACCCAAACACATCCCCTCTCCAACAGCAGAGGGATTTAAGCAAGTGCTTAACTAAACAAAGGAATCAGGAACATGTGTGCTTATGCTGTGCTGGCTCAGACATGCAGAGTCCAAAGCCAGGGTGAAAACACGGCAAAAGCAGAAGAGGCAAAAGACCCTGCAGGGAAGATGCTGTAAGTCAAAGCCCTTGTAAAGACTAAGAAAGCAAGGACTGAAATGTGCTGGATTCACCAGAGACCTACCAGCAAGTGTCACAAATCACTTCACCGAGAGGTGAAGCCAGCTGTGGCGGCAGCTGAGCAGCAGCCAGAGCAGAGCAGTGATTCAGCCAATAAAGCTGTGTCCCTGGGAGGGACACGCTACGGAGGAGCCTCTGCATGCAGGACCAGCTCTGCCCAGCCACCCAGCAGCTCGGGCCAGCACTTCACCCCGAGGCTCTGCCTCACCATTCTGCACCATGCCCTTCCTCCAGACCCACTCGAGAGAAGGCAGACACGGGGGTGCTGCAGCCTTTGCTGCAATGAAGAGCCAGGACACAGCAGGTGATGGAGAGGCAGTGGCACCATGGTGTGCGGTAAGGTGGGAACAGGAAGCAGAAGCAGGCACCACAGCTGTGACTGCTGCTGGCCAAGAGAGTCTCTGCTGCTCTGCACCACCATCAGCTTACATGTGGTTGAAGGATTTCTCAGATCACATGCAGCTGGGACATCCAGCTCAGGGGTTGCAGGGCACAGGCTGCTAACACAGTTAGGAGAGCAAAGTGAGAAGAGTTGCAGGAACTCAGCAGAAGCACTGTGTCAAAAAGTCATTCTTTGGGCCCAGTACCAACCCTGGCTGCAGGCATGGGAGCTGGCACTGACAGAAAACCAACCATAAAAACATGGAAAGAACAACAGTAGAGGCAAGCCCAGGTTAAACATCAGTCCTGAACTGACTGCTCTCATAGAATCAACCAGGTTGGAAGAGACCTCCAAGATCATCCAGGCCAATCTGTCACCCAGCCCTGGCCAATCAACCAGACCATGGCACTAAGTACCTCAGCCAGGCTTTGCTTCAACACCTCCAGGGATGGCGACTCCACCACCTCCCTGGGCAGCCCATTCCAATGCCAATCACTCTCTCTGCCAACAACTTCCTCCTAACATCCAGCCTAGACCTCCCCTGGCACAACTTGAGGCTGTGTCCCCTCATTCTGTTGCTGGTTGCCTGGCAGAAGAGCCCGACCCTACCTGGCTACAGCCTCCCTTCAGGCAGTTGTAGACAGCAATGAGGTTTCTTCCTACAACAGACTTTCCAAGCTCAGCTCTCAGTTTTAGCCAAACTAAAAAGTCCAGGTTGGCCTCACCTAGGACCACAGAAGTGTAACAACTGTACACAGGAGTGAGAGTGAAAACTGCAGCCCAGCCTTCACTGTGGTAGGCACTCTCCACTATGTGCCTTGTATAAGTAAATAAACCTCTCATTCTTTAAGGAGCTTAAGCTCTGAAAGATCATTATCTGGAGCATTACATCCAGAAGGTTTACACACTGCCTCACCACCTCCTTGCCCCTGCCCAGCTCATAACTCCCACGGAAAAATTCCTAAGGAGTTAATATACTACCTCTTCATGCTGCTCTCAGGATTCACTAAGCTTTAAGCTGACTTACACTGCACCCCACCTCCCCCCCACCCCGTTTCCCTTCAGTCACAAGGAACAAATAGCGTTGCAATAACAAGTGCTCATCTATGTGCTGTCTCCAGAAAAGCACAGCTCTGCAGGGCTGCCACTTACTTGACTCACAGTATTATGAGCAATTACAACACTAAGAGCTGGGAGAAGTTCTAGCAGCTCTTGCTATCAAAAACTGAACCCCCAGCCCCAGCCTGTTGTGCTACCTGCCAGCCCCCAGTGCACTCTGCCCATCTCCCGTTCTGGGCTTCTGCTCGCTGCTATCACACAAACAGCAGCACATGCAAGAAGTGACCATGAGACAGGAGCACTGCAAAAGGCTTTTCTGGACACCCCTCAGCCCTGCTAATGTGACATCCTCTGCCTGCAGCAGCTGGAGCCCTTCTCCACTAAGGGCAGGGAGCACAGCAGTTAGCAGACACTTGGTCAGCAAACAAGGAAAAGGAGAGCCCACGCTCACTTGCCTAAGCATGAGCCCACCTCCAGAAGTGCTTGCCCCAGTCCTGGTGTTACCCTGTCAGTTAGCAACCCTGTAACATCTGCCAGGTCAGGCACAAGGATTCCTCTCAGCTTTTTGTTTTCACTTATGCTTGTCCCCCCAACACCCCAGGGTCAGTCACTCTGGGAACGAAACTTCTCGATTAGCGTGTCAGAAGCAATAAACTCTCAGCTAATTGATGTCCTTGCAGGCTTTGACCCAACTAGCGGAGTTTAGCAGCATCTGCCACTGTTTATTAAGTCACCATGCTGAAGGATGTTTTCAGCTTAATATGCCTGCTGCAGTCTAAACTCCTGTGCAACAAAACTAGCAGCTCTGCCCACATCCCTTGCTGCCTCATCTCTCCTCCTGCCTTCTCAGTGCTGTCCATGAGTAGAGGCAGAGTTGTCATTTTCTCCAGCACTTAGCCAGGGGCACCCCACAAGCTGGAGGAGAAGTGACCACTCTGCTAAGCTCCCAGTTACCACACCAGAGGATTTATACACGTGTTCCAAACAAATCTTCTTGGCTCAGCCTTGAAAGGATTGCACTAACCAAGAACTGTATCCGTGAATGACATTTCACATGTTGGGAATGTGAATGGCATTTTGTATGTGAGTGACATTAGCACCTGAGGCCTTTTGATGCTCTCCAGAGCCAGCAGTGAGGCAGTACCATCTATAGTCAGGTGCGTTCCAGGCTCAGCTGCTGACAGACCTGGGCACCAAAAGCAGCTGTCCTGCTGGAACTGGAGGCATGCAGCACCCTTCCCATTTTTCATTACAGGCAGTGAATGCATGGGTGAATGGCAGAAGTGTATGCATGGGGAATCATAGAATCAACCAGGTTGGAAGAGACCTCCAAGGTCATCTAGTCCAATCTATCACCCAGCCCTGGCCAACCAGACCATGGCCCTAAGTGCCTTATCCAGGATTTTCTTGAACACCTCCAGCAATGGTGACTCCACCACCTCCCTGGGCAGCCCATTCCAATGCCAATCACTCTCTTTGTGAAGAACTTCCACCTAACATCCAGCATATACTTCCTCTGGCACAACTTCAGATTGTGTCCCCTTGTTCTATTGCTGGTTGCCTGGGAGAAGAGCCCAACCCCCACCTGGCTACAGCCTCCCTTCAGGTAGCGATGCCTCCATTGAGACATGATGGCCCCATTCCATAGATGCTAGCCCCTGGAAGAATCTGTCAGAGCAAGCTGGATTTGAAAGGCACATGGAAACACTCATTTTCCATGCCACCATTTTTGTCCTCAAAATAACCACTGGTTATTAACCAGTGGTTATTATTATATTATAATAACAACAAGTTATCATTATTATTATATAACCGCCAGGACTCTACAGGTACCACTGGGATCACTTATTTGAGTTGATTCTTGTCCAAGGGTGATTCTCCCCCTCTGAGATGGAGCACTGCACCCTGGTCTGGTGCCCCCAGCATAAGAGGCACATGGAGCTGCTGCAGCTCCTCTATTGGGTCAGGCTGCAAGAATTGAGCCTGCTCAGTCTGGAGAAAAGGTGGCACTGAGGAGGCCTTATAGCAGCCCTCCAGCACCTGAAGGGGGCTACAAGAATGCTGGGGAGGGATTATTTACAATGCCTTGTTGGGATAGGATGAGAGGGAACAGATTGGAGGAAGGCAGAATTAGAAGGAAGGCAGATTGAGATTGGAGATCAAAAAGAAATTCTTTACAGTGAGGGTGGTGAGACACTGGAACAGGCTGCCCAGGGAGGTCACAGATGCTCCCTTCCTGGAGATGTTTAAGTCCAGGCTGAATGAGAGACCTGGTGTAGCAAAGGGGTCCCTGCCCATGGCAGAGTGGTCTGAATTAGATGATCTTTAAGGTCCCTTCCAACTCAAACCGTTCCATGAAGTTAGGGACTTTCTCTTTTTACTGGGATCATCAAATGCATCCTTTTGAGCTGAAATAAGCCTGGTGATGGCATTGTTACTGACAAGTGGGGTGACCAAGTACACAGCTCTCTCACTACAGAGTTGGTTTGAGTTGGGAAGAACCTTAAATATCATTAGTTTCAACCTCCCTGCCATGGGCAGGGACCCCTTCGCTAAACCAGGTCTCACATCCAGCCTGGCCTTAAACATCTCCAGGAAGGGAGCATCTGTGACCCTCCTGGGCAGCCACTCTATGCAATCTATGAAGTTAGGGACTTTCTCTTTTTACTTGCATCATCAAATGCATCCTTTTGAGCCAAAATCAGCCTGGTTATGGCATTGTTATTGAGAAGTACACAGCTCTCTCACTACAGAGAGAGAGAAAGAGAGTGGGAAAGGGACATCATCTGGCATTTCAGTTTTACCCTGCTCCTGTCAGGACATGAGCCCATCTGGACATAAAAAGCAAGGAAATGATGCATTCTTTACACCCTGTGGTGTGACTTTTCCATTCACAGCAACCATCACTGCTAGGTTAAAGCAACCTTAGAAACAAATCACTTTGAAAACCAGGCTGGGGTGAGGTTAATCCCTTACCTGAAAGGGAACAGCCTGTGCCAGCCAAACTGTTTTGCAAAAGGAGACTGAAATGAAGAAAAACCTACCTGGGAAGTGCTGATGTACTTCAGGAACCTCAAGGCCTCGTAGTTGAGGGAAGGAGTTGGACTTGCCCACGGTTGCAGGTCAATGTGCCACCTCGCAGTCTGCAAAGCAAAACAAACAACACCTTGAAGGAGCAGGATTCACTCCTTGGTCCGTGCCTAAAATGCAAGCATTGATAATTTAAGGAGATGTCAACCCCAAACAAAAAAGTTTCCTAGGGGCTTGTCTACACATGAAAGCTATTTCAAACTAAAGCAGGGTTTGAACTACAGTGAAAGAGGATCTAAGTGATTTATCATGATGAGTTTTGAAAGCAGATACGAGTCAGTCAGAAAGGGCTCCTCTTCCAGGATACCCGTGTCAATGCAGTTACTCCAGGACACCCAAAGCAAGCCTGGGCTTGTAGAAACACACAAAGAAAACCAAGATCTGTATAACCAAATTCTCAGGCATCTGTCCATCACCTGTCCATTTGTTGGAGGGTAGGAGAGCCCTGCAGAGGGACCTGGACAGGCTGGATGGGTGGGCAGAGGCCAATGGGATGAGATTTAAGCAGGGCAAGTGCAGGCTTCTACACTTTGGCCACAGCAACCCCAAACAGTGCTACAGGCTGGGGACAGAGTGGCTGAGAACAGCCAGTCAGAGAGGGACCTGGGGGTGCTGGTGGACAGTAGCTGAACATGAGCCAGCAGTGTGCCCAGGTGGGCAAGAGAGCCAATGGCATCCTGGGCTGGCTCAGGAGCAGTGTGGGCAGCAGGACAAGGGAGGTTATTCTGCCCCTGTGCTCAGCACTGCTCAGATCACACCTTTTGTCTTCTGTTCAGTTCTGGGCTCCTCAATTCAAGAGAGATCTTAAGATGCTGAACACGTCCAGAGAAAGGCAATACAGCTGGGGAGGGGCCTGGAGCAGAGCCCTGTGAGGAGAGGCTGAGGGAGCTAGGGGTGTGCAGTCTGCAGCAGAGGAGGCTCAGCCAGGCTTTGCTTCAACACCTCCAGGGATGGAAACTCCACCACCTCCCTGGGCAGCCCATTCCAATGCCAATCACTCTCTCTGACAACAACTTCCTAACAACATCAGCCTAGACCTCCCCTGGCACAACTTCAGACTGTGTCCCCTTGTTCTGTTGCTGTTTGCCTGGCAGAAGAGCCCAACCCCACCTGGCCACAGCCTCCCTTCAGGGAGCTGCAGGCAGCAATGAGGTCTGCCCTGAGCCTCCTCTTCTGCAGGCTGCACAGCCCCAGCTCCCTCAGCCTCTCCTCAATCATCCTCAATTAACCAAGTGTCCATAATGAACAGCAAGGAGGGTTATTCTTTCTTCTCCACAGGTTCATGCTGACACTGAACAAAGAAAAGAAACTCATTCATGACTCCCACAGGAACTCATTTCAAAGGAAGCCCTGGAGAGGATGCAGGCAAGGTGCTGAGCCCCAGCGGGCTGGTCTGCGGTGCCAGCAGAAGAGCCAGCTCAGTGACAGCAGGGATCTGCTGATGCCAGAGAGGAAATCTGGAAAGGGAAAAAGCAGGAGGTGATGCTAGGAAAGAAAGGTGAATAAAGGGGAGAGCCAGAGCAGATGGTGTTTGCCTCGAGCTGATACCACAAACTGATATTTTCACAGCCTAAGTAAACAGAGTCTGGAGTGAACCTGAGCCAGGAGGTCTCTGTGAGGTTTCTTGCTTCTTTGGGGCTTGCTATTTGTGTTTTTTAGTGAAAAAATATGCTGAAAAGGACATGTAACAATTCCCTCCCCACACCCAAGAAGCAGACAAAGGTAGCATAGATGATGAAGGGAATGGAACACGTCTCTTAAGAGGAGAGGCTGAGGGCTGGAGCTCTGCAGCTTGGAGTGGAGACTGAGAGATGACCTCATCAATGTTCATAAAGATGTATGGGGTGAGTGCCAGGAGGCTGGAGCCAGGCTCTGCTCAGAGATGCCCAGTGACAGGGCAAGGGCTGGAAGCTGAGGCATAGGAAGTTCCATGGAAACATGAGGAGGAATTTTTTCCCTGTGAGGGTGACAGAACCCTGGAACAGGCTGCCCAGGGAGGTTGAGGAGTCTCTCTCTCTCGAGATGTTCAAAACCCACCTGGATGCATTCCTGTGTGATCTGCTCTAGGTAATGCTGCTCTGGCAGGGGGGGTTGGACTGGATGAGCTTTCCAAGTTCCTTCCAGCCCCTGACATTGTGTGATCCTGTCTGATTTCCCAGCGCAGGCAGGCAGAGGCTGCTCTGCCCCACACAGCAGCAAGCTGGAAGCAAGTCAGCAAGCAAGCTCTGCGCCAGCAGGTGCCCCTGACCCGCTGACTGCAGAAGGCAGCCTGCAAACAGCTAACAGCAGGAGGAAAGGTGCACACCGGGGAGGGCAATGCCTGTAATCTTTCAGAACGAGTCACAGTTCACATGGCTGAATAACGTTTGCAATGACAGGAATGCTGCCATTTCAACAGGCTTGAAAGCTGAAATGAAAATGAAGACTGACAATCATTTCCCAAGCAGAAAAAACCCAACCCCAACCCCAGACACCTCAACATCTGCGCACAGTTACTCTGAAATCTACTTGTGTGAGAAGTAGCTCATTAAGGAGGGGAATTAGAGGGTGGCCATTATGGCAGCATTCAGTAAGAATTCCCTCTGCACAGAGTTGACAAGGAGGGGAAAAAAAGAACTTAAAAAGAGAAAATAGAAACCTCCCCCTAATGAACCACCGGAACGAGGTTTCCTCAGCAGAGTGCAGCAGCAAAGAGCTGCTGTGCCTCTCCCTCTACTTCTTTGCAATCACAAAGAGCACAGATTGCCTTCCCACTGGTAGAAGAAAGACCAAGGAGTGCTGGTAAAGAGCCTTATGGAGCAGATGCACATTTTGAGGGTGCCTGTGACAAACTATAAAACACCAGACTTTGTAGAAATGTTTGTCTGTAGTAATCCGTTGGTAATACACAAACCTAAACAACAAGCACTGCACAAGTGTCTGCAGTTACTTGGTGGAGATCTGCCATCTGTAATCTTGTAAAGGGCCAGGCCTGCAGTGGCTAAAGAAAGCAGGAAGGAGAAGCAGAGGTACCCTGACATCAGCAATAAAGAGGGGTCTGCTGACCAGAGATGAAAAGACCCTGTGAAGAAGACTGTGTGGGGTGTTCATCACAGATAACCATTCCAGTTGGGTTGGAATTGGGGTGGAGAATGGAAAAATACCTCTGTTAATGAACTCCAAGAAATCATTGTAATAACCCTTCCTCTTACTATGAATATGCCTGCTCCTGTAACATAAACTGTGGCTTCTGCCAGCATGGGGTGGGCAGGATTGATGGAGCCATCCTGCCTGCAGCCAGCGCTGTAATAAAATAGACCTACTGCAGAACTCTGCGTGAGTTTTGGGGTTCATTTTGCAGGTCACCACTGTCTCCCAAAGTGCACCAATAAACACACAACTGTAAAGAGTAAAAAAGAACTTAATAATGCAGTTTCACTTTAAAATAAAAGGAGATTGACCTTTTATAGAGTTGTTTAAATTAAGGAGCACTACACAGATGATCCTTCTGTGACAGAGCAGAGAGTGGACCTGAGCTGAGAGTGGACAGCAAATGCTTTTTTAACAGCTTCTCAAACTTCACACTTGGTCTCTGGCTCTTCAGCAAGCACATTCCCACTCCCTAACAAATACACTGGAGAGGTCTGCTCCTAACACCTACTAAACACTCAGTGGGGCACCTCAACAGCTGCATTACATCAGAGAGTGAAGGAAGATGAAAATCCAGAACCTCTCCTGGACCAGAAACACCTTCCCACCCAGGAAGGTAACTCACTGGGGTGGGTGATGCAAGTATAAGCACTTTCAGGGCTCACAAAATACCCTCCTGAAGGATTCAGGCTATTTCTCTACATAGCCACTCTCTACATACATTGGAAGCCTTTGTTTGTAGCTTTTGATGTTAATTTTGATCATGTTCCATAGTGTTTCCATGTAAACCTTCTGCAATAAGCTCTGCAGATTAAATGTACCCAGTGCAGTTCTGGCTGTGGACCACCACACTGTGGGCCACCACACTGACCCCTCTCAGAAGGGTGCAGCAGAACTGAGTTTGCTAGTGGATGAAATGCTGCAGGGACTTTTCAGCTTAAAATACAGTGTGTGGGATTCACATTGCAACATATAGGTCTAGGCTGGATGTTAGGAGGAAGTTGTTGGCAGAGAGAGTGACTGGCATTGGAATGGGCTGCCCAGGGAGGTGGTGGAGTCACCATCCCTGGAGGTGTTGAAGCAAAGCCTGGATGTGGCACTTAGTGCCATGGTCTGGTTGATTGGCCAGGGCTGGGTGCTAAGCAGCAAAGCAGCAGCAGCCAAAACAGCAGGCAGGGAAGATAGCAGCAGGCGCAGCTCAAGCAGCAGAAGCCAGTAAGGGGAAGGTCCAAGCTGTGCTTCTAGGCATAATGCTCCTGATGCTCCAGTGACATTAGAGTATCTCATCCATTGCTGCCATTATATGGCCTATCCCTGCAGTGTTCACCTCTCCCGTGTCTGAGCTAGAAAATCAGCTCAAATGGCCACAGTACCTTAAACAGTGGAAGCTGTGTTGCAGCACACCTGAGCGCTGGCTTTGCCTCACGAGGGACACACAATGAGCCTGCTGAGATGAGTGGAGCACTGCTGAGGGTGGATGCAGCCAAACCTGGCACGCTGCTCCTCTTGCTGATGCCATGGAGTGGCTCTGGCAGCAAAGAATCCCTTGCAAACACCCACGTTTAGTTTCAGAGGCAATTAACTGGTAGGCTCCAAGGGAAAGCTGGGAGTGAACACTCCTGAAGAGAACAACCAGGGACCAAGCTCCCACAGTGGGCTGAGGAGCTAAGTTATTTGACAGGACAGATGAGGCAGTCAGGCTCTTGAAAGGAATGATTCATCTCAGCACAGAGAAGAGGTCTAAAATAAGTAAGATGAGTCATGCACTGGAAGCATCCACTTCTCTCCATGACCTGCAAAGGAAGCCTGGAGGACAGGCTCAGAAGCACTTACACCATAGACATTCCAAGCCACCGAAGAGGAGCCCCCAGAGCAGACCTTCAAACGTGCCATGCTGCAGAAAAGGTTGTGTTTTAGAGGGCTGAGCCTCTTCTCCAGTTGGGAGGCTTCGTTCTTCAGCAGGGCTGAGCAACTCCAAACACTTCACATTTGCAGCAGCAATACATGGCACAAGTCAAACTCCACCTCGAAGCAGAGGTGCCCATAGGAAAGAACAAGTATGCCTCAGGCTTGGCAAAGACCTCCTTGAGAGAGGCTTGTTGGCACTGTGTCATCAGCATCACACAGAGGCCTCACAGGAGGGACACTCACAAAAAACATGCCACACTACGTCATTCCTTTGGAAGCAGAGGGCCATGCTCAGTGAGCTCTAATTCAAAACACAGGCTCACAACGTGGCTGTGGCTCATATTTGAAGCTCCCAGTGAATTAATGTCTAACCTGGCTGGCCAGCTTTATGGGTATGCCATCCCTACATGTCTGAACTGCTTCCTTCTCCTTTTGTTCTTTTGCTATTACTATTATTTTCTATTTCAATGTGCACTTTGGCTTTCTTAAACAGAAAAGGGTTTTTCTGAAGAAAACACACTGAAGAAATTGATCCACAGAGTCCTGCTCTGCCTCTGTGTGTGTCTGCTGGCATTGAGAGAAGCAGTAGGCTCTTTGGAAACACTGAGAGTATCCCAGGGAAACCTAGCTGAAGATCCAGCCCTGCAGGCATTGAAAGTGAGGATTTCCACCTCAGCAGGGAAATTGTCATGCACCCTACAAAGTCCATAACGATCTGGGTGAAAAATAATCCTATTTGCCCATTTTCTTTATTTATCCAAGTTAATTTAAGCAAAGGCAGCTCTGACAATGCTGCACACGAGCACACAACCTTCCTCAAGCCCAACCATCACATGATCTTAAAGGTCTCTTCCAACCAAAGCACTTCTAAGGTCTGTGATTGCTCTGTTACTCCATGTGAACAGCACTGATTCAGAGGGACAAGCAGACCACACAGGCAGCACCTCTCCCCCTCACCAAACGCCAGTGCTGCATAACCATAGTGTGTTTGTTAGAGAACCACAGGGTGGTTTGAGTTGGAAGGGATCTTTAAAGATCACCTAGCCCAACCTTGTGCCATAAAGGGGCATCCTCCAGTGGATCAGGTTGCTCAAAATAAATAGTATTGGTTCTAGTATGGACCCATGAAGAGCATCATTTGTTCACACAGGCTCACAGGATGTCAGGGGTTGGAAGGGACCCAAAGAGATCATCCAGACCAACCTCCCTGCCAGAGCAGAATCGTACAGTCTAGCTCAGGTCACACAGGAACACACCCAGACAGGCCTTGAAAGGCTGCAGAGGAGACTCCACAGCCTCTCTGGGCAGCCTGTGCCAGTGCTCTGGGACTCTTACAGGAAAGAATTTCCCCTTTGTGTTGAGGTGGAACCTTCTGTGCTGCAGCTTCCATCCATTGCTCCTTGTCCTATCCCAGGGAGCAGTGAGCAGAGCCTGTCTGCCTTTCCTGACCTCCAGCCCTCAGATGTTTATAAACATTGATTAAATCCCCTCTCAGTCTTCTTTTCTGCAGACTAAGCAGCCCCAGGCCCCTCAGCCTCTCCTCATCAGGCAGTGCTCCAGTCCTCCTCATGGCTCTCTGCTGGACTCTCTCCAGCAGATCCCCATCCCTCATAGACTGGGGAGCCCAAAATTGAACACAGTTACTGGTTTCCACTCAAGCTTTGCATCATTGCCTACAACTCTCTGGATGCAGCCATTCAGCCAGTTCCTTATCCATCTGACAGTCCATCCATCAAACTCACATTTCCCCAATTTAAAGGTAAGAATGTTGTGAGGGACTCTCAAAGACCATCCAGAAATCCAGGTAGATGACATCCATAGCTCTTCCCTTGTCCACCAACACAGTCACTCCCCCACAGAAGGCTGCCAGCCTAGTCTGGCAGAACTCAGCCTTGGTGAAGCCACGCTGGCTGTCTCTCATCACCTCCCTGTCTTCAGTATGCTTTGATACATCTTTCAGGAGGATCTCCACAACCTTATCCAAATCTTTGAAGGTGAAACACTAGGTTGGGAAACAAAAGCCTTGTGCCAAGACAAGCAAGCAACATAATACATTCAGTCAGGCTCTCCTGAGCAGCAAGGCTATCACAGCAAACCCTGGAAGCCAGACCTGTGATAAGAGCATTTGCTGCATTAAGTAGGTCTCTTCAATTTAAATGAGCTTTTGACACGACTTGTGTATGAAGAAATTTAACAACTAGAGGTGTTTCTGTGTCTGGACACACTTTAGCTGCTCACTCTCTGTGCATCACCTCCTCCAAGCCTCTGCAGTGCAGCACACATCTGTCTGCCTGGGAGTGGGACGTGACTGCTCTGAGAGTCAGCGTAGGCAGCTCCAAGCATCATCCAGTGGGCTTCACTCGAGAGCAGTTTATCAGCACCTGCCTCCCAGGGCTGCAGCCTGCACTGTAAGTAAAACTCTTCGGGCTTCATCAGGGGAAAGGCAAAAATCAGCACTTCTTGAATACAAAGTTTTACACTGAAATGAAGAAAGCAATTTTCTGACTTCGGTTCTCATTAGAAACCAAGAGAGTCTTTACCCTTGTAGAGCAAATCAGTCTGAACATGCATACATAACGACCCTGGAAAGGCAGCAATCACCAAACCGTTTCACCTCTGCTCTCCTTTTGTTAATATTCATGTTTATTTTCTGCTCCTTTTGCCGCTGATTTCCCATGTGAAATATCAAACAGAGCCACACACACAAATTACAGCTCTTGGCTCAAACTGCTGCCCTAAGCTGCCGGCAAGGCACACCATGTGCAAGCTCTCTCCAACCCTCCTTAGAGCTTTGTGTCTTTTCCCCCAGACAAGTGTCTCATAAGAAAAGCAGGGGCTGGAGGGGTGGGGGGAGCAGCAAAGGGTGCTTGGCACCAACTTGACACCAAGCTAGGAGCAGCTGTGGAGCTCTTGCAGGGTAGCAGAGCCCTGCAGAGGGACCTGGACAGGCTGGATGGGTGGGCAGAGGCCAATGGGATGAGACTGAACAAGGCTAAGTGCAGGGTTCTACACTTCGGCCTCAACAACCCCAAGCAGCACTACAGGCTGGGGACAGAGTGGCTGAGAGCAGCCAGGCAGAGAGGGACCTGGGGGTGCTGGTAGAGAGCAGCTGAGCATGAGCCAGCAGTGTGCCCAGGTGGGCAGCAGAGCCAATGGCATCCTGGGCTACCTCAGGAGCAGTGTGGCCAGCAGGACAAGGGAGGTTCTTCTTCCATTATACTCAAACTGGTCAGGGCACACCCTGAGTGCTGTATCCAGTTCTGGGCTCAATTCAAGAGAGATGTTGAGGTGCTGAACATGTCCAGAGAAGGGCAGCAAGGCTGGTGAGGGGCCTGGAGCACAGCCCTGTGAGGAGAGGCTGAGGGAGCTGGGGGTGTGCAGCCTGCAGAAGAGGAGGCTCAGGGCAGAGCTCATTGCTATCTACAACTGCCTGAAGGGAGGCTGTAGCCAGGTGGGGTTGGGCTCTTCTGTCAGGCAACCAGCAACAGAAGAAGGGGACACAGTCTCAAGTTGTGCCAGGAGAGGTCTAGGCTGGATGTTGTTAGGAAGTTGCTGGCAGAGAGAGTGATTGGCATTGGAATAGGCTTTCCAGGGAGGTGGTGGAGTCGCTGTCCCTGGAGGTGTTCAATAAGAGCCTGGAAGGGGCACTTAGTGCCATGGTCTGGTTGAGTGGCTAGGGCTGGGTGCTAGGTTGGACTGGTTGAGCTTGGAGGTCTCTTCCAACCTGGTTGATTCTATGATCTTTAAGTGACAGGATTTATGCCACTTCTAAGAATAAAAGGCTTTGGAAAAATAAAGAGAGCCAGACACAGCCAGAGCTGCAGAGGAATTCGGGTGAGCAATGCTCCACTGAATTCAAATCCAATCCTTGACTTCCAGAGGAAATGAGTGTTGAGCACCACCTTTCTAGGTTGAAATTAGTAGCTGTGGACAATCCTCTGCCCATCCCCCATACCCTCACCAGCAGACCTGCACTTCAGTGACTCATGTACATCACCTGGGTGCAGGTTTGTGTCTTAGAAGCAGCAGAACTCCTGCCAAAATCGGCATTGGTAGGTGCTTACAAATTCAGAAAGCATTGCACCTAGCTTATTATTATTTCTCTGAGAGAAATCCATGGCAGCCAGAGGAGGAGGAGGAGGCAGGAAAGGGCAGCGTTGCACTGGAGAACCCCTCCTCAGCCCTCTGAAGGCCACCCCAGACTGACAGCTCTGGCATCGGAAATCCCAGCGACAGCAGGGCAAATTGATTGAGAGATTGATTTCCCAGTGCTGAGAGACCACACAGCTTTAAAAAGAGGCAAGGAAGATTTCTTTGCTCTGGCAACAAAATCAAAGAAATAAATGGGACAGCAGCATTCCAGTGCTATCCAGAGGCTGACAGCGTGATCAGTTATAGCTGATGGAGATAAAAGCAGGAGCCAGAACAGACTGAAATTTATGGAAGCAAATTCTCCAAGCTGGTTAAGCAGTGCAAGACTCCAGCAGCTGAATTCCTTCCACTGCCTGCACGCCTTTGCTAGCACTGAAGGATGACAGCAAGAAACAGCTACAGCAACTACTGGTCACTGCTTGTCAAAGCCAGGCTTTAGCTAAGCAGGGGCAAGACCACAGCTCAGCCTGTGTTCAGAAGTGCTTTAAGAGAAGTGCTTTGGTTGAGAAAATACGGCAGATATCATAATCCATGTAATGAGGGGCAGGGGGAAGGGAGGGGGAAAAGCTGTTTTCCTCTAGGTTGACTTCACAGCACACACCAAACAGAATTATCAGTAAAGACTCAGCCTGATAAGCAGAGTGTGTCTCCTGCAAGTTCCAGCGCTGGGATTTACAGATAGAGATGCCTCTGGCAGCCTCTCCACTGACTGCAGCAGGCTCTGCCTGAGGCTAAGAAGTGGAGTAAAAGAAGGTGTTTTAAAGCAAAACTTGATCCTTTCTCATAAATAGGAGCATTTCACACTTGTGCAGCACTCTGTCATTATGCGGAGTACAAATGGTCTAGACTTTAGAATCACAGAATGGTTTGGGTGGGAAGGAACCTCCAAAGTCATCTTGTCCAAGCCTCTTGCAAGTGAGCAGGGACATCCTCCATTAGATCAAGTTGCTCTGAGATCTGCAGCATTAGAAAAGTCCTTCCCCTTCATATTATGAGGAGAGGCTGAAGGGCCTGGGGCTGCTTAGTCTGGGGCAGAGAAGACTGAGAGGGGATTTAATCAATGTCTATAAACATCTGAGGGCTGGGGGTCAGGAGGTGGGGACAGGCTCTGCTCACTGCTCCCTGGGATAGGACAAGGAGCAATGGATGGAAGCTGCAGTACAGGAGGTTCCAGCTCAACACAGGGGGAAATTCTTTCCTGTAAGAGTCCCAGAGCAGTGGCACAGGCTGCCCAGAGAGGCTGTGGAGTCTCCTCTGGAGCCTTTCAAGGCCTGTCTGGATGTGTTCCTGTGTGACCTGAGCTAGATTGTGTGGTCCTGTTCTGGCAGGTGGGGTTGGACTGGATGATCTCTTTGGGTCCCTTCCAACCCCTGACATCCTGTGAGCCTGTCATCTTCCCCTCCCGGGCAAGGACCAGAAGGACCTTCTGTGCCCAGGGAGCAGGAGAGGGACAGTATGTGTCACCAAGCACCTACACTGTTATCAAGCAAGTAAATGTTAATTCTTATCCATGGCCAAAAGGCTGAGTGACTTCTACAGGTATTTGGATTTCATAGCATAAAACCTAAAGCAAGCCAGAAAATATTCATAATAGGTACTTAGGGGCTTCCATCCCTCCAAGCCACCACCAGCTCACTTGATCATACCAAGGTTTACTGGTTCACAGACAGTGATTGGCATTGGAATGGGCTGCCCGGGGAGGTGGTGGAGTCACCATCCCTGGAGGTGTTCAGGAAAAGTCTGGATGAGGCACTTAGTGCCATGGTCTGGTTGATTGTCTAGGGCTGGGTGCTAGGTTGGACTGGATGAGCTTGGAGGTCTCTTACCTGGTTGATTCTGTGATTCTATGACTTAAAAAGCCAAACTTCACCTTTCTTTTCATCTTATTTCACGCAAGCATTAATTAAGCAAAGTACTGGAGCTCCCTGGACTGCAATGCATTCCAGCTTTACATGCCTATAAACATCCTCCTTTGCTTCTATTTTTCATATAATGATGGATTATTGCCCTTAGCCTCAAGCTATGCAAAAACCTTCCAAGCAAAACAAAAGTCTGCTGGGCAATTAGTTCCCCATGTCTAGAAAGGGAACAAGATGTGGCTTACAAGCTGTTAGGATTTTAAGCACAAGATTATCTTGCAGTTTCTAAAGAAGAAAAATCCACTTTGTCTCAAAGCACACCATTTTGAACTCTTTCTTTTTAAGACAGGTATAGGTCAAAGTATCACAAGCCCAGGGAGGATGGGCAGGAGAAAATCTGCACCTTTCTCTTTAGTTAAGGTCATAGTAATGGTGTATTAATAGATCTGAGCACTACACACACTATGGCACTGAAAAGCTACATGGGTTGACCCTGGAACTCCTGATCATAGAATCAAGCAGGTTGGAAGAGACCTCCAAGCTCAACCACTCCAACCTAGCACCCAGCCCTGGCCACTCAACCAGACCATGGCACTAAGTGCCTCAGCCAGGCTTTGCTTGAACAGGTGCCTGAACTCCACCACCTCCCTGGGCAGCCCATTCCAGTGCCAATCACTCTCTCTGCCAACAACTCCCTTCCTAACATCAGCCTAGACCTCCCCTGGCACAACTGGAGACTGTGTCCCCTTCTTCTGTTGCTGCTTGCCTGGCAGAAGAGACCAACCCCACCTGGCTACAGCCTCCCTCAGGCAGTTGTAGACAGCAATGAGCTCTGCCCTGAGCCTCCTCTGCTGCAGGCTGCACAGCCCCAGCTCCCTCAGCCTCTCCTCACAGGGCTGTGCTCCAGGACCCTCCCCAGCCTTGCTGCCCTTCTCTGGACACCTTCCAGCACCTCAACATCTCTCTTGAATTGAGGAGCCCAGAACTGGACACAGCACTCAAGCTGTGGCCTGAGCAGTGCTGAGTACAGAGGCAGAATAACCTCTCTTGTCCTGCTGGCCACACTGCTCCTGAGCCAGCCCAGGATGCCATTGGCTCTGCTGCCCACCTGGGCACACTGCTGGCTCATGTTCAGCTATTGTCTCCCAGCACCCCCAGGTGCCTCTCTGCCTGGCTGCTTTCAGCCACTCTGTCTCCAGCCTGTAGCACTGTTTGGGGTTGCTGTGGCCAAAGTGTAGAACCCTGCACTTGGCCTTGTTATATCTCATCCCATTGGACTCAGAACTCCCACAGATTTAGTAATGAAAAATAACTGCAAGATCAATGCATTAATCAAGACATCTAAAAAGAAGTACATCAGTCAGGAGCAGCCAATTGACACATAATTGCTTCCTGCTTAAAAAGAGCAAGGGAAAAGGAACAAGCTGCTGCTGCCTTGCTTTATTCAAGATGAAACAAAGTTCACTTCTTTGAGATTTTCAGAGCTGCAGAACCACCACGAGGAAAGCCCCCAGAAAGGAGGCAAGAGCTTAGCATTAACAAATGTCATTGTTCCTTTAGGGTTCCTTCAGGCTGTTCCTACCTTGCAGCATCCATCTCTGGGATGTATCTCAATCCCTCACTGGTGTTGTCAACTCTGTAGGGAGCAGGAAAGATTTTGAACTGACTCTTGTCAATTTTAGGTTCCTCAGTGGCAAGCATTATTTAACATGATATGCCACAGTATCAATAGACATCACCATCTCTTGCCTCTAGTGTTTCAAACACTGTCTCTTTGTACAATATGAAAGAGGATGCTAAATAAAGCCTACTGACTTTGAAGCTCCCAGTTAATTACTGCTAGGAGAGGAATGAGCAAGAGAGCTGGGAATGGATGTAGCAAAGCAGAGGAGGTTAAAGCACTGAAGGCAATGTTCACTGACTACCAGTCACTTGCACATGTGCCCCAGCCACATCCATCCCTGGCACATCACCATAGCACCACCTTGGACAGACAATGCTTCATCAGACAGAGAAGTATCTTGGTGTGTTATCTGCTAGCTACAAAACCACACTGATTCCATGGCTGACATCCACTGCAGACACCTCTGGAGTCCTGCATAGCTGACCATGACAAACACCACCCAAATTCAAGAGAGATGTTGAGATACTGAACATGTCCAGAGAAGGGCAGCAAGGCTGGTGAGGGGCCTGGAGCACAGCCCTGTGAGGAGAGGCTGAGGGAGCTGGGGCTGTGCAGCCTGCAGAAGAGGAGGCTCAGAGCAGAGCTCATTGCTGTCTGCAGCTACCTGAAGGGAGGCTGTAGCCAAGTGGGGTTGATCTCTTCTGCCAGGCAAGCAGCAACAGAACAAGGGGACACAGTCTCAAGCTGTGCCAGGGGAGGTCTAGGCTGGATGTTAGGAGGAAGTTGTTGGCATTGGAATGGGCTGCCCAGGGAGGTGGTGGAGTTCAAGCATCTGTTCAAGCAAAGCCTGGATGAGGCACTTAGTGCCATGGGCTGGTTGACTGGCTAGGGTTGGGTGCTAGGTTGGAGTAGCTGAGCTTGGAGGTCTCTTCCAACCTGGTTGATTCTATGATAGGAGGATATTGCTGGGGATGGCATCAAAGACTAGTGGTGGATCACAGGGACTTCCTCACCTATGTGTAAAGTCTTTTACCTAAGCTATGCCTTGAGTGGCAGCCATCACTGCCAGGCTGCAGGAGGAGGACAGTATGGCCCAACACAGCCAAATCAAACAGCACTGTGTGAAGACTAAAAGGTCCCTCACTAACATTACCTCGGCCTCTAAATTCTACATCTGTGTTGCAGGAGAGAGGATGCACTCATCCCATTGTCTATACAGGCAGCTCTTAGAGGGTTTTGTTCTTCACCACTGGATTTCCATACTGCAGCCCTCGTCGTGGGCCACTGGAGTTTTGCTCTGGGTTCACACCAAAGATCCACCAGCTGCACCTCAGTCTGAACTGTGCCCACAGTGTTCAGTACAAGTGGCATGAAAGAGATGTCTGACATGCCAGCAGCTACTGTGCAGCCTTGACACAGATGCACATCTCTGTTAACTGCCTGACTGGATGGCTAAATGTTGATGGGAATTGACTGAACAAGCTGGGATGAGAACTTTACTAGCAATGAAGTTAAATATTTGTCTCATAAGAAGATGGCATTCAATAGCTCCAAGTGCAGGGTGCTGCACTTTGGCCACAGCAACCCCATGCAGAGATACAGGCTAGGGTCGGAGTGGCTGGAGAGCAGCCAAACAGAGAGGGATCTGGGGGTGCTGACACCTGCCTGAACATGAGCCAGCAGTGTGCCCAGGTGGCCAAGAGAGCCAGTGGCATCCTGGCCTGCATCAGGAATGGTGTGGTCAGCAGGAGCAGGGAGGTCATTCTGCCCCTGTACTCTGCACTGCTTAGACCTCACCTTGAGTACTGTGTTCAGTTCTGGGCCCTCCAGTTTAGGAGGGACATTGAGATGCTTGAGCGTGTCCAGAGAAGGGCGACGAGGCTGGGGAGAGGCCTTGAGCACAGCCCTACGAGGAGAGGCTGAGGGAGCTGGGATTGGTTAGCCTGGAGAAGAGGAGGCTCAGGGGTGACCTTATTGCTGTCTACAACTACCTGAGGGGAGGCTGTGGCCAGGAGGAGGTTGCTCTCTTCTCTCAGGTGGCCAGCACCAGAACGAGAGGACACAGCCTCAGGCTGTGCCAGGGGAGATTTAGGCTGGAGGTGAGGAGAAAGTTCTTCCCTGAGAGCGTCATTGGGCACTGGAATGGGCTGCCCGGGGAGGTGGTGGAGTCGCCGTCCCTGGAGCTGTTCAAGGCAGGATTGGACGTGGCACTTGGTGCCATGGTCTGGCCTTGAGCTCTGTGGTAAAGGGTTGGACTTGATGATCTGTGAGGTCTCTTCCAACCCTGATGATACTGTGACAGCTAAAGGTCAGACATAAAGAGGGAAAGTCCTAAGGCTTTCTGGAAGAATTTCACTTGTCTCAGATCTCTCTCTCTGGCTTCTCCCTCCAAAGAAGAAAGCGTTAGAAAACAAAGAAGCAAGCTCTGCCACCTTGAGAACTGCTTGATGAAGGAAAGCTGCATGTTCCAAACTGTCCTCACTTCTATTTTTAGCACAGAATGTGAAATGTGGGGTTTGGTACTGACTGCGCCCCTTGTCTTCCAGGCTGTGAAAACCTCTGGCTTCCAGAGACTCCTGCTTCTTTACAAGGACAAGACTACAACCTACTGTACAACTGCCTTTCATACTAGGGCTCACCTCCTCCCATCTCCTGCTCAACAGCTGCTTTTGGGCATCCTTCTTCCTTCAAGCATGTACACAGCATGGGAAATGGAGTCTGACAACCAGCACCCCAAACACACTGAACTGCGGAGGGGGGAAGAAAGAGGTCAGAGCAGGGAATGTGTTTACTGAATTGCTGCCTTTAGTGGGACAGAGGCCATGACCAGAGTTGTTCAGCCACTCTCCAGCATCAGTGCAGGGGCAGGAGGGCAGTCTGGGTTGCTTCCCCACACCTCACTCCCATTCAACAGTTTGAAGACAAGCAAACAGAACTGCATCAGTTTCTGCACCTGCTACCACAGCCATAAAGGATTCAGCTTTTGTACACAGCCTGTGGAACACTCATCCTGGCTCAAAAAAAAGATGCTACAACTGCCACAGATAACACAGAGCAAGAAGAAATTACCATCTTGATGCCTGGGTTATGTCCTTAAATAGGAAAGTTCATGTACCCTGACAAACATTTGCTCTGTGCCACAGCTATCTAGGAAAAGAAATTCCCTGTCTTTACCTGCTGAAAGAAAGCCTTGAATAGGTATTTGAAGGAAATCTGTATTATTGGATATAATTAAGTCTCATAAAGCTGTAATGACTTTATGAAGGATGATATTCCCCAGCTACTTCTCAAACACACATGAATACCTATCTTAGGCAATAAAATGTGTGCAAGAATCGAGGCTATTCCGAGTAATCCCTTACTTCACGAGCTCAGAAGTGACATCACTGTCAGAAAAAAACATTACCATCTCCTCTTTACAGTCTACCATAACCACATTTTATCTGCAGTTAAACACAGTGAAAGCCCAATATTGCCCTTGCTTGGCTGCCTGGAGAAGGATTCCTGCGCTTGGGTACCTCACAGTGCCACAGCTGCCCCCACCCTTTACAAGCAGAGCCTCACATTTGGTTGTCTGCTGTTGAAAACTGCTATCAGTAAGTTTATATTCTCTTCTTCCAAACACAATAACCTCTCTCAGCCCATGCTGAATATTTGAACAAAACCCAACCAAGGCTCTCAACAGCTGTTCCCCAAGGTACTAATGGCCTGAAGCCATAAGCTCCTACCTTCTGCTGATCTTACAGTTTGGGCCAGTTTATATTTGGTAAGAGACCTTCAAGTGCTGGAGGGAAAAAAAGTTGTCAAGCAATGTTCCTTCCTCTGGGGTCCACCAAGCTATCATAAGACAATTATGGTGACGTGGGGTCTGGTCTCTCCAGGGAGGCATTAAGGTAGAGCAAGGATCATGTAGAGTCTTTAAAGACTACATTACCTCCTTTTATTACCCTGACATTAGATGACTGTTCAGGCTCAATTTCAGTTTGGCTAATCACATCACACCTGCCAGACTACTCCTCCAGTAGCAGGGAGGGTAAATGTAGGCAGAGGGACCTCAGGAGGTAGACAGACAAGGAGAGACCTTCCCTGAGGGGATACTCAGAGGTCACATTTTTTTTAGGGAGTCTTTACACTGCTTGCATAACTTAAAAGATTTTGCTAACATCTTGCTTGAAAAAGATGCCAGTTACTTCTTGTCCTACTTGCAGTGGACCTGGAGAACAACTGGTCATTATGTCCTTCCAAAAACATGTATTCTTTTTAGCTTGAGGAATCTTGACACATTCCTCTCAAAGCCTGCTTTTCCCTATCCAAAACAATACCAGTCCTGCCTGCACCTCTTGATGCCTTTATCCTCCCAATGAGACTCTCTCCACTCTGTCTACCTGTTATTAAAGGAGGTGCCCAGAAACAGGCACACTCAAAAGAACAATCAATACCCAGCTCCTCAGCTCTGCACCCCCCTGTATCACAACCACAGCTGCACCAAACCCATCCGCTACTCAGTGTGACCCTTGGAGAATGGTGCTGCACACTCCAAAGCCTGTCACATCTGGGACACAGGAATCATCTCTGGGATTAAATTCACAAGGAGATCCAGAAGGCTGCCATCAACCCATGCTGCTGCCCCAGCAGATCACTTGTTCTGGCTCAGCATGGCCAAATCCAGGCTGGGCAGTGAGTGGCTGGACAGCAGCCCTGAGGAGAGCGACTTGGGGGTGCTGGTGGATGAGAAGCTCAACATGAGCCAGCAGCGTGCATTTGCAGCCCAGAAAGCCAACCAGAGCCCGGGCTGCATCAGGAGAAGTGTGGCCAGCAGGGCCAGGGAGGTGATTCTCCCCGTCTGCTACGCTCTGCTGAGAGCCGACCTGGAGTACTGCATCCAGTTCTGGAGCCACTATTCCAAGAGGGATGTGGAGATGCTGGAGTGTGTCCAGAGAAGGGCCACGAGGATGCTCAGGGGGCTGGAGCAGCTCTGCTGTCAGGAAAGAGTTGGGGCTGTTCAGTCTGCAGAAGAGAAGGCTCCAAGGTAACCTTCTTGTGGCCTTCCAGTATCTGAAGGGGGCTACAAAAGGGCTGGGGAGGGACATTTTAGGCTATGAGGCAGTGACAGGACTGGGGGGAATGGAGCAAAGCTGGAGGTGGGGAGAGTCAGACTGGACATGAGGAAGAAGTTTTTGAGCATGAGAGTGGTGAGAGCCTGGAATGGGTTGCCCAGGGAGGTGGTTGAGGCCCCAAGCCTGGAGGTGTTTAAGGCCAGGCTGGATGAGGCTGTGGGCAGCCTGACCTAGGGTAGGGTGTCCCTGCCCATGACAGGGAGGTCGGAACTGGCGGATTCTTGTGGTCCCTTCCAACCCAGACTGATTCTATGAAATCATAGAATCAACCAGGTTGGAAGAGACCTCCAAGATCATCCAGTCCAACCTACCACTCATCCCTAGCCAATCAACCAGACCATGACACTAAGTGCCTCATCCAAGCTTTTCTTGAACACCTCCAGGGATGGTGACTGCACCACTTCCCCGGGCAGCCCATTCCAATGGCAAATATGTGCTGCTTTAAACACAGCCTGATGCAACTTGCTGCACAGGCTCCCAAGCCCTGTCCTGTTAAACCTTGCTGTAATGTTACAACACTGCTCCAGGCATACATAATGAATCAACTGGTATAAAAGTGAAGCTCCAATCCAACTATTACACCATGGGATTTAAAACTCACCAGATTTTTAAAGGTGTGAAATGAGTTTGGAAATGCTACCCATGCAAACAGGCAAGGAAAACATCTGATGCTTTTAGTATTTTTAGAACCAGATTTGTGGAAGAATTAAAAAGGAGTCTTTGCATAAGCAGTGGCAGGAACATAATCAAAAATGAAATGCAAAAGGTCAGTCTTAGCAATAATGCAATGCCAACTTGCAGGAGGTTGTTTTTGAGCCTGCCATACCATGAACTGCCCAACAACTAGTCCCTATAATTTCAATGACATTGATCCAAAATGGCCTGCAGACTGCAACTGTATTGAAGATCTGTTCACAGTCATTACTGCAGAGAAGCAGCAGTGGAAGTAGTTCCTCTTTAAAGAAAAACCAAACCTGCAATCCAGCAAGCAAGAGCAAAAGGCAGTTAGTGTGTATGTATAAAGAGTGAAAACACAAATGTATACAGATGTAACTTACTCCTACAAAAACAAAACCTCATGAGATTCTGCTGGCAATGATACTTCATGCTTCAAAATATAACAGCAGACAAAATACAAACAGGCCCAGCAGCAAAATCTGACTCTTAGCATTTAAATGCTGAAGGCAAACACTTGTATATCCCTAAACAGGAGAGCCAAGAGCACCTGAAACAACATAGAATCATAGAATCAACCAGGTTAGAAGAGACCTCCAAGCTCAACCAGGCCAACCTAGCACCCAGCCCTAGCCACTCAACCAGACCATGGCACTAAGTGCCTCAGCCAGGCTTGGCTTGAACAGGTGCTTGAACTCCACCACCTCCCTGGGCAGCCCATTCCAATGCCAATCACTCTCTCTGGTAACAACTTCCTCCTAACATCCAGCCTAGACCTCCCCTGGCACAGCTTCAGACTGTGTCCCCTTGTTCTGTTGCTGGTTGCCTGGCAGAAGAGCCCAACCCCACCTGGTTCCAACCTCCCTTCAGGTAGTTGTAGACAGCAATGACATCAGGGCAATTGCAGCACTGTGCCACCTCTCCACCTGAGAGGAGAGCACCTGACATCGTGCTTTTCAAATGAACTTCAGTAATTAACTGTCTTCCAGCAGGCCTGTGTTCATAAGACACACCTGTGGCTGCAGCCTCAGCAGCCTTCAGCAGCTGCCCAATCCTCCCGTGCAGATCTCCACAGCACAGCAACAGCCACGCAAGAAAGCAAGACTGCAAACCCCAGTTTTCAGGACAGTCATTCACAGCATACCCTGCAGCAGCAAGCACAACTGCAGGAACTTAAACCACTTGTCCAGACTAACACTGCCCTCATTTTCCTTCATGCATAACCTTTCATCCCTCCTCCTCCATAGTAATAAATCTGCCCAGAAGGCAAAGAGCTCCAGCTCTGCCTAACCAGACTCTCCAAGAGGGTTCCTCCCTGGTTCAGAGCACGAGAGCCAACACAGCCTTGTTGCAGCTTTTTTATGCCCCCCTCCTCGAACTCTGCAATAACATTTCCAAGCTCACCTCCTGTGCCTGCAGCACCGTGTGGGTGCATACCTAGCTGCAAGAGCAGGCACAGCTGCCAGAACTGTTGTGCTTCCACCTAGCTAGAGTTTGCACCTGCTGCACAGACCACTGCTTAGCACAAGCAAAGCTTGGAAGCACAGTTCATAAACTGCTGGGCATTTTGCTAGCAACCACAAAGCACTCCCACCAAAAGACAAATATTTGGGATTACAAACTTCCTTTTGCTTCACAACACGGAGCTCTTGCCCTTCTTCAGATGACCATCGTATGCTCTCAAAGCCCAACTTTGTTTACTATTTGTCAGCAAGAGCAGCAGCAGCTGCTCTTTGGTAGGCTCCACAAGGGGCAAAACAGCTGGGAACAACACAGCTCCCAAAGGCACCAGAGCAGGCAGCTCCAGCAGCTCCCAGAGCTGTTAGACACTAAATTACTTTATTCCCTGCTGCCTTCAGTTAGCATTTTCTACTCGTGCATCTAAAGGCACAGACACTTGTAACCCTGGTGGTCAAACCCTCCCAGCTGCTGCACAGTCACTCTTTCCACCGACAAGAGCTCTGCTAGGGATCAGCAAACACACAGAACTGCACGGGCAGTGCCCTGCAGACCCAAAGGCCACTGATGGAGGAGTCTCCGTCTTCTCCATCCCGCCTGGGTCTTTTGCTGACCCTTTTGGTGCTGTTAGTTGTTTGGCCGCAGCTGAGCTGGGGAAAGAAACTGCCCAACTCTACAGCAAGGAACTTTTAGAATGATTCAAAGCAGGCATTCAGGAATTTCCTTGTGTGTTCACAAAGTAGGGCATTCAGCTTGACCTATGGAAACACTCTGTTCATCAGGCTTCTGCACTAATTCAGTGACATAAGTGTGAGCAGAGTTATAGCCACGCAGCGCTAAAAGACCAAAGCTTGGCCTGGCTGATCTTTCATCCCTGCCACCCCGCCGCTCAGCCACCGCAACACACTTGCACACCACCTCCTCCGGCAGGGAGCAGCTCGCACGGTGCTGGCCTCCCGGCTGAACTCTAGACGCTAATGATGCTCCTCACCTCTCCAAGGGCTTTACAATCATTACCGCATCTGAACGTAATTACAGGTCCATTTACCAACTCATTAACTCATTAATCCTCATGCAGGCCACGTCTCGGAAACACTTCTCGATGTCCTTCAGCAAATGAAATGTCATTTCCTCGCCATGAACGCCATGGCCCAGGGGCTCTCTGGAGGCATTCCAAACCCGCCTGCGCGGACCTGGGTGATTTGCTCTGGGTCGCCCTGATCTAGCAGGGCTGTTGGGCTGTAGGATCGTCAAAGGTCCCTTCTAGCCCCCACCATGCCCTGTGATCCTTTCCCAAGCATGCAGTGTGACCTTTCCCGAGCCCGCTCCCACCGGGGGTGTCTCAGCCTGCCAAAGGAGCTTGGTGACTGTCAGGAGCCACACTCCCCTCTCCAGACCGAGAGCTGACCTAACCCAGCCCCTCACGACCACACTCCACCTGACCTGCACTGCTCCCAAACTCCCTGCGCCACAGGACACCTTGCTCGGAGGGCTCCGCCACGACACCTTGCTCGGAAGGCTCCGCCACGGCACCTCAGCGGCGAGCTCCGGCCGCCCCTCCTCGAGCGCCAGCAGCCCCTCAGCACCGGGACGAGACCCCTCCGCGAGGCACGGCCCCCGCGCCGCCCGCGCCCGCCGCCCGCGCCCACCGCCCGCGCCCACCGCCCGCGCCCGCCGGGGGCCCCAGGGACCGCCGGGCACCCCGCCTCTGGGGGCCGCGCCTGTCGCGACACAACGGGCCGTTCCCCCCCGAGCCTGCCTTACCTTCTTGCGGCGGTCGCCCGGGAGCTGCGGGGGGCAGCAGCGGGGCGCGGCGCTGCCTCGCCGCCCGTTGCGCACGTAGGTGACTCGCCGCCTGCCCGCCGCCGGCTGCCGCTCCGTGCCGCGGGACAGCGGGGCCGCTCGCCCCGCCGCCGCCTCTGCCACCGGCCGCTTCTCCTCCGGACACCAGGATCGCCTGGCGAGCAGCTGCAGGCAGAGGAGGAGCGCGGCCGAGAGCAGGCAGAGGCGGAAGGCCAAGCGCCGCCAGCGCGGCCGCTCCTGGGCCATGGCGTGCGGGGCGCGCTCTGCCCCGCGCGAGGCTCATGCCGCTCGCGGGCCGGGCCGCGGCCGCCGCCGAAACTTGGGCAGACCCCGCCCCGGGCCGGGGAGGAGCCGGCACAGCGCCCCGGGCTCCCTGCCCCGGGATGCTGCGCCCCGGGCGCTCCCTTCTACTAGGTGCTGCGCCCCGGGCGCTCCCTGCCCCGGGATGCTGCGCCCCGGGCGCTCCCTTCTACTAGGTGCTGCGCCCCGGGCGCTCCCTGCCCCGGGATGCTGCGCCCCGGGCGCTCCCTTTCCCGGGCAGCCCCACGGACGTGGGTCGGTGCCCAGGTAGCAGCGTGGGGCCGGCCGTGGTCACTGTCACACCCAGACCCACGCTGGCCGGGGAAGAAGTCCAGACGGCTTCTATTGAAACAACTGCCCCTCGCCGCCACCTGCTCTCTCAGCCCGTCTGTGTGGTCTGAACGTGCCTTACCTGGGTAATACAGAGACAGGTGCACGTCGGTGATAGGGCTTGGGATACAGTGAGAGGAGAGCAACAACAGAACCTGTGATGCTAAAACCAAGGAAGACCTTGTGGTTGTTGCTCTGCTCAGACAGGGCTCTTTTATTTGAATATACATTGTTCAAGCTTGTAGGAAAGCTTTGGTTTCTCAAGAATTAAACTTCAAGAGAGAGTTAAAAGATGCATTTGAATGCATTTGGGCACTTCATACTTTTGGAGTCTTGACCTTTCCTCTCTTGCCTTTTTCTCTGCAACCATACAAACACAATCTTTTATTTGAATAGGATTTCACACCCTGTCATTTATTGACCAGATGCTGACAGTTAAAAGCAGCCTTGGTGCTAAAGATGTTGTGGTATGATTTTGGCCAGCAATATTGGAGTGTATTGTGTGTTTTGTGTAAAAACTTTATGAGGTCATTTTGAAAATCATACAAAGAGAAGCAGAGTGTCCCCCTCCCCACAGCAGATGTGTGTGCCTCTGCTCCTCTGTCTACAGGAGTGAGAAATTTGCTCTGGGTCTCTTTCATTGCCTTGTACATTTACATTCCAAAGTTCTGCCATGCCCCCGAGGAACAAGGAGTGAAATGTTTATAGCTCCTCTGGTGACTTCTCAGTGACAGCTACAGTGCAAGCCCAGTCCCACTCCTGTTCCTTAAAACTGCAGCTCCCAGATCACCAAGTCCAGCTGTTGATCCAGTAGCGCCAAGTCATCATAGAATGGCTGAAGTTGGAAGGACCTTAGAGATCATCTACTCCAACTTTCCCAAGTCCACCATATCCAAATCCTGGGAAGTAGTTTTCTATGCACCAATTGACAGACTTCCCTGTTGCCAGTATCTCTGCAGGAGAGGTACAGTCCCTTCTCCTTCCCATGCCTTAAACCCCAATGAAAACTCAGGAAAAGAGTCTCTCTCTCTCTCTGTTAGCAGCTCAGAAGTAAATTGGCCACATTGGTCTATTACCCACTTAACCACTGCTGAGAAATACCTGCCTGAGCAGCTGTTAAGGCTAAAGCTCAGCTGCCTGGGTCATTAAAACCACTTCTCAGCTCGCCGCTGGTAGGCTTGAAGATAACAGCTGATAAAGAAATATGTTCATGCAGTCTCCAATTAGCTCTCCTTGAACTCGTGGGCTATTTAGGCAGCTTAACACAAGATTGATCTCACTCTTCTCAGCGAGGCACAGGCAGAGGCACTCCAGCACCACAGCCTCCTGTGCTCTGTGATGAAAGAGGTGGCTGACAATTAATGGCCTGGAGCGAGGATTACAGATCGAGATTTACCTCTGAGTCATGCTCCTGTGCACTTGTACACAGACATACCTGTACCTGTGCACATACATTCACTGCAGGAGACAGGAGAGGAATGACACAGCCCCTCAGTAGAAGATGCTCTGCAGCTCTGCTATCCCTGGGCCTTACCTTTATTTGTTTTGCCCTAATCTTTGTGGTACCCACAAACGGGACTGCATTGCCTCCAGCAGCTGTATTTCACTCCTGGAGAAGAGCAGCAGTGAATTTCATGCTCTGCCTTTTACTGAATTGCCTGATCATTCCTAACAAGCAGAACTCTGCCTGCTTTTTCACTGTGGGCTGGGACTTTTACTGACCAGGCACTAGCATAAAAATAAACAGGTGTCACCAATCAGAAGATTCCCAGTCTGGAGCAATTAAGGAGTGGTAGCTCAGGTGCAGCTCATGTGCTACTGCACAAAGATTTTTGTGATACTGCTCTGCTGTCTGCATTTCCCCTGCATCAATGCTGTAATCCCAGACAGATGTCCAGCTTGGCTTAAAAATTGCCCTGAGTTTCTACTACACACTGCTGGTAATTTGTTGTTACTTTGGACTCAGCTTTCTCATTTTTCTTCTTTTGCTTGTTAATGTACTCAATTTTACTGACACTTTAACACCTCTGAGCTCGAGGATGAATATCTTTCATTAAAAAAAAAAAGAGTGATCTGGCAGAGGGCTTAATCTATAATGCTCAGGATTCTACACAACAGCACAGCTGGAGTAATAATTATGGCTTTCAGAAGTTACATAAGCCTTTTTATTAGAGGTTTTTAATGGCTTCACATAGCACAGTACAAATGCCAAATATTGATACAGGGGATGGCAATGGCACTGGAGTAATCAAGCAGGTGCCATAATTTGATGGTGGAGAATGACTTTCACCTGCAAGCACTTGCTGAAAAGGGCTCTCCAAGGGGAGGAGGGATGCAAGCCAGAGCACTGGAGCTACTAAGGACAACAGCAGCAACCTCTCCAGGCAGCAATTTCACAAACAAACTAAGACCATAATTAATGCCCTGTGCACCCTTCCTACAGCCTGTGTTGTTTGATACACTGGCATGTGTCTGTAGACTTTATGCCTCATTAAAGGCTACAGGATCAAACGAAGGCTGAGAGTGGCTGGCAGCAGGCCTGGTGGACCTGATGGGTGAAAAGCAGCTTTTATAGGACAGGAGGTGTTCAAAAATGTCCTGGGCTAGTAGGCAGGCCAACTTAACAATATGGATCCACTTTTGATAGAGAGATCTCACCCACGTGTCTGAAAATTGTCCCAGTGGTGCAGGACACTAAATTCAGTATCATTGTTGCTGTCTACAGCTACCTGAAGGGACATTGTGGAGAGGCTGGAGCTGATCTCTTCTCACAGGTAGTTGGAAACAGAATGAGGGGGAATGGCCTCAAGCTGAGACTAGGGGGGTTTAGACTGAACATTAGGAAGAAGTTTTTCACAGAGAGAGTGGTCAGGCACTGGAGTGAGCTGCCCAGGGAGGTGGTAGAGTCACCAAGCCTGGATGTGTTTAAGGGTCGTTTGGATGTGGTGCTTAGGGCTGTGGTTTAAGATGAATCTTGTAGAGTAGGGTTCTAGGTTGGACTTGGTGATCCTGAGGGGCTTTGCCAACTTGCATGTTTCTGTGATTGCCTTTACCTGTAAGAAAAAAGGTTGCTTTTCTTACAGGTTGCTTTTCTGAACTATTACCAGGTCAGCCAGTCCTCCCCCCCAGCTGGTTACATTTGAAATGTCTTTAAAACAATCCCAGCTGGGAGGAGAAAAACGGCCTTGCCCTCAGCAGAAAAGATGCCACAGCTCCCCTGCAGCCAAGCAACCTGGCCAGGAGCAGACGGTGAGGACAGAACTCTGTGCTCTTCCCGCAGGCTCCTTCGGAGGCAGTTTGGCCTCAGTGGCACAGAGATGCTGGTACTGATTCAAAGCAGAATAGTCTCCACAGCTGAGTTTGGATAGAGATTAGCTGTTACTGCAGGGGGCTTCCTTGCAGCACAGATCTCACAGTGTGTCTGTCCCCCATCCTCAGCAATGGTCATGGAGAGCAGAGGCCAGTCAGATGCTTCAGAGATGCACTAGCAAGGACAAAGTGGGATTGTGAAGATGCAGCCACCTCTACAGGCAAGAAAGTTCAAGAAAAGACTGGATGAGGCACTTAGTGCCATGGTCTAATTGATTGGACAGGGCTGGGTGCTAGGTTGGACTGGATGAGCATGGAGGTCTCTTCCAACCTGGTTGATTCTATGATTAAAAGCTCAACCAAGCTAATGCTTAAGGTTGTGCCCCAGCTCCTACCTCACTTGTGGGCTGTTAGGAGGACAACCCTTTGCCAGAGTGCATTGAATTTCTTCAGGATCAAGGTTGTTTCTCTGTACTCTGTCAGGTGATAAAGTGCAATCTCCTGAAAGCAGAAAGGTTCTTTGCAGAGCCTGTGTGGTGCCTGCTGCTGTCCTGGTGGCAAGGCTGGAGGCAAAGCCAGAGGCTAGAGAGGGAAGCCTGCCCTGCCATCTCCTCGCAGTCCAGTCAGCATTGCAGAGGTGGCACAAACAACTATCTCAGGGGACTCTTACCTCCCCCACGAGGCAAAGGAAACGCAACTACTCTGAGCTGTATCAATGCCTGGAGCCAGGTGTGTGCTGGCTGGAGCCCAGGGCACCGTGGCAGGCAGGGAGAGACCCCAGCACTGAGACCTGCAGAGCACCAGCTGGAAGAGGTAAATTTTTCCCACTAACTTCCCACTCCTCACTTAAGCTTAACACAACATTGATCTAACACCACTGATGTACAGCCATGGGATGCCTCTAGGAACGGAAGGCTTTTCCCTCAGTCTTTGTGCTGAAGTCTTCAGCCTTGCACTGCAGAGACAAACCACAGCAAGATTGCTCTCAGCAACCCAGACAAGAACATTTTAGTGCATAATTATGGGTAAGATGCAAAAAGATGGCAAGAAAGAGGGAAAACATCTGCATGCATAGAGCTTATTGCCTTTGGCTTAAGAGGCCCATTAAATGCCCCGAAGAAAAGCTATTTATCCTTCTGTTTGAGTCAATTATCCTGCTGCAGATCTTTGTGGCAGCTTCCCCCATCAGTATTTCTGGAGTACTGACACCATGCACCCTCTGTGATCTGTGTTAGACAGTATTGTCCTGCTCTGGCAGGGGGGTTGGACTCGATGATCTCCTTGGGTCCCTTCAACCTCTAACATCCTGTGATCTGCTCAGGGACAAAAGGCACAGACCTTGCCCACCAAGGGATTCCCAGAAGCACGGCAGCCAGTGCTTCCAAAGGTCTGTAACTTACACTCTACCTCTGTGGAGAAGTGGGCTATTCCTTGGAGTCTTTGCCAGGACTTCAGATGCCTGAGCTCCTTTCTTTCCAGAAAAAAGGATCTTTTACTTTTGGAGCACACCTACCAGTGTGATTGCTCCTCTTGTAGCCCCTGTCTCAGCAACATGGGGTGGAGAAGCCCAAATCCAGTTCCCTGACTGCTCAAAGGAGATGGGCTGTCCCACCAGCCAGAGGAGTGCTTGGCTCACCAAGCTCCAAGGCACGCAGGGAGGAGAGGCTTCATCTGCTTGAAGCTCAACCCTGCACCCATTTGGCAAGGAGAAAAGCAAAAGTGAGGCTCCCTCCATGGCTCCAGCACATTCCTTGATGAAAAGGGTTTTTTCCAGGCCTTCACTTTTGCCAAAATACTGACTGGAGATGCATGTGCAGGTGCTTCAAAAACTACAGCAGGCTTCCTTGTTGTCTCTGGTGACACAGAAAATAAGCAAGCATCCTCTACCCTGTTTGGCTCATAAATGTAAGTAAAAGCTAATGGAGGGCTTGAACATCAGCTGGTGAATTGAAATGAGACCTTGAAGAGCAGAACTGGCTGTGACAGGAGCACAGCATATGATACACATGGTGCATGCCTCTTGCAATGCAAGGAAGACATTGTCCTATGGCAGGTAATGGACAAGAACAGCAACAAAGCAATGTGGGACAGGGATCTCCCAGTCCTGGCAGCCATCAGTGCTGTGAGACAGTCTTAAAGGAGGTAAAACAAAGCACAAGAACAAGCTTCTCTTGGGACTATGTGGAAATGTCATTTTAATGAAACTTTTCACTTTCAGAAAAGTCTCTTTCTGCTTTCTTTTCTCCCCAGCTGCTCCCATTCCTCATTAAGCCTTAGTTTGCCTCATGCATAATTTTCCTTCCCCACAATACCTAACCTTGACTTCTTCACTGAGAAAAAGAGACATGCAGGGGGAAAACTGCCAGGAGGACAATTCAGTGATGGTTTCCATTACCTGAGCATCCAGAGTGGTGTGTGGGCTTGCCAGGAGCCAGGCCAAGCAGTGGGCTTATGGTCCAGGGGGTGCCCTGTGGGATATCTATCCCAGGACCCCAAGTCATAGAATCATAGAATCAGCCAGGTTGGAAGAGACCTCCAAGATCATCCAGTCCAACCTAGCACCCAGCCCTATCCAGTCAACCAGACCATGGCACTAAGTGCCTCATCCAGGCTTTTTGAACACCTCCAGGGACGGTGACTCCACCACCTCCCTGGGCAGCCCATTCCAATGCCAATCACTCTCTCTGTGAATAACTTCCTCCTAACATCCAGCCTAGACCTGCCCTGGCACAACTCGAGACTGTGTCCCCTTGTCCTTGCACCTTGAGGATTTAAGGACACTTGGCTACCCCCAGACAGTAGTTTCCTCTCCAGCCTTTTGTCGGGAGGGAAGCTCGGGGACACACTGCTATAGCAACAACTTTGCCTAGGATTATCTATTAACAACAGAAAGGTGAAGGTAGCAGCACAGCAGAAACTATTTCCTCAACGTCCTTTTAGAAATTAGAAAGCATTCCCTCATGGCATTTTGCAGCTCTCTTACTGATTGGCGATTGTTTCAAGCCCTGCAGCAGCCGCCAAGTCCTGCAAGCCTGACAAGCCTGTGGGAGTTGACTGAGTGAGCATCACTGCAGTTGCTCTTGGAGACGCAGTGTGCGGGTTTCCCGCAGTAACTGCTCGGTCCAACATCGCCCTCTCGTGGAAACCCGCGAGTAAAGCAGGACAAAGTGAAGCCTCATGCAACGTAGATAAGACAGTTGTGAAAACAATACTGATGTGGGAAAAGGCATAGAGAACATAGAGTGTGGAAACCTAGTGAAATCACTTACTATGTGAGCACTGATAGCGTCATCAATCAGATAAGCACAAAGGAGGTGGGTTAAGCTTGGAGAAGAAGAATACTGGATTCAAAGATGAGAACTCCAGCCAAGAATGTGACCCACAACTGATGCCAGGTGGATGTAAGGTAGAAAGGTCAGACTGAGGAAGATATCGACCTTCCTCCCAAAGACCCTCTGGCCAGCCTGATCTAGGGTAAGGTGTCCCTGCCCATGGCAGGGGGGTTGGAACTAGACGATCCCTGTGGTGCCTTCCAACCCTGACTGATTCTATGAGTCCATGTGTAAAAGATGGGGCATTATGGAAATGAGCTCCAGGAACTGACTGTAATAACTCCACCTATTCCCAGGACTAATTATACTAAGCCTACCCCTGGACTAAAGATGTATGATTTTGTAGCATAAACATTTTACCTGAACAAGGTGAAGATGTGCAAGAGCTTTGGAGGATGACCTCCCTTTGTTACCCAGCACTGATTAAACATGCCTTACCTAATAACACTCGGTGTGTTGTGAGGTCTCATTTTCTATAAGTCAATACAAATGCCAGCCCAGGCTATGACTTTCTCTCTAATGACTACATTTATCCTAAATGAACTCAAATATATCTTGATGAAGTTTTAGCTGATACAGAATTCAACTGGAAATCAGCAACAGCCTACAGGATAGAAGGATAGATCAGCTGTTTGGCACAGTGGAGACAAGTCACCAGTGACATGCCATAGGCATCTGTAGTAAAATCACTGCTAATCCATATACTCATCTGTCAGGCAGTAAGTGGTGAGGTGGCTTGGCTTGCTGCTAGTGCAGCTTAGTCAAGGTAGTAAAAAAGCAAACTATCTGCAAGCAGCTGCAAGAACCACATCATGAGCCTGGGCAAAAACTGAACTCAGTTTGGCTGAGTTGGAATATTCCCTCACTACCCAACCCCAGCAGTGGCCTCTGAACCAGCTGGTACCATTCAGGACAGATCTCTTGCTATTAGGTAGGTCTATTCAAATGTCAGCTAAAAGCTTGTTCCTGATTATAAAGCAATTTAAGATGATGAAATAAGGGAGGGAGAAGAGGTGTCATCACTTAAATACAAGGTTTATCCCTCGTCATGAGTACCATGTGCAGTTCTGGTCCCTCCAGCATGCCTTTCAAAGGTGGCAGCTGGAAGCCAGCTGAAATACCACTGAGCATCTGCAATGGCAGAAGCTGTCAGGCTCCTTCCACCCAATAATTCAATAAAAGGCCAAAGCTGCTACTTGGAGCTCTCACACTAACCTTAAATGGGAAAGGAGTCTCTGGGATTCAAAGCTTGGCCCTTGATGAGGAGCCTCGCAGGGCAGCAATGCACTCACCCACCAGGCAAGCAGCCTCTTTGGCCGTGCCCCTGTGTACTGAAAAGCCACCTGCCCCATGACCATAGTTGTGGACCACCAGGAGCTTAACTCCTCCCTGGCTCAAGACCTCTCTGTTTAGTCTCACACTCTGCCTGGATGGCCTCAGGCCCACCTTCACCTTGACATCCTGAGCTCCCTGCAGCGAGGGCTCAAGGGAGCAGCATCTGTTGAAGATGTCTTTAGTAGTGCCAGGGTCAGGGGAGAGACTCCAGTTCTCCTTCTCCCTGGTTCCCCCTAGGGTTACCCTGTGTATCCCTGGGTAGATATAGGTGGAGCCATCCCCATCCCGGATGAAGTTCTTCACCCAAGGTGCATGAACCTCCAAAACTTGACCCCTGACAGGGAAGAGCTTCTCATCTCCCACCAGATGGTGAGCTCCAATGCCCACACAGTTGACAACGATATTGTACTGGCTGTGCAGCTCCCACAGGTCTGAAACCTTTCTGGTGTACATCTGGACTCCAGCTGCTTTTAGCCTGCAAAAAAGACTGCAGAAGTGAGGCAGAAAAGAAACCTCTAAACCCTCAGGCAATTATTATGCACATTAAGTAAACGTGCTTTGATTGTATTTAACACACTGGTCACGACTCAACAGCAGCAGAGAAAATGCCATGGGGTTTCTGTCTGTGATTTGTCTGATTCAGTCTCAGGAAAGCTGTTTTTAGCTTGTTTGGGCTGGAAAAGATAGAGCAAGTTGATCTGTATTACAGGAAGGTCTGGCATAAGACCCTAGGCAGGCAGGTCCTCACAGAATTGTTTGGGTTGGAAAGGACCTCCAAGGTCTCACTCATTGATTTCTATGACATTCCATAGCCACAGAATGAGCTGCAACAGCTCATGCAAGCTGAAAAATCACAGATTTGTTCCCCAACTCAGTGATAGTGCTGTTGTACCACCCCCTTTTTCAGGTACTACACCTTCACATTCATCTCCAACTCACCCTCCACTACCAGGAGCCACTTTGTAATCTAGTGGCATGTACGAAGCCCTGAGGTACCCAAGATGTCCCTCCAGGCTGGGCAGATGTGGCATGGGACCCCCAGGAGACCCATACCTCTCAAGAGCAGCAGTCTTGAGTCAACCAGGACAGCTCAGAGCACCATGCATCCATGCCTGCTCTTCAGCAAAATTCACCCTTTCTTGAAGTTTGCCTTTGAGCTAAATTCCAAGCTAAATTCCAACCTGAACTTGCCTAAAGCTTGAAGCTTCTCCCCATGGAAAAAAAAAAACAGGGGCATGAGATGGAGTCACTGCATGTTGCCAGCTGGATCCAGGAGCTGGGAGTCTTCAGTGAAGGTTTTAGCACGAGTGAATAAGGGGACAGGCCTGTGAGGATGATGCACTGTGGGAAATCCTGCCCTTTGCAATGTGCTGGCAGCTGGCAAAGTGATCCCCACTGCTACAAAGGCAGTGGTTTCCCATAAAGCAGGGGGTGAGCTGAGGGTCTAGGGCACAGCTGGTGCTCTGGGGACTGGAGTTTGGGTGCAGCAAGACACTGAGGCTGGCCAGGGAGACAGAGGACAGGGGGAGTGTCTGATGTAGCAGCTTTAGCTGGGCAGAGAGCTGGGAGAGCTCATAAGCATTGCAATGGAGACTCTGCCATCACACCAGAAAAATATACACCAATTAAAAACCTCCTGAATTCAGAAAACTCCTGAATTTGGGTAAGCAGGAAGAAAAAATTATCCTAAAAGCCATTTTGGATCAGCAAGGTGGGCACAAAACCCAATTTACCTTGTGGCCTGCTGAGAGAATGGTCTATAAATACAGCTCAGGTCACTGGGGGGTTGAGCATTAGTTACATGTTTAATGTGCTCTCATTTCTCATCACCAGAGAGAAGAGAAAGTAAAAAAGAGCTTTATCATCTTATTGAACTACATCCTTTGAGAAACAAGGAGGTTAGATCAGGAGAAAAGGGGAGAGCAGAAATGGCATGGCAGACACTAAATGGGTTGTACAACTTAATTGTGCTTCAGCAGCAATTTCCCATCCAGGTAGGCAATGCAACACAATAGAGCATGTGCACCGAGGAGACAGCACAGACCTCACAGGGCACTGGTGCCACAGAGCACTCCCAGCCTGGCTGGCTGCTCTCCTGCAAGCTCTGCAGCAAGAGGAGAGGCATCCAAGCAGGCAGCTGACAATTTGCCCCATGCTGTCAGTGCACCTCTCTTTACTTCACCTCAAATCAGCTTGTGGCTATTGCTCTCGCCCAAGTGGAGGCAGCTGACTTCCCACTCAAATGGACTCAATGTATGGCCCAGCTGTCAGAACCTGTTCAGCTCTGCACCCTGACTCTCCTATGGTTCTCCAAAATCCACATATTTTGGGGACAACTGGAAGCTGGCAAATTTCCTAACGTTCAAGCTAAGCCAGGCATGAACTCGGAAGCCACAACTCCTCAAAGGAAGTGCAGCCCCCATCTCATGCAGGCAAACATTCCCAAAAGGCCTGTACCAAGATGATGCCATTTGCCCTTTTCTCTCCTGACTGGATTAAGAAATTACTCCAATTTCCAACTGTTGACCAGGTCTTAAGTGTAAAGTCTTCACAGATACGACATGCCAGCAGTGTGCACTTGCAGCCCAGAAAGCCTGGGCTGCACCAGGAGAAGTGTGACCAGCAGGGCCAGGGAGGTGAGATCTGGTGAGATCCCACCTGGAGTACTGCATCCAGTTCTGGAGCCCCCATTACAAGAGGGATGTGGAGATGCTGGAGAGTGTCCAGAGAAAGGCCATGAGGATGCTCACAGGGCTGGAGCAGCTCTGCTGTGAGGACAGACTGAAAGAGTTGGGGCTGTTCAGCCTGCAGAAGAGGAGGCTCCCAGGTGACCTTCTTGTGGCCTTCCAGTATCTGAAGTGGGCTACAAAAAAGCTGGGGAGGGACTTTTTAGGCTATCAGGCAGTGACAGTACTGGGGAGAATGGAGCAAAGCTGGAGGTGGGGAGATTCAGAGTGGACATGAGGAGGAAGTTGTTGAGCATGAGAGTGGTGAGAGGCTGGCAGGGGTTGCCCAGGGAGGTGGTTGAGGCCCCAAGCCTGAAGGTGTTTAAGGCCAGGCTGGATGAGGCTGTGGGCAGCCTGACCTAGGGTAGGGTGTCCCTGCCCATGGCAGGGGGGTTGGAACTAGATGGTCCTTGTGGTCCCTTCCAACCCTGCCTGATTTTATGATTCTATGTTCCCAGACATGCTGTTCTCCCAGGGCTTGGATGTATCACCAAGAACAGAGGGATATTACTTGGGAAGTTTGGCAAATGAGGATCACCCATACATTATCTTAGGATGTGGCAAGTTCCCAATGCACCTTCAATGTCTGCCTGGCCAAGTGTGGCCTCTATGGCTATGCCAATCTTATGTCTAGAGGTGTTCCTACTCTAAGCCCCACTGCAGAGCCACAGTGGAAGAAGTGGACATTGCTTAAGTGATGCCTTTCATGTGTTGGAAAAATTGGGTATTTATTTCTTCTGCCCCTCTCCAAGGATTTTCCCTAGGGAAAATCAACCCTTTCCAGGTTTTGTTCAAACCTAAGCTTCTCCAGGAGTCACCTCCAGTCCCTCTGAACAGCTTTCTGAGTGCCCAGCCTGTACCAAAACCTACCTTTTCTCCAGCCACAGCAGGTAGGGTGGGCAGTCACATTTCAGTGTTGTAAAGGCCTGACCAAACTGGTGCTGTGGAAACTTCTGGAGTTCTGCTTTGGACATTGGTCGAAATCCCAGGACAACATCTGACCAGAAAGGTGACTCTTCCTTGGGAGTGTTTTTAAAGATCTGCCACCTAGAAAGACAGAGAAAAAGATGTAAAGCATAGCCACTATTGCTCTGCCATGTTATGTACCATAATCTTAGCACAATCCAGGAATCCAGGAGCCTATTCCCACTCATCAGTGTGGCTCTGCAATGAGGTTAACAGCAACAGGGGAACTCTGCTGCAAGCTACTGCAATGCCTGCCTTGACAAACTGGCAGAGGGCTGCCAAAGCCAAATGAGGGTGGCACAGTGGGGTAAAGAAACTGGAGCTGTACTACAATATACTACTGTAGCTGCATGTATCTCCAGCTGCAGAACTACAAAGCCCCCTCACACACTGTCCCCACCACGGCTGCAGCCACCCTGGCTGAACCTTCATATAGGGCCATTTGCACCCCTGGTCACAATGTTCTGGGTATCCCATGAAGCTACAGAGTGTGTGGCCTCAACAGACCCAAAAGGCAAATTTCTCTGGACACCACAGGCAGCATAAAACACCCCTAACACTCTCCCCTCCACAAACTGTGTCCCTGTACCTGCAGAAAGTCCCATCCCTAAGGAGAACAGCATTGCTGACAGCAACTGGCGGATGACAGTAGGAAAACATCAGTTATTAAAAGACAGCTGGTGCTGGCCAGTCTTGGATGGTTTCTCTGTGCACAGCTCTGTGGGAGTTTTGCTTGAAAATGCATCCTACCTGAGCAGCTGCAATGCACTGTCCTGGGAATATGGTAATAAGTGCTCCTCCCATGAAGGGAATAGCCTTGAACTCCAGCAAGGAAAACCTCTCTGCCTGCTCCATCACACAGAACAAACATACCAACAGCTGCCCCAGAGGCCTTACTTACCCAGAGACCAGGTGAATGCCAGCCTCCGATGCCTCTGCTGAGTTGCTGATGGCAAAAAGGTAAGAGAAGGTCTCTTTGAACCACTGCTTCTGCACATGGATTGCTGTGCCTGCAAGGGAACAAAATCAGACATGCAGAGAGCAGCAGTGCAAGGAACAGAAGCATACAAGCTAGTGTGGAGGAGACAGGACAGGTGGGGAGCACAGGTCACGGCACTTTTCCTCCTGTACCTCTGTGCTCTGCTGCATAGAGGCATGCAGCTGCATGAGGTGCCATGGGCAATGCCACGCTGGGTTGCACGCACCTGGGTAGGTGTGAGGGATCAGCATCCCAGCTGCAACATCACTGGTTGTGTTGGGGCTGAACTGGTCTGAGAGGACAGCCACAGAGCAGCTGGGGCAAGTCTCCACTATGCACAGTGCTGTGGACAGGCCGATAACTCCTGCGCCAACCACTGCCACCTTGGGCGCTGCCATCTCTGGGCTGCAGAGTCAGAGGAGAGAGGTAGCTCCTGCACTTGGAAAGAACACATCCCATGTCACCAGCAGCCCTGCTGGGCACCCATCCTTGGTCCCTGTACCTGCCCACATGACACACTGCCTCGGCCAGATTCATGGGCATCCAAGCTTGCCACACTCTCCTGGCAGCACACAGTGTCCCCCAGGAGCCCCAAGAGTCTGCCCATTAGCCTCTCTCTGCCTTGCTTTACAACCTGCTTTATGTCCTGGAGCAGCTCCGCTCCGCTCCTCAGCATCTCCAGCTGCTGACTGCTGCTCCAGGAGGTGCAGTGTCTTTGTCCTTGTCCTGGACAAGTTTTGGAGCTTGGCACCTGCCCTGGTGAGTGGCACACAGCTCCTGGTTGACAGTCACCTGTCCCAGTGAGGTGCCAGCTCTTAGACTGACAGAGCCATGAAGCACAATTTAACCCTGCAACTCCCCAAAGCCAGGAACTAAAAGGACCCAGAAGAAACTGGGCCACTTCAGAGGTGATAAATCCTTCAGCAGCTTTGAAGCAGATGAGCTGGGGTGCACCTGCTGGCTCAGGCACTCCTTCAAGAGGTTACTACCAAAAGCTGAGCAGGGATGTAGGGGAATAATCTCCCTTGGCTATAGCCTTTATGTTCTCCTGGCGTATCTACCAATATTCACTTTGGGAGAGGATGCTGAGCGATAGAGACCTTTGGTCTTACTTCCTTGCGGTCTTGCTGTCTCCTGCAGGACTCACTCTTCCTTGGCTGTATAAATCCAGCCTCACTGTTTGCTTTCTGAGAACCTTTCCTGGACAGCAGTGCTTGCAGTTACAAGGATAGGCTGATTTCCCTCCCTCCTGTGGCTTTTGGCATCTTTCATACGCGTTTAGGCAAGACAGACTCTGTGGGACTATGATAGCTCAGGGTTTATTTATGAGGTCCTTGCTCGTAACTCTTCACACAGCTTCTCACTTACCCCTGAGCTTTTACTCTTTAAAATTTGATGTCCCTACTATGTAGGAAGAGAGAGGAGCAGGCACTGTTTCCTGTCATTGCATTCCTTCTGCATTGCAGCCAAGGGTTGTCCCAACCTCTCTTCTTCTTCTCGAGGAGACATTTAGCTTTCTTCACATTAATTATTTTATCTTCTTTCACAAACCAAGCCTAAAAGCACCCACACAGCAAGAAAAGAAGACACTCTGCAGGGGTAAGGATGGGCTCTGAACCAGTATTGTCCTGGTAATTGTTAGTAACACCAAAAAACAAAAGCACAAAAGAAAGACAGACAGAAGACTACCAAGAAATTAGGGGAGTTTCAATAAGGCTGAAATGACTTTTCTTAGGAAAACTGGTTCTGAGAAAGGTCTCTAGAAGACATTTTTATTGACAAACCTCCTTGCCCAGCACTGGCAGCTGTGGAATCTGCGTGTGGCTGTCAGCATGCCCAGTGAGCCTCCCAGCAGGCCACGGATGACCACAGCTCTGCTGGGTACGGCATGTGTCTGCCGGAGATGTCCCCTGGGCTGTCTCTCACCACTCTCCTTTGCCGAAGCCCTTAGGACTGTAATGGAGATTGAATTTCCAGACTGAATTTCTCCTCACCGCTGAGGAAGAAGAGGGGGAGCTGGGGCTCAGGTTTCAGACATCTTCCCAGATGGGATTTCTGCAGAGGGGCTGGTTTGGTATCAACTGATCCCAGCGTTGCAAAAGCCAGCGAGGGTGGGAAGGGGCTGCTGGCAGGGCTGCAGCCCAGGGGAATGGCTCAATAGTTCATGACAGGCACCCATCAAGCACACCATTTTCATACCACTTACTGCTGCAGCACATCAAGCCTGACTGTGCCAATGTGCCAAAGACTAACTGGGCGCAAAGCAGAAGCTACACACAGCTTGTACCCACCAGCACAGCTCGGGCTTTGCAGAGCCACTGACCCCACTGCAAGGGCGAGGCTCACCAGTGGCCCTGCCCTGGCAGCCCAGCTACTAGCACTAGCAACCTCCACCTACAGCAGCTACACCTTGAGTGATGCTCCCACTTTCTTCCTAAACTGGAGAGCACTGTGGCCCTTGCTCCCCACCAGGCGAGGGCTGTCGAGCCCACTGCCTGCGTGTGTGCGGCGGGGAGCAGGGAGAAGGTGAGGATTTGAAGGGGCAAGGTGAGCTCTAAGCGGGAGCATCTCACAGCCAAACCCCGCGGCTCGGTGCTAGCAGCAGCGGTGCCAGCCGCCCGCATGCACTGCGAACACTGCTCGGTGTGCGGCCTCAGCCGCTCCCTGCCGGAGCCTCAAGCGCTGGTTTGTACCCCATGGAAAGTCCCCAGGGCAGCGCTCCGTTCCCAGCGGTCGCCTTCCCCCGCCCTCGGCAGCAGGGAAAAGGCTCTGGCACCCAACAGCTCTCACTCCCTCTTCGACCGCAAGTGCAGCCCAAAGCAAATAAACACGCAGGGAGAGAAGGCAATACCTGGTGCGGAAGAGCAGGAGGCCCTCGGTGCCGCCTGGGAGCGCCGCCGCCCCGGGAGCCGGCGGGGGTGCGTGGGCGGGCCGGGGCTCGGGCCCCTGCCGGCTGCTCGCTTTCCCCGGGGCCGCTTCCCGAGCGGGCAGCCCCGGTGCCTCCGCTAATGAAGGGGCCGCTTGTCCCGGGCAAAGGCCGGCGCTGGCAGCGGTCCCGGGAGAGAGAGTTCTCGCTGCCCGTGTGCGCTGCCGCGGCCGGACCCTGAGCCGCTGCCTCCGACTGCCCTCTTCGACCGCCTCGGCGCGCTCCACCGGAGGAGCCAAGGCTCCGCTGCCCTCTAAAGAATATACTGGGGCTGTGTGGTTTTTTCCCCCTATCTTACAAGCAATTAATTCTGTTTTGAGAAGTTTCTGCAGCTGCCCTAAGACTGCATTGCCACAGCGCCCAGCAGCTGGGCTAGCAGCCAGCATGGCAGGAACGCGATGTGTCCATGGCCATTCCAAGGGGGAGGGGAAAACTTGTTGCTTTGCCAATAACTGGCACACAGACAGCCAGCAGGATCGGCTGGATTAACGTTTTTCAGCTGCAAAACACAAGCTTGCCAAAACAAACCTGCTGCAGGATCTCTAGAGTGAGACTGTAGCTGGGTTTCTTGACTCTAGGGCGTTTGCCACTTGCAGGATACTTTGGCTACGAAAGTCCAAGCACTTGTCCCTTGACCAGTGTTTGCAGACCAATGCTTCCAGCTCTGTGGAACAGTATTTGCCATGGGTCTTCCAAGCAGGTGCCTTTTATTCATAGACATCTGAGGTACAGACCTGAAGGGCATCTGTGCTTAAGAGCAGGAGCATGCAGAACACACAAGCAGCAGTTCTTGCCTCCCAGTCCAGCTGTGTTCTTCCGTGGTGAAAGGATGCATCACCCATATGTAACCACTGACCTTTTTAGATGCATATTTTTTAGATTCTCTTCTCGTTTAACAGTGAAAGGAGCAAGGAATAATAGCCTGGGTTTGGTTTTTTTTTCCTGAGAGTTCTAAAAATAGGAGATTGAATAAGACTTGGAAAGGAGGTAGAGGAACAGAGCAGCTTTGCTTGCTTAGAAATGAAATGGTTGGTGGAGTTGGTGTATTGGTTGTGAAATGTGCACTATTCCAAGTCAGTGGAGGGTGTCTACAACAGCTTTGGAGAGGATCCTTTCACATAGGGAAAGATCCTTCAAATGTAAGCAGAGGTCATAGTGCCAGCTAAGATTAAAATTGCCCACTGTTTTCTCTTCCCAAGATTCTGCTGCTTCTTGTTTAAAACTCTTTTGTCTTGGATGTTTGTTCAAGGCTGAAGGTTTCAGGCAATTCCCAGAATGAGACTTAGGGAATGCAGGCTGGTTTGGGATACCATCTCTTACAGTCATTTCATTCAGCAACTCTTCCTCTTCCATGGGTTAAAGTATTTTGGAGTGCTGAACACTGTTTTCCTGCAGGGCCCATAACTGAGGTACACCATCTTTTAGGGTGAAGAAAAAGCTTTGTTGGCCCTTTCTATGTAGTGCAGATTTACAACTTCCCACCACAAATGTTTGTTTATCCATGCAGGTGTCCATAAAAAGAAACAGTTTCACTTCACCAGGAGGCTGGAGCCAGGCTCTTCTCAGTGATGCCCCATGACAGCACAAGGGGCAATGGGTGGAAGCTGAGGCATAGGAAGTTTCATTTAAACATGAGGAGGATTTTTTTTCCCTGTGAGGGTGACAGAACACTGGAACAGGCTGCCCAGGAGGGTTGTGGAGTCTTCCTCTCTTGAGATGTTCAAAACCCACCTGGATGCATTCCTGTGTGATCTGGTCTAGGTGATCCTGCTCTGGCAGGGAGGGTTGGACTGGAGGAGCTTTGCATGTCCCTTCCAGCCCCTGACATTCTGTGATTCTTTAATGCTGCCACTGTTCTTCTTACCTCTACTCTTCCCTGCAGGGCCCACACTAATGAAGCTCGGTATTGAGGCCTTCAAGACATGAGAAGTTTTTTGCTACAGACATTGATGCTCTTTCATGCAAGATGGGGAAAAGCAGAAGGACAGACCAGAAGCTCTGCATGGCAGCCCCACTGCTGAAGCCCCCTGTGGACGTTTGTGTAGCTGTTATTCCATGTGTTGTGCAAAATGTGTCATTTGGAACTAACAAATCATTGGCAAAATCCTATTCCAAATGCAACACACCACCTATTTTATTTCAAGAGCAGTGCTGACAGACCCTGTCGTAGTTGTGTGTGGCTATTGTAAGCTCTGAGTCACTCAGGAAGAGTGTGCCAGCCTTCTGGCACAGAACAAACACAGCCCTGATGGTGTTTGGAGCTGTTTCTGAACAATGACTGGCAGTGGCATCCCAGCTCACCACTAACCCAGCCGGAACATTGCTTAAGAAGTGCTTCCTTCTCTCTCAGCATTCCCTCTGCTTTGTGTGCAGAGCAGTAAGAATAAGCAGAAAGGACCTCTGTAAACACAGCAGTCCTGGCCTGTTTATGATCTTAGGAAGGACATGAAATCAAACACCAGTGGCCTTGGCAAGTTAACCACTGCAGCAAAAAGAGGTTTAGCTGCTGCTTGCTTTGCTGTTTCCCTGTGTTATTTACTTACTTCCAGGGGAATTCTCTCAGGATCAGAAGGGTTCCAGAAACACTGACATTCCTACTGAAAAACATTTACTGAGGGATTGCCAGTTTATCCCTGGTTCTTTTGCTTTGTTCATGATCACCTCTATCCAAACTGCTTTTCATTCTCATCACTGGCAGTGAGACTGTGGAATCTTCATAGAATCAGTCAGGGTTGGAAGGGACCACAAGGATCATCTAGTTCCAACTCCCCTGCCAGGGGCAGGGACACCCTACCCTAGGTCAGGCTGCCCACAGCCTGATCCAGCCTGGCCTTAAACACCTCCAGGCTTGGGGCCTCAACCACCTCCCTGGGCAACCCCTGCCAGCCTCTCACCACTCTCATGCTCAACAACTTCCTCCTCACATCCATTCTGAATCTCCCCACCTCCAGCTTTGCTCCATTCCCCCCAGTCCTGTCACTGCCTCATAGCCTAAAAAGTCCCTCCTCAGCCTTTTTGTAGACCCCCTTCAGATACTGGAAGGCCCCAAGAAGGTCACCTTGGAGACTCCTCTTCTGCAGACTGCACAGCCCCAACTCTTTCAGTCTGTCCTTGCAGCAGACCTGCTCCAGTCCTCTGAGCATCCTCATGGCCCTTCTCTGAACATGCTCCAGCATCTCCACATCCCTCTTGTAATAGAGGCTCCAGAACTGGATGCAGTACTCCAGGTGAGGCCTCACCAGAGCAGAGTAGTGGAGGAGAATCACCTCCCTTGCCCTGCTGGCCACACTTCTCCTGATGCAGCCCAGGCTCTGATTGGCTTTCTGGGCTGCAAGTGCACACTGCTGGCTCATGTTGAGCTTCTCATCCAGCAGCACCCCCAAGTCCCTCTCCTCAGGGCTGCTCTCCAGCCACTCACTGCCCAGCCTGGATTTGTGCTTGAGATTGCCTCAACCCAAATGCAGGATGTTGCACTTGGTCTTGTGAAACCTCATGAGGTTGGCTTGTGCCCACCCCTCCAGCCTGTCTGCTGCACCACACAGCTTGGTGTTGTCAGCAAACTTGCTGAGGGTGCAGTCAATGCCTCTGTCCATGGCCCTGACAAAGTGGAATCTTCCCAGGGACCACCTCCAAGTGTTTCTCCTCATATTCCCATGCAAGTCAGCTCCTCTTCATGCAGAACTTTATGAGGCAACATTAATAACTTAGATGCCTGTGAGCACTCTGTGGCTGGATCTTAATCATCGACAATAAACACCTGAGCAGCATGCAAATGTCTGTTAGACAGGAATGCAGAGAGAAGAGCTGGGTTGTCACTGAATGAGACATTGCTCATTACTTCTGGTTATTCAGAAACCTAGGTCAGTATTTCTTTGAAAGAGCTGCTTTTGTCTCCAAACCTCTCTTGTAATCATTTATATATAGCAGTCATATTAAAACCAGGGTACTTAGAATCATCCAGTCCAATCTAGCACCCAGACCATGGCACTAAGTGCCTCATCCAGGCTTTGCTGCTTGAACACCTCCAGGGACCACAACTCCACCACCTCCCTGGGCAGCCCATTCCAATGCCAATCACTCTCTCTGCCAAGAACCTCCTCCTAACATCCAGCCCAGACCTCCCCTGGCACAACTTGAGACTGTGTCCCCTTCTTCTGTTGCTACTTGCCTGGGAGAAGAGACCAACCTCACCTGGCTGCAGCCTCCCTTCAGGTAGTTGTAGACAGCAATGATGCCCTCAGCATCTTCTTCTCCAGGCTAAACACCCCCAGCTCCCTCAGCCTCTCCTCACAGGGCTGTGCTCCAGGCCTCTCCCCAGCCTTGCTGCCCTTCTCTGGACACCTTCCAGTACCTCAACATCTCTCTTGAATTGAGGAGCCCAGAACTGGACACAGCACTCAGGGTGTGGCCTGAGCAGTGCTGAGTACAAGGGAAGAATAACCTCTCTTGTCCTGCTGGCCACACTGTTCCTGAGCCAGGCCAGGATGCCATTGGCTCTGCTGCCCACCTGGGCACACTGCTGCCTCATGTTCAGCTACTATTTACCCTTTCAGATCCCTTTGTTCCTGGCTGCTCTCCAGCCACTCTTTCCTCAGCCTGTAGCACTGCTTGGGGTTGTTGTGGCCCAAGTGCAGAACCCTGCACTTGATTTTGTTTACTTCCTCTTATGAACTATATAATTTGGGGGGGTCTTGACTTTTCTCAGCTTGATTGAGCTCAGTGCTTTTGATATCACTACATCAGGGGTGATTCACATTTTTCAGCTTTAGCAAACAACCATTTGAGCCATTCACTCTGGTTACCATCAGGGAGGAACCGAAGTCATCTGGCAAGCACATACAAAGCCATTAAAATGAAGCCAAGTGATGGGTGTAACCTGGTCAGAAAACATCAGATTAATAAAATATGCATGGAAAATGGAGAGGTTTTGCACTAATTAGAGATTTAAAGGAAAGGGAAAACAAAAAGATTCCTAAGAATGGCCAAGAGAACAAATCACAAAGAATAAGGGCTATAAATTGCTGCCATTCTCATTTTTCTTGCACTGTCTGCTCATTCCAGCTCCTGCATAAGGAAGTTCCAGTTTGCAAGCTGAAAGGCTCTTTAATAAACTTCCATACCAAATTTAGGACAGAAACATTTTTCTTGTGGTGCAAGTGACCAGCAATTAAGACAGGTAAGAATTCTAAGCCAGTATCTCCTAAACCCATTATGTAAGTCTAGAGACATTGATGGGTGCAATAAATCTGCACTGAGAAGATGACAAATGCCAAGATAAAAGAGCCTAAGGATTGGGCTAAGAAACTGTGAAAAAAAGAATGATTTTTTTTTAATGAGCAATGAGAGGAAATGCACCCCCCAGGAACAGAAGCATTTGTTCTCAAACCCAGTGTGTTCTGGCAAAAGGGTTTAGATAATGTCTGTCTGTCTTAAGGGCATGAACTCAGCTCACCCTGTCTGTGCCACGTTTATAACATATGCCTTGTGTTAAACATAGTTTTGTCCATATGGAAAAAACAAGCAAACAGAGATGCCAGAGACATATAGACATATTCCCCTGCCTTTCTTACAGGTTCCAGGTTGAAGAATAGGATACCCCAAGGCATTCTCTAAGCTATTCATATATAAAAGCACAAAAGCTGTACCTGTAGACCAATACACTTTTTATTTCCAGAGGAATAAAAAAAAAAACAACCAGTAACATCATTAGCTGAGGGAAATTCAGGTCTCATGTGAATCAAAGGCTGAATGCCAGCTGACTCTAGTGACAGGAAGAATTGGCTTTTGAGCTTAAAAGCCAGTGAGCCACGTTGCCCTTTAGACTCGTCATTCAATGTCAGCTTCTAAGACTTCTTCAGTATCATTGTGCATTTCAAGTTCTCTTTCTTTCCTTTTTTCCCTTTATTTTATATATACTGATTACAGATGACCAGGTCCTGAATCTCTTCAGTCAAAGGGACACAGAACTTGCATTGTTTGTACTTAGAAGGGTAACCCCCAAATAGTTACTTGGCAAGTACGGAAGTGGAAACAGTAGTTTAATTATTTAGTATCTTGTTAGAAACAGACTGTATTTAGGGTCTTGTTAGCAATAGACTATATTTATTATCTATCTTGCTGGAAATAGACTGCATTTACTAACTTTCTTTTTAGAAATAGACTGCATTTACTATCTGGTTAGAAATAGACAGCACTTACTAACTATCTTGTTGGAAATAGACTGCATTTACTATCTAGTTAGAAATAGTCTGTGTTTAGTAACTATCTGGTTAGAAATAGACTGTATTTAGTATCTGGATAGAAATAGACTGTATTTTACCATCTTGTTAGACACAGACTGTATTTAGTGACTATCTGGTTAGAAACAGACTGTATTTAGTAATTGTCTTGTCAGAAATAGACTGTATTTTACAATCTTGTTAGACTATACTGAGTAAATATCTTGTTAGAAATAGACTGTACTGTGGCAGTCAAGACTAAGGAGCTTTACACAGGACCTTGTGCTAATAAAGGAGGGAGTATCAGTGTGAAAGAATGCAAGTACTTGGAGCTCTGTGTGTGGGGAGGGTGGTTGTAGTGCCAGACACTACCAGTGTAATTCCTTGTTAGGTGTACTGCATGATGTTTTCTTTTTCAGGACGGTTAAACCCGTGTTTAAGGCAGGGCATGCAGGGCTTGGCAACAGATCTTGCAGATAAGGAGAGTTATTCTGCTCTGGGAAGTGGAGAGGGATCTGAGAGCAGTGGAAGAATACTGGGCCTGCTCTTCAGCACAACAGAAAACCACAGCATGTGAGTAATCTTATCTTTACTCATCAAAGTCTGCTTTCAGACTTTCATTCTGAATAATGACGTGATTACTCAGGCAGGGAAGGCTGAGCATGTGTTCCTGCTGAACTCATCTCTGGACAGAAGCCACACTCTTCTATGCACTTCTCTTTGCAGGTTGTCTCTGCAAATCCTGGAACACCAGAACTGAAGGGAGCACAGAGACTTTTTTGCTTTCTCTATAATCATAACACAAACACCTCACACTAGATCAGGCTGTTCAGAGCTTCATCCAACCTGGCCTTAAACATCTCCAGGGATGGGGCCTCAACCACCTCCCTGGGCAACCCATCCAGGGTCTCATCATGCTCATGGTGAAAAACTTCTTCCTAACATCCAGTCTGAATCTACCCATTTCTAGCTTTGTTCCATTCCCCCCAGTCCTATCACTACCTGACATCCTAAAAAGTCCCTCCCCAGCTTTCTTGTAGGCCCCCTTCAGATACTGAAAGGTCACAATAAGGTCACCTCAGAGCCTTCTCCTCTCCAGACTGAACAGCCCCAACTGCCTCAGTCTCTCCTCATAAGAGGTGCTCCAGGCCTCTGATCATGCTCGTGGCCCTTCTCTGGACACCATATGATACAATATGATTTTGCCCTAATAACAAGATGAAAATGCTACTTGGCACTTTAGGACAGTGCCCTTTGGTAAGGGGACGTCAACCATTATTCTGGCCACTGAAACTAATATGACTCTGCAGATACAACTGAAAGACGTCTCTACAGCATATAGAATGCTTATCTACAGGTGTTTGTAGATGTCTTGTTTTGGGACACATGGAAAAGAAGCAGGCAAGGAAGAGTTGTTTTTATGAGCTCATACTAGCTAACAACAGTATGTACCCAAGGTGACAAAAACTCTTGAATTCAGAACAGGTTCAGGTAAGAGACGATTGGCTGAACATGCCAAAGCTTCCTGTGCTGGCCAAGTGAAGATGATACAGATCTGGCAAGGAAGACACCCTCAGGTCTGGCAGGGGACTGGAAAAGGGGAGGTGGGACAGAAAGCCACAAAAATAGCACCCAGAAGGATGCATTCTTATCTAGCAGTGTCCTGTGGTCCACAGTCATGAGGCAGAATCACTGCACCAGCACCTAAGTGTTGACGCACGCATAAGGTGCAGAAAGAGAAAGCCATTTACAGACACTGATTATAACTAGTAGCATGAACTGGCACCTTTCCTACTGATCACTGTTCTCCAGCTATCATTTTGTAAATTATTGTTTTCTGACTTTATGTATCAGGGAAAAAGATGAGCTATAGGCAGCTGATCTGAGAAAAAGTGGTTATAGACACCACGTCTACTAAACGTTCCTCAACTACATCCATCTCTGTGCAAAGAGCCTGAGTAAGACTCATGTCATTTAGTCTATTCCACTGAGGAATGAGAGGGTCTTGATCACAGAAACATTCCATTTGGAAAATGCCCTCAGAATCATCAAGTCCAGCTTCTGTCCCTACTCTACAAAGTTCATCCCTAAACCATATTCCCAAGTATCACATCCAAACGACTTTTAAACAGATCCAGGGTTGGTGACTCCCTGGGAAGCGCATTCCAGTGCCTGAGCACTCTTGCTGTGAAAAAAGGTTTCCTAACGTTCAGTCTAAACCTACCCAGTTGCAGCTTGAGGCCATTCCCTCTTGTTCTATCACTGTTTACCTGCAAGAAGAGCTCAGCAGCAGCCTCTCCACAACCTCCTTTCAGGTAGCTGATGAAGGCATTTAGCAAAGTCACTGGATTAGCATCAGAGTCTTCATCATTTTTAAGAGCTAGGTCTGTGCTGAAGTGAGTGAGAAGGGGAGCACTAAAATAATGGTCTGACATGAGTACAACTTTCAAAGGCATCAGGCTTTTTCATTTTAGCTAAACTAACAAGAACTAAGACAGCAGTAGATCCAGTGAATGTTTTGTTGGTTTGTTTTTCCCTCCTAAACTACAAGAAAAGTACATTTACCATTCAACAGAATGAATATACAAACTATTTGCACATGTTGCAAACTTAGTTGTTATTTTTTTTCAGTCAGAAGCTGTTCCATAGAAGGCTTGGTTAGAAATGGCACTTTTTCTGGTAGAGAACTTAGAGGAGTGGGGAAGAGAATAAATTAGTTAAACTTCACAGTTATTGATATGCCCTGATGCAGTGTTAAGGCTTCTCTCCTGATTTAGAACTGTCTTTGAGTTTACCAGGTCTCAACTCTGTAACTGTCAGCTGCAGCAGGAACTGACAGAGGAGCTGATAGGGCACTTAGTGCTGGGTTTGCAAACCTAACTGCAAAAAATGTGAAGCAAATAATTGGTTGGTTGGTTGGTTGTTTTTCTTTACCTATATGTAACCAGTAGGCTGCATCGTTTAATCATTCCAACTGGTCACAGCAAGACAGATAGGTTTTCTGAAGTCTAGGTAAAGTTTATCAAGGGAGTTAGAAATCCCAGCAAAGTTTCTGCAGTACTTCAGTCAGGGAGAGTTTATCAAGGGATTTAGAAACCCTAGCAAAGTTTCTGCAGTACTTTAGTCAGGTAGAAAAGGTTTTATTACTTTGCTCTGTTTAAAAAGGCAAGAAGAGTCACATTGCTTGAGTAAAAATGCCTTATAAATTAGGGTAATGATTAAAACTGGGAACAGCCCCTTTGCTCTTGCTTTATTTCTCAGTGCTGACTGTTTCTTGACCAAACATCTCTATCTTTTCTAATGTGGCACCACTGTGTGCTGGAGGAATCTTTTCTGAAGAGCTCCTCTTGTTTCTTCCCATTTCTGTAGCTTCCACCAAAGTATTAGTCAATGGTTTCCCCAGTGTTTCTGGAAGCATTATTGTTAATATTCCACTCAGAAGAGCCATGATTCCAACAAGCAGCTAGAAGAAATAAAAGCAAGAGCTGTAAAGGCAGAAATGGCTTTCAAGTTACACCTATCTTTGATCTTGCTTGAGACTGCATTCAAAATAAAGCAGATGGAGCTGTAATGTAAAGCAGAGATACAGTAAAAAACGTTTGCCTTTTTTTGTTACATAAATGAAAGCTTATGCAGCAGAATTGATGAAGAGCAGGTGAAGTGGTTTGTTCACAAGGGATCAGTTCAGTGCAAGTAGGAATAGTTCTGAGAAAATAGTAGATAGGTCTTTGTTTGGCATTGCTACTGTCAGGTGTGCATCCAAGACCTGGTTCTAGGACTCCATACATTTCCATGTACATGGATGTTCATAGAGCTACGATATCCCTGTCACCTGTAATCACGGGATCCCAGGATGTTAGGGACCTCCAGAGATCATTGAACCCAACTCCCTTGCCAGAGCAGGACCATAATCTGTAATCTCAACTCACACTCCAGATCCTGAACCTATTCCACCTGCACCTGTGTGCCTGTTCCTCCTGCACACAGCCAGAACAGAATTTCTCAGTGTGGCTTGTTGACCTGAGGCCACAGAAGTGCACATCCCTGCCCTGGATAGCTCTTCAGCAGATAGTGAGCAAGCTCTTCAGAGGAATACTCCGCCCAAGTCAGATTCAAAGACCTGTTAGGGGTGCAGGAAGATACTGACATTTGTAGTGGGATCACAATCTGGGTTTGTCCATGGTGTGAACAGGTCTGTAGCAACAGCTTATTTCACACAGAATCACAGAATCATTCACGTTGGCAAAGCCCCTCAGGATCACCAAGTCCAGCCTATAACCCTACTCTACAAGATTCACCTTAAACCATTCCCTAAGCACCACATCCAAACGACCCTCAAACACATCCAGGATGGGTGTCTCCACCACCTCCCTAGGCTATTTCAGCACAGGTAGCAGAAGGATCAGGATCATGTAGGACAGTCACAGAAGCATACATACGCTCCAGGAATATCCTTCCTTTCCCTTCATTTCTGTGTCTTGTGCAATGAGAGCAGTTCAGACTTTCCTCCTTTGAAGTACACAACAGCATGAAAATGCTGACATTTTTCCAACATCAGGTTATAAATGACCCAAATCTCTCTTGATAGGAATGCTTCCACCCAGCACATCCTGCCTGGCCCCAGTGTTTTTCCATTGTATGACTGTACTCTTTGATACTCTATTATCCTTATCTTGCCTGTGCTGATTCTCTGCTCTGTCCTGTTTGTTTAGTACTTTCTTTCTGAGTGTGAGAGAGAACATTTGGAATTACTATGCCTATGCCTCTTGCAGGGAGCTTGAGACAAGAAGTGGTCAGCTACCATCTGCATCTAAGACAGACTTCCTCTCTAAGACAGAAAAGTGCTTTAATATTGGAATTCTCCACCATTATTAAGACAGAAAAGATCTTTTGAGGGACTTGAGTCTGTTTGCAGTCTCCTTCATCCTTGTAAAACAACTGAAAGTAGTTAACTTAAATAATGAAGTGTGTTCCCAGGAATTTTCTGAAACCAGGCTCTAGCATCTACAAATTGAATATTTTGGAGATGCAAAATCAAAAGGACCCAAGGCCACTTTTTCTTTTCAGGGAATTCCAATGTAGCAAACAGAACTGCAGCAAGAATCCAGGCTGAAGACACATCTCATTACACTTTCATCTGCTGCTACCTGTGTTCTACATCTAACATTGGTGTGCTAGTCACAGTGAACTGAGTGGGGTGGTGGGGAAAGAACTCAAACTATTTAAAGATAATTAATAAACTTTTCTCTACTTCAACCTTTAGTATATTTATACATAGATTTAATAATCTCTACTTCAAGCATTAGTATATTAATACATATATTGAATAAATTCTTTTTTACTTCTCTTCTTCTCAAGCTTTAGTTATAAATAGAATACATAGAATCATCGAATCAACCAGGTCTCAAGTTGTGCCAGGGGAGGTCTAGGCTGGATGTTAGGAGGAAGTTGTTGGCAGAGAGAGTGATTGGCATTGGAATGGGCTGCCCAGGGAGGTGGTGGAGTCACCAACCCTGGAGGTGTTCAAGCAAAGCCTGGATGGAGCACTTAGTGCCATGGTCTGGTTGATTGGCTAGGGCTGGGTGCTAGGTTGGACTGGATGAGCTTGGAGGTCTCTTCCAACCTGCTTGATTCTATGAAGCTGCTAATCTTTGAGACTTAGAATTTAGGACAAGAGTGGTTCCTTCACTTTCCTATTAGAAACTTTTGGCTCCTGAGAAAACAAGGGACACAGATGCCTCTTCAAAGCCCAGAAACATTCACCACTGAGAGAAGTACTTACCAGTGGCATGAAAATCCAAACGCTTCTCAGGTACACACAGAAAGGAGCCACCACACTTCCTACCCGGCACATCATGCTTCCGCTTCCGACAGCAAGGGTCCTACACATGAAACAAGGACTGGGATAAGAATTCTGCCAGGTAAAGGAGGCAGTTAGAATTGCACACTTAAACATCACTAGGATCACAGAGTCATAGAAAGTTTTAGGTTGGAAGGGACCTCAAAGATCATCTAGTTCCAACCCCCCACCCTTGGCAGGGACACCTCCAACTAGGTTGCTCAAGACCACATCCAACTTGGCCTTCAACACCTCCAGGGAGGTTGTGGAGCACAGAATCACAGAATGTGATCACATTTTGTAATTCTGTGATTCACAACCTCCCTGGGCAACTTGTGCCAGTATTTCACCACCCTCACTGTGAAGAACTTCTTCTTAACATCTAGTTTAAATCTCCCTTCTGCCAGTTTAAACCCATTACTCCTCAACCCGTCATTACAAGACCTGAAGTAACTTATGGCTCAGCCAAACATTAGACAACCCTGAAACAGCTGAGGAACTCATCTCATCCCAAGCCTTTCAGACCACCAAAGCTGACGCCAAAAGCTGCTGGGTCTGGCACATGTCGTGGAACGCAGTTTCGCGGCAGAATTATGGGGGAAATACGCGAGGCGTTGACTATTTTATCAGTGATTTTTATTCGATGCTTCTGCTTGAATGTGAGGCACTAGAAACTACACAATATAGCAAAAGCTTAGAGAGCCTTTGCTACTCTCCATGACAGCACAGGAGCATAACAAAGAAACAGAAGCCCTGTGAGGAGAGGCTGAGGGAGCTGGGGCTGTGCAGCCTGCAGAAGAGGAGGCTCAGGGCAGACCTCATGGCTCTCTACAACTACCTGAAGGGAGCCTGTAGCCAGGTGGGGTTGGTCTCTGCTGCCAGGCACCTAGGGACAGAACAAGGGGACACAGTCTCAAGTTGTGCCAGGGGAGGTCTAGGCTGGATGTTAGGAGGAAGTTGTTGGCAGAGAGAGTAACTGGCACTGGAATGGGCTGCCCAGGGAGGTGGTGGAGTCGCCATCCCTGGAGGTGTTCAAGCAAAGCCTGGATGGAGCACTTAGTGCTGTGGTCTGGTTGATTGGCTAGGGCTGGGTGCTAGGTTGGACTGGATGAGCTTGGAGGTCTCTTCCAACCTGATTGATTTTATGAAATGAAATAACAGCAAAGCAACAATAAGAAAAAAACCCCAGCACCACTGGTGTAAGCTCTTACCTTACAATTGTTGGGTACAGTTCTGCTGTGTAGAGATAGATAAGGCCAAATGCCACACCTATGGAGAATTTTCCAGCCATATTTGCTAAGATAATTAGTATATTGAAATCCTATTGAAAGAGAGCATCAATAAATCAATCAGCAGAAAACAACCACCCTTTCAAAAGTCATTTACATCTTCCAAAGTAATGCTGCTTTTTAACAGTCAGTCTCCAGTATGTAACCAGTTTCCATAGCACTTTTTCCCAGCCCTGCTTCACTAAAGCCCTGGGAACATTTTTACATCTGATTCCAGCAATGACAGTGAAACCTGGCCTGAAAACACAGAAATCTCTCTGAGACTGACAGCTGCAAATTTTAAAGCAGCCTCTAATCAGCTGCATGATTTAGACAGAGAAGCTACCTCTAATGGCTGAAGAGCCTTTAAAATAGAGTTTTACTATAGGAACACTTTCAACAATATGTGACTAACCTGAGGTATGAACATAATTAAAACACAGATCAGTGCACTTAAAATAAGGAACGGAATGAGTGTGTTTCTCCTTCCCAGTTTGTCCATTGCAATGCAAGCAATGATGTAGCAAGGCAACTCCACAGCACCTGTCAGAATGAAATTGTTTAAGTCATGATGGCACATAGATTCGTGGGATGGTTTAGGTTGGAAGGGACCTTAAAGATCATCTAGTTCCAACCCCCCAACCATAGGCATACTCATGTAACAACTTCCTCTTTATGAGGTTTGATTTAATTTAGGAAGTAACAACTAAGTGCAAAGTAGAGATAATCAATGTGTTGGGCAAGCTCCCTTGGTAAGAGAAGTGATAACAGAAGGCAGAAGACGTGGGGATGGAGGATGTAAAAGGCCAAGGGTTTCACAGCACAGAGCAGCTGCACTTCTCTTTGGGGTGGAAAATTACAGGAAGCTGCAAGGCCAGGGCGGTTCTGCTTTTATGACACTGGCACTCATGAGGGAGAGCTCCCCTTTGCTGCTCCTCTGCTTCAAGCCTTTCTACATCTACAGCTTAAGTGTGCCCACAGGGAATACTGCCAGTGTTGCACTGACATGCCTCTCAGGATTTGCCAGTTGCCACCTGGACACAGAACTGAAGCCACAGGCACCTCCCCAGCTGCAGCCCAAAATCACCCCCACGTGAAAGGCAAGCAGGGTCTCTCCAGGTCCAGTTTTCTGAGTCAGCTCCACAAATACAGAGAATGAGGTGCCAGTTTTCTCTCCTCTCCATTAAAAAAAGGACAGATGTTCACAATATCCCACTCCCAGATCATCTCTTCCTAACATCTCTTTCCAGAGGGAAACTTCTGCAGCTCTGAAAGGAACTGGCATTTGGCTAGGAATAGTTCCCAAACCTTGCATAAACATGATCTGCCCTTAGACAAATTACACTGAGCTGGAGCCAGTTCAGACATGTTTTAAACCAGCTTGCTTATGAGGAATACTACTCTGTCCAACGTGAAATAACATAACATACAGCCCTGAACAAACATGCTGCATTCCTTCACTAAGCATCTGTAGTCCATCCCTACATCTACATCAGCAGGAAACAATCTTTTGGGCTCGTGGCATTAAAATTAGCAGGTTGCAATGACTGCATTTGTTAATCTGCTAGGATATTTTGTGTGTGGATTCATGCACTCTGCTCCATTCTAACAGTTATCTGTGCAGTGCTAGCACCCACTCTTCAGCACCACTATGCTATAGGTGATGACACAAACAATTCATGAGTGTCCTGGTTCTGCCTTGTGCTTATGTACGTGAGCAGTCACATTCACTTCACCGAGAGCTGAGAGAAAGCGAAGAGCATGACTTAGTTCTTTGCTGGCTCTCAGCTGCATGCCTGATCTAGAGCCTTCTGAAGGCAATGGATTATTCCCACTGATCTTAATAAACTTTGGATCAAGCCTTGAATGCACTGAGCTGCCCTTGCAAACATCTTACATGCCAGAGAGTGATTACAGGCAGATCAACAACATTAAAGGAATGCTACAACTCAATTAAAGCTTTATTTTTGAGAAATCTAAAATTACTCCTGCTTCTGAGAATCACAAATCTATTTCCTACACAGACTCAACATACCATGGCTCTAAGTGATTAAAGGAATACTTTTTCCCTCTCATTTTCCTCTACCAGAGTTGTGTGAATTTTGTGTCTGCTTCCTTTGGTGTTTGTGTGGCTCTGCTGTACGCTTGCAAGGCAAAGAGGAGAGAAGCAGGGTATAGTTTTACAGCCACAAAGACAGAGACAACTTTTACACACCCATGGATCTTAAATTACTGTTATTTTTCTTCAGACACTGAGATTTGGAGTGAATAATACTCCTGTGAGTCAGCATCATGAAGAATTAGCAAGAAACTTTTGAGCAAGGTTCCTAAGTGAATGGACAAAGTTTAAAGCTTGGCTGTCAAACCTATAGCCATTTCTAGATGTTATGTTCTAGTTCTGTCATCAACAGAGTAAGGTACTGAGATATTTACCTATGAGAAAGAGATTTAAATATTCATTGCCTCCTAGACTGACAGAACTGAGGGAGAAGACGTAGTACCCCAAGCTCCCAGTGAACCAGATCAGCCAGACTGTGATGGTCCTTCTTGCAATGTGCCAGTTACAGAACAGGTCTAAGATGTTGTGCTTCTTTGCTGAGGCTGTGTCATTGTCACCCTCTCCGCCACTGACTAGATCATCTTGTTGGACCGAGCAGAGTTCAGATACTTTGCAGGGAGCGCTTACTCTATTCCATCTTGCCATTGTATTAATTACTTTCTGTGCATCTTCATATTTTTCCTCTGACAGGAGCCAAAAAGGTGTTTCTGGGAGCATCCAGCAGCACAAGACAAAGGGAAGAGTCGCTAGAGAGAGAAATATCTGATAGACCCACCAGGTCCGAGCCAAAAATCCCACGAGTGCCACAACCATAATTCCCATAGCAAAAAAAGCATGGACATGCATAGAAGCCCAGGTTCGTGCTTTAATGCCAACAAACTCAGTCACATAAACAAAAGCCACAACCAGATAGCCACTGGAAACCTGGGGGGTTGGGAGAGAGAAAAAGAAAAACAAAGAGTTAGGTTTGTATCAGCTCTCCTGGTGCAACAGCAAGTAAAAACAAACACCTTTGTGTATGCTTAATTGCCACAGCACTGGCATGTCCCACACTGACAGAAACAAATGAAAGGCAACCCTGAACACAAAGCAGCTGGAAAAAAAGTTCCCTCAAAGCTTCAGACTGTCTGGACACTGTATATAAAAATGAGAAGTGATTTTGGATGCTTCTCTGTAGTGGGAGCAATGTAGCAAGAGGCACCTGACAAAGAGCCGAATTTGCTGATGTTTGCTTCATCTTCAAAAATCAGGTCCCTTAATGACATCACCAAGTGGACACCCATTAAAATTAGGTTCTCTGAAGACCTTAAGCTTGGTCTTTAAGTAGACTATTAATAACCTTTATATCAGGGAACTGCAGATTCAGCTTCTAAACTATCTCATTAAATCAGAGTCTTACACTGTTGGCAGAGAATTGCAAATATGTGGTTGTAGATTCCCACACATTATCTAGCAGATGTAATTGCTGGCATGTTCTGCATTGCAGCATTTCTTCACTGAAGACAGATATTCAGTCACACATACACTGCAATTTCTCTAGCAGCAGCTGAACTCTTGGAATCTCAAAACATTTCAAAACGCAGATAAAGAAAATACTCTAGAGCAGAAAATATTCCAGTGTGTTGCTTCAATTAAGAGATCTTCTGATTGAAATATTCCAGTTAACAGACTCAGTTTTGGAAGCCACTGATCTCAGTGGCACAGGGCTAGAGCTAGATGGAGGATGAGTTGGAAGCCACTGATCTCAGTGGCACGGGGCTAGAGCTAGATAGAGGAGTTTTCATCTCAACAAATGAGTTCTAGTGGGCAATTAAAACCTGCAGAATTGGTCTGGTCAGAGCTCTCTGCTTTTCTACCACGAGCCAAGAGAGTAAGCAGAGGGGCTCCCTGTTTGATCTCACTGTCCAAGGCTGAAATGCCCAAGCAGTGTTTCCTGCTAGGCAGTCCTGCTGAGCTCTGATGGGGCAAAATGATTTCTAACCTAACACTTTGTATGCTAGCATTCTAATTTCTTGATGTCTTATTCTATAGTGAAATACTACAAATATTGTACTTCTGAATGTAAAAGAGTACTTTAAAATTGGTTTCTACATTGAATGTATGTCAGATACTGGACACATACCATACATCTACATAAACAAATGTGTAGAGAGATGCATAAACACATATACTGGAATACACTTAAGTACAGTATAAACATCCAGGTGTTTAGCAGGTCTACTTATGTATTCCAGATATAATTTGAAAGACCAAAAGAGATGCATGGAAGAGAAAACATGCAGCTCTCCTCCATCACTCCAAATGGTAGAGAGAGAACAAATCATACATGTTATAGGTTTGTTATTTGAAGAAAAATGTGCTCCATTTCTAACAGTAAGGAGAAATGCAGTGGTGGCTGCAGTGCAGGATCCAGTTTGCTGTTCACACTTGGTATTTAATTACCAGTCCAGCAGAGGTTGGGATGGAGGAAGTACCAAACATTGCTTCATACAGGTGGCTTGCTATTAATTCAAAGAGGAAAAGTGCTGTGGTCCAAGAACATTCAGACTCTCCCTGCTCTGCTGAAATAAGTGCAACAGAGGGGGGCTTTAGAATAATGAATTAGGGGAGGAAATAATAACAAAAGGGAGATTTTTTTTTCCTGAGGAGGGGTAGGAAATGACATGTAGAAGTGCCAAGGTGAAGATCCTTTCTTACCATAGCGAGGAGGAAGCGCACAATCACAAAGCTGTAGTAGTCAAACGTGAAGGCCACTGCGATGCCAAACGCAAACTGCCCGGTGCTGGTGAACCATATAACACGCTGCCTCCCCAGCCTGCAAATCACAGCAGTGAGAAGCTGATCAATAACCACAAACATGCTGCCTCTGGCTCCAGAGAACCTAACTACAAATACTCTGCTAGACACCCTAATGGTTTAGTTACCTGTAATTAATGTCTCAGCAATTTCCACTTCCAAAGTAAAAGGGAGCTCCTATGGATGAAACATTCATTTCCCAGCTGTTGGCTGGGAACAACCTGTAGCATCACCTAAGCTCATCTCCAGTTTTGAGCTTATCATCTACATAAATCACCTGCAAAGTTGACTCTGTCATATTTATGAGGACAGTAGGTAAGGCTCTCTTTTTCAGGTGTGTTATATGAAGTAGTGTCTAGTGGATTTCTAACAAATTGGCCATCTCTTGCCAAGGTACCAAACAATTTGAATAGCAATGAAAGGCTTCTGTAACATATCTTTTTAGTCTGGAGAAGACTGAGAGGGGATTTAATCAATGTTTATAAATATCTGAGGGCTGGGGGTTGGGGGACAGGCTCTGCCCACTTGCTCCCTCGGATAGGACAAGGAGCAATGGATGGAAGCTGCAGCACAGGAGGTTCCAGCTCAACACAAGAACAAACTTCTTGACTGGAAGGGTCCCAGAGCACTGGCACAGGCTCCCCAGAGAGGTTGTGGAGTCCCCTTCTCTGGAGGCTTTCAAGGCATGTCTGGATGTGTTCCTCTGTGATCTGTGTTAGTATTGTCCTGCTCTGGCAGGGGGGTTGGACTGGATGATCTCTTTGGGTCTCTTCCAACCCCTGACATCCTATCCAGTTGTTTAGGGCTGAATTCCCTAACAGATAACAGTTACATAGCCCCCCTGAATTTTTGGATGAGATGGCAGCACAGGTGTGTGCATATACAAACTCAGAAACCCAGGAAGCCTGTACACTAACAACAAAACAAATCATGCCAAATACTACCTTCCCATCAACAACAAAGGGATTTCCAGTGCAAAAGAAGGGCATTTGGTGTAAAAGGAACTTCTACTTGAGAAGAAAATCCACTCCCAATTTTCTCTAGCTATTACTACTAACTGCTATTGCTCCTGTAAAAGAAAAGCATTTTAAAAGGTAAGGGCAAACTCTAGTTGTACAGAGCACTCTGAGTGAGAAAAATGGCTGATCTAAACCAGGAAAGAAATACTTTAAGAGAAAATTATTTGGCAATACATTTTAACATGAGTACTGGAGCTGTGAATCAAACAATATCCAAAGCTCCTGAATTGTGAATATAGACTTATGAACACATAATGAATGAAAACAAGAAGACAGGCAGATCCACGTGGAATTACTGCAGTCTGAAGCTACAGTTTTCAGAGGATGGCACTTTACCTGTCAGCAATGTCACCGAAAATCACTGCTCCAATCAAGACTCCAAGCATGAAGGTAGGCTGGATTAATTTGGCAAGCCATTCTCGGTCACAGACCAGATCCCACTGCGTAACCACAGTGCTCTTCCACTTTGTATCATCGTAGAGAAATCCATCAGAACAAGGAAATATGGACCTGTTGCCTTTGTACTCATAGGCCAGATCCACACTGACTTCTCGTTTGGACCTGCTGCACTGATTAAGTTCCCAGACTTCTCCGTTTTCCAGCTGGACCACGATGTAATTTTCTGTGGATGTCCATAGTGTCCAGATGTCCTCTATGCTTGATTCAGAGGAGTTGTAGAAAAGAGCACTGCTCACATTTCCAGGGATACCACACACAAAGTTAGGAGTAACAGCCATGAACACGGATGCTAAGTAATGGATACCACAAGACATAGCTTGAAACACAGATGCAAAATAAACACATGCTTGAAATCTGTGAAGGGAAAGAAGAAAAGCTCAGTGGAGAAAAACCTACACACAAGCAAAACCCAACATCATTATCATGCCAGGATCAGCAAATGGAGACACCACTAACATGTCTCATGGTGTTACACAGGACTGCTTCAAAATTAGCTAAGCCCTGTGAGACACCAAAATGAGAAAAGATCCACAGTGGAAGTGCTCTGTGCTCAGGAAATAAATGCTGTGGTCTTAGCCATGTGTTTAGCCATCCACAGAGGAGACCACTTGGAAAGAAACAGTTCTGAACATCAGCTCTTAGTGTGAAGCGACCTTCCATCCTTCCCTTCTGTGTAGTGCATCCCCACGAGATAAGGCATAAAATCACTGGAATGGGGAGAAAAATAATACCTGAAGGGATCCCACAGGAAGGCTGCAGAGGGAGTTTTTGTAAGAGACAGGACAAGGGGGAATGTTTGGAAGCTGAAGGAGAGCAGGGTTAGATTGGAGCTGAGAAAGAAGCACAAGGGTGGTGAGACTCTGGAATAGGCTGCCCAGGGAGGTTGTGGTGCTTCCTCTCTGGAGGTGTTCAAGGCTATGTTGGATGAAGCCTTGAGCAGCTGAGTCTAGCTAGGAGCTGTCCTTGCCCATGGCAGGGAGGTTGAAGTAGATGACCTCTGAGGTCCCTTCCAACCTAAACCATTCCACAATTCTGTGAAAAAACTAAATGCTGCCACCTCAGGTTCCCAGGTATAAATATACACTCCAAATAAAACAAACCAAACACACTGGGCCCTTCATTTGACCTAACTGTACCTATAAAATTGAATTCCATCTATCTTCCATTTTCTGTTTATTACCTCCAGAAGACAAACAGAACACATGTGGACACTTGTAGAGGAAGATAGAATCTGAACACCATGAAATGCTTAGTACCAAAAAATAGCTGTAAACAGGGTTGGGTTTTGGCTTAGGGTGTGCAGTTAGCCATTAAAGATTGTATCACAAAATAAACATATTACAAGAATGTTTTGTGCATAGTCTGGATTTTGGCATTTTAAAAGCTTCTTAAACCATGCCTGAGATGCAAGTAAAGCTTAGTGCATAAACTGCAGACCCAGTCTGACTTCCTAAAGACTTGCAATGAACTCTGCTATCACTGACTGCAAATTCTAGGCAGTTTCTGATCATCTGAGCATAAGAAGTTCTTTTTTCTCAACTAAATGTTAAAATTATGCATGTAATTAGTGCATCCATTCAGGAGAAAAATAAAACAGCATAGGGTTGGTTTCTTCTCTACTTTTTATTTCCTGAAGGAAAATCAATGGTGCTAATTTGGAGAAGGCTCAGGGATGACCTCATTGCTGTCTACAACTACCTGACAGGAGGCTGCAGCCAAGTGGGAGTTGGTCTCTCCTCCCAGGCAACCAGCAACGGAACAAGGGGACACAGTCTCAAGTTGGGCCAGTGATTTGCCATTGGAATGGGCTGCCCAGGGAGGTGGTGAAGTCATCATCGCTGGAGGTGTTCAAGACAAGACTTAGTGCCATGGTCTGGTTGACTGGATAGGGCTGGGTGCTAGGTTGGACTGGATGATCTCGGAGATCTCTTCCAGCCTGGTTGATTTTATGATTTTATGAATTATCTCCTATATACACATCCTTACTGCAGTGTGAAGCAGGCCTTGATAGCATGAAACAAAAAGTAGCATTTTTTCAACAGAGCAGAAACTATCTCTGCTGAAGCTGCAGGGAGTGATGCTTAAAAAACAACTGCCTTGAAGCATCTCGTGGGAAAAGACAGAACAGTTCCAATCCCTGTAACAAGTGCAACCTCTAGATCACTCCTCTCCAAATTGTATCTGATCTAGCCTGGAATTCCTGTAGTACAGACTGCAACAGTACCTAGCCTAAGACTTCTAAATCATCTATCATGACAACTTCTAATTGATTTCTGAACTATCTATAACCAAACCACACTGCAGACTTTGCCTTAACAGTTAACCTTTCCAACTGAACAATTCTCTTGTACAACTACCTCCATCCACCATCCTCAACCTCCTCTACCTTTTATCTTGTGATTCTTACTTCTTTCCTTGCTAAATGTAAGCCCAGTTGCCCATCCTGTCTCTCCAGTGACATTGTTGCTGCTCAGAAGCAGCACTTTTTATCCCCCTTTCTCTTGACAACAGCTCCATTGACTTTTCCATAGCAGTCTCAGGAGAGTGCTGAACCCACTCTGGCAGCTCAAAAGTTGGCTCCACCTCCCTCGTAAAGATGCTTCAAAGCAACCTTTACATCGGTGCTGTGCAGCTCCTTCCCAATAAACCTTATGGTTAAGTGAAACTGAACACAACCACAGCATCCCTTAATTCCATCAATTCCCTCTGAAGACCGCAGTTTCCTGAGGAATAAATAGCTAGCCATAAAGGTAAGCAAGGCTGAGCTGGCTTTGAAAGGCTTTTAGGCTATCTTGGAGCCCAAACCACCCAAAACAAACCAAAGATTATTATGAAATGTAACCTTTGGCCTCCCATTATTGCTGACAAATAAGGGCAACAATATTTTCCAGTTCCTGTTCTCTAGTTTCATTTTAACTCTTCCCCTCACAAGACACAACTCATTTTTAAAACAGCAGGGCAAGACTAAATTCAACAACCTAGGCTACACAGAATGACTGAGATCAGCTCCAGAAGACCTCTAGCAAGTTAAGAAATTGAATCCCTAGAAGCTGTGCAGTTGCATCTTCTAACAGCTAATAAAAGGTGGGATACCTGGAAGCAGGAGCCCCTGTATTTGCAGTATTCCTGTTGTTGTGCAGGAAACTGCAGTGTCAGATATCCCAGTTGGTATTTCCCAGACAAAGGAAGAACAAAATAATTTCAGACTCCCAGAGACTGAGTTTCCTAATTAGCTCTCAGAGTAACAAAAAGATCCTGTTCATCTTTTATCTTTTACACAGTAGAGAGGGACAGGGGAAATGTATTTATACCCTTAATTGTTGGAGAGGCTTGAAAGAAGAGAACAGCTTGTAAGAGCACAGACTCAGAAAATGGCATGAACCAATGCACTACATTGCTTTCTAAAATCCCAAGTCCCAAGAGCATCACCAGGGCTATGATTTAGCTCAGATGGAGATAATCTCTCCACTAACTGCTCCCTTGAGAGTTTTATCTTCTCTCTTCCTGAACACTTTTTGTGCTCATACTTCAATAACCATTTTGACAGACTGCTCTCCTGTCAAATCTTTCTGTTGGAAAGTTTCTCATTAAATCTAATCTCCTCGTCCCCTTTGCCAGTGCAAGACTATTAGCAGCTTATAAAACATCCTTCTGCAACTTTGAATAAATCTTCCTTGTCTATTATCACTTTGCTGGGCAGAATTATCAGTCATGCTCCCCCAGTTACTTCCTAAAACTATATAGATTGCAGTTCCTTCCCCTTTCCTCATTTTCCCTGTGTCCTACAGGACAGATTCCACCCCTATTAAAACCAATAAAGGATTAATTTTAAATAAATACCTATGTCAGGCCATATTTCACCTCTCTTTCAAGAGTTTAACTTAGGACTAGCTATAACCAACTTTTGTTAAAGTGTTCTCCCCTTGTCACTAGCCTGAAAATCTTAGTTCCTGCAAAGAAATCCCCTCTGTAACATCATTCTTTTTCTTGCCTAATTCAAAGCACCTATGCTAAGAAAGCACAAAAAGTCAAACCAGATTGCCAGGCATGTGTTGACAGCCATAATTTATGCTGTTTATAACTGCACTTAAGCACAGGAAAATGTGTTTTTGCACCAAAATGGCCATGCTGCTGCAGGATAGATTGCACTGCAGCTTTTAACCTCCAACTGCTCAATAAAAGGCCAAGGAGAAGGCAGGGATTAAGGCTTGATGTGGATGGAGGTGGAGAAGTTTTTAGCAGCACCAGTTGCTGAAGGCAAATCATTCCACACTGATGGGCTGGGAAAAAAATATCTGCTGCTCTATCCAGTAAAATTCCACAATGGGCTAGCTAAGCTTCTCTCTCCACATATATATAATTGGATATTAAATAGATATATATACTATTTATATATTTAATTAATAATTACATTTAAGATACACATATTAAAGCCCTTTTTTGACCCTCTCTCTCTATATATATATACACACACACAAATACCCTGAAAGTCTTCTGTTGCTGTGAAGGCAAAATTTATTGCCAACTGCAGCAGTGCTGTAACAGCATCCCCACTAATGGTAGATTGAGAAGCCCAACCTTAGGAGATGCTGAGAATCTCCTGCAAGTGAGAAGAGCTGTTCTTCCATAAAGGCCAGTGGCAGAGAGGTCAGGAAATGTGTTAACTTACAAGGTTACCAAAAAGGAATTTGTTAGGCCAGTAGTGACAACATATAGAAAGCATGAGAAGTATGTAGGGTGGATGACATGGATGGGAGAATAACTATAGATGCATTGAACTTTGCTTTCCAGAACAGCTGAAGATTGAAAAGGGACAAAGACATCAGCCTAGGCTCATGGCAGACACAGATTTGCTGGAAGAGAGGTTGGGGCAGCCAGCAGTTCTGTGCAAGGAGGAACATACAGCCCTTGGCTGCTGTTACTGGCCTGGCATCCCTGTCCTTGGCACCTCTGGGTGCATGAGTTTGATCTCGGCACTCTTGCTGCAGTCATGGCAATGCTTTTCCCCCGTCTTAGAAAGCCATTCTCACACACAGCTGAGCAGCTTCTCTCTGCAGGAGGCCTTGGTGCTGGGGAAGCACAACAGCTCCTGCCTGGGGAGCCTGGAGCTGCCCCTGGGGCAGGCAGTGACAGCAGAACAAATGCAGCTCCTACTTCCACCGACCCTGAGACACAGGTTAAAGTCTGTGCTGTCCTTGTTACCTGCTGTTAATGATCAACTTTCTTTCCCCAAATTCTTAAATTTATGAACACAGTAGTGATAAGAAACTCCTTCATTACTCAGCTTTAATCTCTCTATTGCAGGCAAGCATGTAATACAATCACATCAGGAATCTCCCCAAACCCCATTCTGGAAATTACATTTCACTGCATGAAGAAGCACTGCTGCTCATGCACAGAAGTGGTAAGAAAATAGCACCGTAGTAGCAATAAATCCTCTTGAAGTTCACCAAAAGCAAGCAAAGCCTGTGATCCATTTTCCTGAACTGATCTTGAAAACGGCAGGTTTTGGCAAGGGCATTTTCTGTGCCAGTTGCCTGCACATTTCCACATCAGATTACATAACCTATGACTGCAAACAGCACTTTTCAATAACCTACTTCACAGACTGTGCTTTCTCTTTTTAAAACCCACTCTTCCTGCATTTTTAAAGACATGTGAACATGCTGACTGCCCTAAAAGGTAAGATAATCTCTCTCAGTGTTTTTCCACCTCTTCAGCCACAGAAGATAATTATTTGGCAAGCACTTTTTGTCACTCTTGCCAGGAGTGTCAAATATAGAAGTCAAGAAGACTTTGTAGGTTACTGCTCCAGTGTGGAGACATTTCATGAATGCCAGAAGTCAAATGAGCATAAAACTCTCCTCACAAAGGCTTGAGCAAGACACAACATGAAAACTGTTCCAGTCTGTCTTAAAATATTTCTGTGAAATTTCTCCCCAGTTAATTTTTGGTTTTCAGTTTGCAGCTTGTAGTAAGAAAAGCCTGTAAAAAATTCCACCTCTTCTGCAGAGGTTTAAAGATCTCATCAGTAAGAGCAGCAGTTGGCACCATCGTAGTGTCAGTAGCTAAACTGAAGCAATCCTCTTCCATAAAGATAATGAACTAGATCTCAGATCACTACTGGTCTGGCTGCAGCCTCATGTGACACATCTCTGTGGCACTGTCACCCTCTCTTTCCCACTGTTCTTTTGCCTCCTGAGACACAGTGCACTCTGCTGTCATACTTTTTTTTATGGACCAGCTCTGAATTTTAACTGAAAAATTGACCTAACTTGAAAAAAAAAATCAAACCAGGATGATGACAAATAATAAACCATGCTGGATTCACTGCTTGATCCTGCATCTAGTTCTGGAGCCTCTATTACAAGAGGGATGTGGAGATGCTGGAGGATGTCCAGAGAAGGGCCACGAGGATGCTCAGAGGGCTGCAGCAGCTCTGCTGTGAGGACAGACTGAAAGAGTTGGGGCTGTGCAGTCTGCAGAAGAGGAGGCTCCCAGGTGGCCTTCTGGTGGCCTTCCAGGATCTGAAGGGGGCCTACAAAAAAATCTGGGAAGGGATTTTTTAGGAGATCAGGGAGTGACAGGACTGGGGGGAATGGAGCAAAGCTGGAGGTGGGGAGAGTCAGACGGGACATGAGGAGGAAGTTGTTGAGCATGAGAGTGGTGAGAGGCTGGAATGGGTTGCCCAGGGAGGTGGTTGAGGCCCCATCCCTGGAGGTGCTTAAGGCCAGGCTGGATGAGGCTGTGGCCAGCCTGATCTAGGGTAGGGTGTCCCTGGGCAGGAGTGTTGGAACTAGATGATCCTTGTGGTCCCTTCCAACCCTGACTGATTCTATCCCATTTATATTGCATTCACACATATAATCTGCACCACCCTGTTTGAAAGTGCTACATCTAGCACACAAAAACACATGAAGTAGATATGCCAGGGAGTGATAGGACTGGGGGAATGGAGCAAGGCTTGTAGTGGGTAAATTCAGATTGGCTGTCAGGAAGCAGTAAGACATGGAACAATGCCTACAAACTGGAACATAGGAGGTTTCGCCTCAACATGAGGAGAAACTTCTTCACAGTGAGGATGACAGAACACTGCAGCAGGCTGCCCAGAGAGGTTGTGGAGTCTCTGGAGATTGTCAAAACCTGCCTGGATGCATTCCTGTGCAAACTATCCTAGGGGATCCTGCTTTGGCAGGGAGATTGCACTTGATCTTTGGAGGTCCCTCCCAACCTAAAGTTCCATGATTCTGTGAAGAAGTTATTCACCATGAGGGTAAGGAGACATTACCACAGGATGCCCAGGAAGGTGGTGGAAGCTTCATCCCTGGAGGTCTTTAAGGCCAGGCTGGATGTGGCTCTGAGCAACCTGATCTAGAATGAGGTGACCCTGCCCATGGCAGGGGGGTTGCAGCTGAATGATCCTTGAGGTCCCTGCCAGCCCTGACAAATCTATGATTGTATAGCCACATATATGTTAGAGAATAAATCCCTTTGATGGTTTGGGTGTTCCCTGCTCCCCACACACACTTAAGAAATCACCCAGACTAGACTCAGCCAAGCTGGAAATGAAAGAATGAAGATTTATAGTTACAGCTTAGCACAATATACAAGCAGATATTTACAACCTATATCTTTATACAGAAATATACAAGACAAAAAGTAATACAGAAACACAACAGCCCTCCCAGAAACCAGAGTCCCCAGGAGGGGCTCCCAACCACCAGTCCACCTTCTTTCCACCCCTCTACCTTATCCCAGACTTTGCCTTACATTCAAGGTGAGTTTGGAGGAGTTAGGCCAGGGGGGGTTAGGAAGCAGAAGGATTAGTTACACAGACAGCAGGTTAGAGAAAGAAAGGAGGCAGCCAGAGCCAGAGAGCAATTCTGTTATCTATATTTGTGTTTTTGTTCTTATACATCTCAGCAAGCCTATGAGTGCAGTAGACATCACCACTGTTTCCTTTTCACAGCCTATCACCTAATTCTTCTCACCAAAACATTCCAGATAGCTTCAAACTAGCACAACCCCCAAGCTCAGAATACTTCCACTGTTGCCCATTGTTGCAGTGTGTAGCAGGCACAAGATCTGCCCTTAGACACTAAATTTATCTCAAAGAAAACGTTTCTCCTTGCCTGTCTGTCGAAGAGCAGAGACAGACAATGGGTGAGAGACTCACCAAAAGCCTATATAAAAACATTAAAATCCTTTCAGAAGGCTGCTTTGGCACTAGCAAAAGATTTGTACTCTTCCACAGCTTTTAGAAGAACCCTTCCTAGTGTTTGTCTTTTCAATCAGCCTGTTAGCACACTGCTCAGTCAGCAAACACAGCCTGTTGGCTACACTCAAGGGCTGCCTCCAGTGGAAAGAAATTTCCACTTAATTACTATTTCTGAAAGAATTTGAGGCAGTGACCACTTTCACCCTGCATGTAAGAAAAGCTATTCAGCATTTCTTTCCTTACTCCAAACCAAAAAGCTGTGTGTAGCTTACACACTTGTTTTTTGAGAGGAAAGGAGCTGAATGAGACTTGGGAGCAGTTATTTTTGCTGTGGTGCAGAGGCACAGATTTAGAAGCAGCAGATATAGCTTTGAGTAAACTTCCTTCTGTCCTAAGGGCAGTTTAAGCCATGCTAAGACTTGGTCTCAGCCAATGCATCCAGCTAGGTCTTGAATGTCTCCAGAGAAGGAGACTCCACAACTTCTCTGGGCAGCCTGTTCCAGGTCTCCATCACCCTCAGACTAAAGAAGTTTCTCTTTATGTTGAGGTGGAACCTCCTGAGTTCCAGTTTGTGCCCATTGCCCCTTGTCCTGTCACCAGTGAAACACCATTGAAAAGTGCTTGTCCCCTTCTTCCTGACCCCTACCCTTCGGATATTTATGAACCTTAATAACATCTCCTCTCAGCCTTCTCTACTCCAGGCTAAACAGCCCCAGGCCTCTCAGCCTTTCCTCCTCAGACACCTGTCCCAGTCCTTTCATCATCCTCACAGGCTCCATTGGACACTCCCTGTCTCTCTTGAACTGGGGAGCCCAGAGCTGGACAGCTGTGCCCTCACCAGAGCAGAGCAGAGGAGCAGGAGAACCTCCCTTGCAGCAAGAAGTTTATTTCCAGACTTTGCTTCCAGAGGCAGAAGCTGCTGGGCTGGATATCCACTTTAAATCTACCAACAGCACAGATGCAACAGAAACAAATAAACAAACAAACAAAGTCTCTCAGGCTCTGGAAAGCCTCTGGAATTATACATCATCACTGGTGACAATGTGTCTGCATCAGCATGCAGGCACCAGACAGCAGACACTTACCAAGTCATTCTTGTAATTGGTTAAAACTGACTCTAAAGAATTCATAGAATGTTAGGGGCTGGAAGGGACCTCCAGAGATCATTGGGTCCAACCCTCTTGCCAAAGCAAGACCATCTAGGGCAGGTCACACAGGAACATGTCCAAGTTGGCTTTGAAAGTCTCCAGAGAAGGAGACTCCACAGCCTCTGCTTTACTCTGCTCAGAGTAAAGAAGTTTCTCCTCATGTTGAAGTGGAACTTCTTGTGTCCTAGCTTATATCCATCATTCCATGTCCTGTTATCAGGTGCCACTGCAAAGAGCCTGACTCCTTCCTCTTCACACCCACCCTTCAGATATTTATAGACATTGATAAGATCCCCTCTCAGCCTTCACTTCTTAAGACTACAAAGTCCCAATTCTCACAGTCTTTCTTCATATGAGAGGTGTTCAAATCCCTTAATCATTCTCATAGCTCTTCATTGGACCCTCTCCAGTAGCCTCTTGTCTGCCTTGAATCGTTTGTTCAGCAATCAAGAAGGAAATACATCAGCTGCTCACTACTGCACATTTGGAACAAGAGCTTAGAGAAGGCCACATGGCCAATGGGACGAGATTGAACAAGGCCAAGTGCAGGGTCCTACACTTTGGCCACAACAACCCCGAGCAGCACTACAGGCTGGGGACAGAGTGGCTGAGAGCAGCCAGGCAGAGAGGGACCTGGGGTGCTGGTATAGAGTAGCTGAACATGAGCCAGCAGTGTGGCCAGGAGAGCCAATGGCATCCTGGCCTGCATCAGGAGCAGTGAGGCCAGCAGGACAGGGGAGGCTCTTCTGCCCCTGTGCTCAGCACTGGTCAGGCCACACCTTGAGTACTGTGTCCAGTTCTGGGCTCCTCAATTCAAGAGAGATGTTGAGGTACTGGAAGGTGTCCAGAGAAGGGCACCAAGGCTGGGAAAGAGGGGGCTGGAGCACAGCTGAGGGAGCTGGGGGTGTGCAGTCTGCAGAAAAGGCGGCTCAGGGCAGACCTCATTGCCCTCTACAGCTACCCAAAAGGAGGCTGAAGCCAGGTGGGGTTGGGCTCTGCTGCCAGGCACCCAGCGACAGAACAAGGGGACACAGTCTGGAGTTGTGTCAGGGCAGGTCTAGGCTGGATGTTAGGAGGAAGTTGTTGGCAGAGAGAATGAGTGGCATTGGAATGGGCTGCCCAGGGAGGTGGTGGAGTTGCTGTGCCTGGAGGTATTGAAGCCAAGCCTGGATGAGGCACTTAGTGCCATGGTCTGGTTGATTGTCTAGGGCTGGGTGCTAGGTTGGCCTGGATGATCTTGGAGGTCTCTTCCAACCTGGTTGATTCTATGACATCAGTGAAGGTCACATCAGAAGCCAAACATTAGTGCTACAGAATTAAAGACCATACTTCTACATTTCATTTTATACAGGTACCAGTAGAGCCTCTAACTTGAGGTCACAGCTCCAAATGGGGCAGCAATCATCATGGGAACAAAGCTGGCAAGCAAGAATGGACTGTGATGGCAACAGCAACTCCAACACCTCCAGCGGCAAAGCTGGGGTCAGGCTATTTCGTTCCAGCCATCCTCTTGTCCTGTCTGCTCTCTGCATGTCAGTGGTATGTATCAGCTGATTTAATTTAACAAGAACACAGCCCTGCAGTTCTGGAGTTATTTAGGCTTGTTTTGGAATTATGTGGGGCAGTGTTAAACATGGCAGAGTGGTTACACTTGAACAGTAGTAACACTTCAGGCTCTATACTTGGATGTTTCCATTCCAGAAATGGCATTTTAATAAACACCTGGTGATTGGAAGACGAGCCTGTTCCTCTGTCTGCATCAGAGCTTACTAACAGTGCTCCTCACGGGGAAAATTCACTTCCAGTAGCTTTAGTAACACTGTTTGCTTGTAGTCAGCCTCTTTTTTTTTGGGGGGTGGGGTGGTGGATGGGTCCCAAATTAGCTACTTCAATTTCTTCCATGTCATAGCTTATATAAACAAATCACATCATAATTTGTAAGGTCCCTAAGAGAATTTAAACAGGGTTTATGGAAATTCCATCTAGTTATAGACACAGAAAGAACTTCAGGTACAAACTGTTCTATTTCAATCCTTTTTTCCACCCCTCACTACAGAAATGAGATGTTTTCTGCTTACCTCGATGCTACATTGCTCTAACTTTGTCCAAATGATGGGAGCTTACATTTTCTCTGATTCCCCTCCCCCCAACAATCATCCTGAAGTAAAAGTAATCACTTTTCGTATCAATTATGCTCTTATTTGTTATTCTCTTCACAGATTTTCGTTGAAAACTCTGAACCTAGCCCAGCTGAAGGTGCAAATCCATGGATATCTACTTAACAGAGGTGGAAACAGGGATCTGCTGGACTGTGTCCAGCAGAGGGCTATAAGGATGATTGGGGGACTGGAGCACTGCCTGATGAGAAGAGGCTGAGGGACCTGGGACATTTTAAGCCTGTTTATAAACATCTGAGGGCTGGGGGTCCGGGTAGGGAGACAGGCTCTGCTCACTGCTCCCTCGGATAGGACAGGGAGCAATGGGTGTAAGCTGCAGCACAGGAGGTTCCAGCTCAACACAAGGGGGAATTTCTTGGCTGTAAGATTCCCAGAGCACTGGAACAGGCTCCCCAGGGAAGTTGTGGAGTCTCCTTCTCTGGAGGCTTTCAAGGCCTGTCTGGATGTGTTCCTGTGTGACCAGAGCTAGATTGTGTGGCTCTGCTCTGGCAGGGGGGTTGGACTGGATGATATCTTTGGGTCCCTTCCATTCCCTAACATCCTGGGAGCCTGTAAAACCATCCATCCTGGAGCAAGCAGCTATTTATTCTTCAAAGGCTTAACATGTTAGAATAAGGGAATGCAGTATCAGATGAAGCTGTCTTCTAAAAGCTGAGACAAAACCAAGACGTAAAACAAAAGGGTTGCTTTAGAAGAGGCAGCTCAGTTTCAGCCAGAGGCTGTTTTCTGCAAGTTGCAATTGCACCTGCATGGAATCCTACATTTGCAATTCTGCAGTTCTGCAACCTGCAGAAAGGGATTTGATTTAATGCCCAGTCAGGTGTGGTCAGGTTAGTATGCCCAACAGGCTGTCCTCTCCAAGGTAAGAAAGGTTATCTCTAAAGCCACAGAAAGGAGAGCTACTGAACACAATAGGATTTCCAGTTTGTTTCTCATGTTCATAGCTCACCTCCCCTCCAAACTGTTCCTCTTCACTGCAAATGTGTAACCCTTTGCCTGGAAGTCTTCAAACCCCCCCTCCCCAATGGTCATGGGAATCTGCTCCATAATAAGATCTTATTAAGTGATTCTTTCCCACTGGCAAGCTTCTCTGTTTTGTTTTGAGCAGCAGCCTGGTCATGAACTTCTGTCCAATTTGTGTTTATTTATATCCCTTTCCAATTTCAGCCCTAGATATTGGTTTGGCCAGCCCCTAACTTCACAGGACAGGAAAAAGAAATATCTCTGTAAATACCTGAGAGATTTACACATTGTGAAGTACTTAAAATAGCACAAAATGCCAACATAGATTTAACAGATCCTGGATTTTTGACATACTGCCTTTGATTTCAACCAGACAAAAAGCTTTCCTGCAACCTCTCTAATGGGGGCAAGTCAAAACCTGAACAGCAGTATTGACCTTTCCAAAGAAATGATATTTTTCATTTGTTTTATTGGTCATTTATCTCTTCCACAACTAACACACAGAGTTATTCCATGCTCATCTTGATTTCTTAATGGAAAGCAACCTTCTGGACTGCCTAGGGAGGCAGCTGAGCCCCCATCCCTGGAGGTGTTTAAGGCCAGGCTGGATGAAGCTCTGGCCAGCCTGATCTAGAGTAGGGAGTCCCTGCCTATGGCAGGGAGGTTGGAACTGGCTGATCTTGTGGTCCCTTCCAACCTTGACTGATTCTGTGATTCTCATCTCCTGCCACTGAAGGAAGGAGACCCTGCTTACAATTTTAACAACTTGAACAGAAAGGCAATTCCATTTAAAACCAAAGAAATGTGAGTTACAGATTTGATTGTTCCCAAGGCTAGAATGCACTTGGACCCCTTATTAAATATATCCTCTAATGCTCTATTACCTGCTCATATTTCCATAGTACTCTCAGGTTTTTTCCTTCAGCCTTTCTCTTACAGTAGCTGATACAAGGGAATGATCTGGAATAATGCTATTTTCTAGCCATACATCAATATTTATAAGCAACATGCCACTCATTCTCCACAAGAATCCAATAAAGAAGTTGGATTCTGCTCAGACCTACCAAGATTCTTCTACATTATTCTTTAGATGTACCAACCACCTCCTCTACTCTCAAAGGAAAAGTGAGCCAGAACTGAGCTCAGCTGCACTGATCTACAAAGGCTGACAGTTCTCCAAAGAGCCTAAAATACAAGTGTAAATGAGATGAGCTCTGAGTTGCTCTGACCGTGGGACTAACACAAATTGTCTTTCAAGGGTGGGGATGTAACAATTTATGATATTTCTCAGCTCTGCTGACCTACATCTAGAATAGAATAGAATCAAGCAGGTTGGAAGAGACCTCCAAGCTCATCCAGTCCAACCTAGCACCCAGCCCTAGACAATCAACCAGACCATGGCACTAAGTGCCTCATCCAGGCTTGGCTTCAATACCTCCGGGGACAGCAACTCCACCACCTCCCTGGGCAGCCCATTCCAATGCCAATCACTCTCTCTGACAACAACTTCCTCCTAACATCCAGCCTAGACCTGCCCTGACACAACTTGAGACTGTGTCCCCTTGTTCTGTTGCTGGTTGCCTGGCAGCAGAGCCCAACCCCACCTGACTACAGCCTCCCTTCAGATAGTTGTAGAGAGCAATGAGCTCTGCCCTGAGCCTCTTCTCCAGTCTGTATTCAAGCTGCTGGAGTCAGCTCTGTGAAGGGTTCATCTTGCTTCTCCAAGGGTTATTATCCAACCTCTCCCTAGAGAGGTTGTGGAGTCACCTTCTCTGGAGACTTTGAAGGCCTGCCTGGATACGCCCCTCTGTGATCTGTGCTAGATTGTGTGGTCCTGCTCTGGCAGGGGGGTTGGACTCGATGATCTCCTTGGGTCCCTTCCAACCCCTAACATACAGTGATCCTGTGATTCTGATGCCATGCAAACACCTGGAGCAAACAGTCTTTCCAAAATATCCAAACAGGTCCCTCCCCCCAAAAAAAGGAGGGGAAAACCCCCTGAAATCCATCCAAGTCCACTTATTTTATCCCATGAACATCTGAAAAGGGCACAGGCAGATTCAAGTGCTCTAAAGTAGCATAAATATAAAGCTGTAAGAACACATATCAGGCATTTCTGTCAAACACCACCCCTAAACTAGGGGCCCAGGGAGGACTCAGATTTGAGATTCTCCTGTCTGGCATATTCTGGTACACACAAACAGCTGTTCACTGGCACACTTTGAAAACTGAGTGACAGAGAAGTTGTGAGAAACTTTCCCACAGTATAAAGTAGCCAGTGTGTGACTAGGATTGCCTCTCTCTGCACACTACCTTGGAAGAGGAAAACCAATTTCTTTGCCTGTCCAGCAAATAAAACCCAACTTATCTGTTGGAGGAAAAACCTTTCAAGACAGCTGTAAAGTATTTGAGTTTGGAAAAGTGTCACTTGTAAGCAGTCTTTTCTTTTTGCACACACACAAAAAAAAAAAAGAAAAGAAAAAGAAATGGTGAGGATGATCTTTCAGATTCTTTGGGACTCTCTGTTACCTGATACAAACCCAGGAATCCCTGGCAGCAACATGGACACACACAACAATCTGCAGAAGATGTAATCTGATCACAAGAGCTATGAAACAAGAGAGAGGATAAGGGTGTAAGAATGAAAACAGGAGCCTGGGTGGGGAATGTGTGAAAAAGAACATAGACTATTTGGTGTAGGACTTCAGAAGTGAACCAAGAGCTCTACAAAGTAGGGAGAAGATCTGTTGGAGGGTAGGAGAGCCCTGCAGAGGGACCTTGACAGGCTGCATGAGTGGGCAGAGGCCAATGGGATAAGATTGAACAAGGCCAAGTGCAGGGTTCTGCACTTTGGCCACAACAACCCCAAGCAGCACTACAGGCTGGGGACAGAGTGGCTGAGAGCAGTCAGACAGAGAGGGACCTGGGGGTGCTGGTATAGAGTAGCTGAACATGAGCCAGCAGTGTGGCCAGGAGAGCCAATGGCATCCTGGCCTGCATCAGGAACAGTGTGGCCAGCAGGACAAGGGAGGTTATTCTTCCTCTGTGCTCAGCACTGCTCAGGCCACACCTTGAGTGCTGTATCCAGTTCTGGGCTCCTCAATTCAAGAGAGATGTTGAGGTACTGAACGTGTCCAGAGAAGAGCAACAAAGCTGGTGAGGGGCCTGGAGCACAGCCCTGTGAGGAGAGGCTGAGGGAGCTGGGGGTGTGCAGCCTGCAGCAGAGGAGGCTCAGGGCAGAGCTCACTGCTGTCTACAGCTACCTGAAGGGAGGCTGTCACCAACAGCAACAGAACAAGGGGACACAGTTTCAAGTTGTGCCAGGCTGGCTGTTAGGAGGAAGTTGTTGGCAGAGAGAGTGATTGGCATTGGAATGGGCTGCCCAGGGAGGTGGTGGAATTGCCATCCCTGGAGGTGTTCAAGACAAGACTGGATGGGGCACTTAGTGCCATGGTCTGGTTGATTGTCTAGGGCTGGGTGCTTGGTTGGACTGGGTGATTTTGGAGGTCTCTTCCAACCTGGTTGATTCTACGATATGATGTTAGCATTGAGTGTTCCTATGGCACAGCCCAGCAGGGTCTGTGCTGTACAAGCCCACTGTGAGGATCTCTACAGAATTCAGGCCTTTGTTTTTGAGAGCTAAGCAAAGTTTCTGGGCTATTTATAAACAGCAGAACAGCCCCAGGTAAATTAACAGGAAATGCTGAAAATGCTCCTATGTGTTAGCTTCTACTAAATGTTTGACTGCAACAGGTGAGCATCCCCTGTCCTGCTTCTCTCCTCCCCTCAGCAGCCATCACTGAGCCTTGTTTTTATTGCTTATAAAGTACAGACAAGGAGTTCATGCAAGACAGCAAAGCAAAGACATTAAAAAACTGTATCAAACACAAATCCACTTCATTAAAGAGCAAGCACTGTTAATTTATTAGCTGTTCTGACTGCTAACAAAACATGTGTGAAATCACTACTTGAAGATCTGGGTGACTTATTCGACCTTGCAGAAGACAGAATATTTGAAAGGCAAATGCTACATTGTAAAAGGCACTGGAAATGCTTCATTATAACACTTGGAAACAGGATCAGTGATACCCAGTCTTCCCTGCTCTCCCTGACAATGGTCAACCACCTGCTTTTTAGCTAAACTAGAAAAGCCAAGGCTTGAAAACTGTAAATCACAGAGAAAACTGCATCCCATGTAAGCTGCATCTCATAGCTACCAGACGTGCCAGATGGGAAATCAGACTCTTATTCTCATCCACACCTACTGTAGTAAGTACCTTGCCAGATTTCTCCCTAGACAGTTGTTCCTGATTAGACTACGCCTCTGCTCAGCACTCTGCCATGCCATGGATCAGAGCTGAAAAGGATGCAGCCTGTTCTCAGCAGCCACCAGGTAAGCAGGTTCTGTGTCCTGCTGGCCGGTTAAAGTTACTGAAGGTATTAGAAGTCCTTCGGTTTACCTGGGAAGTAGCTGCCAGCCACATCCTCAGGTACACCCCCACATGCTGTGCTACCAGCCCTGCACCCATTAGTTGTGTCTCCTCTCCCCCAGTGACTGACTACAGCTCCTGTATCTCATGAGCCCCTGAGTGGGGTTTGGCAGTTGGAGTGGGTGGGCAGAAAAGGGCTGAGGAAGAGGCAGGGGGCAAAGAGTAAAAGCCCACAGACAGTCTGTCAGGAACTGCTGCATGGGAGAAGGGTGCAGCTCAGCACAGGCAAATCAGGAGGTTTAAGACCTGGTAGGTCACTGGAGATGAAGTAAACAGGACTATTCTTTCTCATTTGTCAGTGATCTGATGTTCTAGAATCAGTCTCAAGAACAATGTTTATGAGAACCTTCTTGAATTTACAAGCCACAGATGCTACCCATGCCCAAATCCAGACAGCCATGAAGCCTTCCTTTAGTAGCAAAGCAGACAGAAGCTGTTACATTATTATGGTTGGTCATGTTTGTCTCAAGACCCCAGCAGAACTACAGCATCAATGAAACCTAGGAAGGAGGCTCCAAATGGAAAGCAAAATCTTGTCAGCATCCATGTGAATGTCAATTCTTCAAATCCATGATCTTAACCAAAGTGAATGTTTAATGTATTATCTGTATAACTGCTATATAGCTCTCTCTATATACTAAATGTTACAACTCATGCTCCATGTATATATTTTTGTACACATAAACAGCTGCTCATTCTTTACTGCATCTGGCAGATTTCAATAAAATCAAAGGACTCTCACAATACTAACAGTCATGCTTGGACTGCTCAGAATCTGACCATGGCAAACCTACTGAATCTGTATCTAGTGCACAGGCTACATGGGCTTCTCAAGCAGGAATTGCTTGCACTGAAGAAATGAGTTACTCTCTCTCAGTGCCACCATAATCCTGCATTTGGGTCGAGGCAATCCCAAGCACAAATACAGGCTGGGCAGTGACTTGCTGGAGAGCAGCCCTGAGGATAGGGACTTGTGAGTACTGGTAAACGAGAAGCTCAACATGAGCCAGCAGTGTGCACTTGCAGCCCAGAAAGCCAACCAGAGCCTGGGCTGCAGCAGGAGAAGTGTGGCCAGCAGGTCCAGGAAGGCGATTCTCCCTCTCTACCCTGCTTTGGTGAGACCCCACCTGCATCCAGTTCTGGAGCCCCTATTACAAGAGGGATGTGGACATGCTGGAGTGTGTCCAGAGAATTATGGAGCAAAGCGGGAGGTGGGTAGGTTCAGGCTGGACGTGAGGAGGAACTTCTTCACCATGAGAGCAGTAAGAGCCTGGAATGGGATGCTCAGGGAGGTGGTTGAAGCCCCATCCCTGGAGGTCTTTAAGGCCAGGCTGGATGAGGCTCTGGCTAGCCTGATCTAGGGTAGGGTATTGCTGCTCATGGCAGGGGTGCTGGAACTAGATGATCCTTGTGGTCCCTTCCAACCCTGACTGATTCTATGATGCATAAATTAAAACTAATCAGAATTAACAGTTACAGTTAAGATTTTTTTTTTTAATGCAAAGTGGGATCATTTTTCTTAGAATACCAAGGGATTAAAAAGGTTTTTACAACAGTTTTTAAACAGATGCACTGACCACAGGCTACAATTGCATTTACTTTCAGCATGTGGTCTTGGGAACCAAGAGTCTTCTCTTGGAACCGTGACTGTGCAAATCTGGGTAGTCTGCAGTTTATGGCAAAGGTCCTAAACCTGATGTAACCCGTATTGAACTGCATCTCAAATAATCTGCCCCCCTGGACAGTGAGCTTATCACTGTAGAATTGTTCTCCTCTTAACTAAAAGGAGTAACTGTGAAAACTTTAAAGTATAGGAAAACGTTTTCAAGTAGGAAAACTGCAGTAGTTCACAATAACAGCTTTGGGGTTGTTTTGGTATTCTGGTGTTTGCTTTCCAAAGAGCATGCAAGACAGCAGAGCAATAGCAAAAGAAACTGCTGTTTGTCCAGAAGGTGGTACTTATGTTACTGACCCAGAACTGAAAATGAACGAGATACTGTTCAGATATGCCTATAAGTCACAACTCAGCCAAACTTGTAATTTAAGCACAGGTCCTAGTTAAGCAAAGAAAAGGTCTTTCCATCCCAGCCACCTGCAGAGGCTATTGATACCACTACTTGCACATTATATTCAAAGCCTGTTCTGCTAAGTGTGCACTTCTACCATGAAAAGAAGCTCTCAGGCTCTGTTCAAAACACCACTCCTGATAGAGAGGCGGGTTAGGCTAGCCCACTGGTGACCAAGCTATAAAGCACAACAGCTTGAATTTGTAACCGAACTGACACGAGTCTACTGCAGACATCTGCCCTGAGCAGTAACATGCCTGCAAAACCCACACTGATCAGCACATTGAGAAAGCACTGGGCAGAGCCTGGCTGCGAGGCTGTGCACCTCTCAGTCACATCCTCTCAACTTTCATTTCACCGCCAAACGTTTCTTCTCCATCACCTGCTATAAGCGGCCTCACTTACCAGCCCTGCATCCACAGCTACACACACACCACATCTGTGTAACCCACAGAACAAGCCCAAGCCTGCACACACACCTCATAGCCGCAAACCACACCAAAGACAGCTTGCCATGGCACGTCACCCCATTTACCTGATAACCCCTTGCCAGTAAATATATACGTATATACAACTCCATATCACATATATACACCTCCGTATCTACCCATCACACACAACAAGCCCAACCTCCATAAAAACACATTATCTACCACACGCAAGCCTGTGCTCCTGTGCAAACAGCCCCGTGGATGTGTGTCACCCGAATGCTCCTCTGTGTGCTGCCTGTACCCACTCACCACCCCTCAAGTGGGCAGACTGTTCGGAAGGCTGGGGCTCAGCATGTGTGGGGTGCATGTATGTGTATGTGTGTTTTCGGGGGGGTACATCCAGAGGTACAGGAAATGTGTGAATGTCAAGTGTCTGCACATCAGTGTGACTGCAAGCAGAGCGTGTACAAGCAGACACTGTGCTTGCAGGGGTGCAAATGGGTAGCGTGAAGGTGCATGCATGAGGGCGGCGCATTACAGATGTCCGAGCACATGGGCCATGGCGTGGGTATCAAAGGGGGGTGCAGAGCCTCTGTAAAGTGTGAGTTTATAGACTGGGGTGCAGAGTGTGTGTAAGCGCACCTGTGTGGGCCCATGTGCCGGTGTCTGTGTGCCTGTCCCCACCCCCACAAGCAAAGCGATGCGCGGCGATGTGACCCAGGGCCACCGCCGGGTGAGTCCCCGCGGGCGCAGCTGTGCCACCCGGCCCGCGCGGCTGTCCGCCAGTCCCTTCGCGGGGACTTGCGAGTGTGACGGTGCCCGCTCCCGCTCGGGACGGGGCTGTCCCGGTACCTGCCGAAGTGTCCCAGGGAGTCGAAGAGCCGCTCGGAGTTGGGAGCCATGGCGGGGCGGCAGCAAGCCGTCAGCCTCGGTGTCGCGGTGCCGGCGTGCGAGGAAGAGGCACCGTCCCGTCCAGTCCCATCCCGTACCCCCTCCGCCCCTCAGCGGGCGGGCCAGAGGCGGGGCACAGCCTAACGGTCGCCGCCCCAAGGGCCGCGCCGCTGCCCCGTGCGGAGCCGGCAGAGGGGGGCACGGTCCCCGAGGGCCTGTTGCACTGCCGCGGCTCCGAGGGACGGTCCAGCCTTCCACGCCTGCAGCTCCCCTCTGACAGATGTCCCTCTGCCGGCCCCGCCGGGCAGCATCTGCAGCGCGATCTTTCTTTCCCCATTACAATTAAATTAAACCAGGCAATTACGTGCTAAACCCTCCGGTGGCAATCATTAATACTCTGATAGTTCAGGCTCTGGTGTATTTCATATGGGCGTTTTCAATTAAGGGAGGGCATAAACAACTCTTTTTTTCCCCCAGGACATTATCTGAATGCTAATGAAAGTCTTTTTCAGCCTCCTTACAATCTCTCTGACGTTTGGATGTATTGCTTGGCAGTTACGTGGGGGTTTCTTCCCCCAAAATGTTTTAGCATACGGTGTAAGGTAGTAGCATCATTTTGGAGAGCTAGGCACAGAGGAGCCAAATGAGGACAGAACAAGGACAACTGCAGAGTCCTGCACCTGGGAAGGAATAATAAACTGCACTGGTACAGGTTGGGAAGTACAGGCTAGGAGATGATCTGCTGGAGAGCAGTCCTGTGGAAAGGGACCTGGGAGTCCTGGTGGATAACAAGTTAATCATGGCACAGCAATGTGCCCTTGTGACCAAGAAGGCCAATGGGATCCTGGGGTGTATTAGGAGGAGTGTGTCCAGCAGATCAAGGGAGGTTTTCCTTCTCCTCTACCCTGCTTGGTGAGACCCCCATCTTGAGCACTGCATTCGGTTTTGGACTCCTCAGTTTAAGAGGGACAGGGATCTGCTGGAGAAGGTTCAACGGAGGGATATGAGGATGATTAGGGGACTGGAGGGCATAGCTTATGAGGAGAGGCTGAGGGACCTGGGGCTTTTTAGCCTGGAGAAAAGAAGACTGAAAGGGGATTTTAAAAATGTTTATAAACACCTGAGGGCTGGTCGGGGTGTGGGACGGAAAGACAACAGGCACTTCTCACTTGCTCCTATCCCTATAGGACAAGGAGCAATGGGTGTAAGTGGAGGCACAGGAGGTTCCACCTCCACACAAGGGGGAACTTCTTGACTGTAAGGGTCCCAGAGCGCTGGCACAGGCTCCCCAGAGAGGTTGTGGAGTCTCCGTCTCTGGAGACTTTCAAGGCCTGTCTGGATGTGTTCCTCTGTGATCTGTGCGAGGTTGTATGGTCCTGCTCTGGCAGGGGGGGTCCCCTCTAACCCCTGACATCCTGTGATCATTTAAAGGCAAAATAGGCAGTGTTTCCCCTGTGGATGTGAAAGCCATTAGTACTCCAATTTATATTGAATCTGCAATTATTTGACTTGTTTTTCTGTCTTACCCACAACGGGTCAAGATAATCACTTTGCTAATCCTCAATTTCGAAGTGATTTACAACAGGAGACCTTTGTCATTAACTTAAGAGTAGATTTTGTTAGAACAGATAGGCTCTGGCATCCCAGCTCTGAGAATTACAGATGATAAAATCTCATATAGAAGGTTTTCCTCCATACCACACTCAATTTCCCTTCCTGGACAGATCCAGGTTCAAAGCTGCCCCTTCTCTGAGTGAGAAGATGGACCAGATGCCCTCCAAAGTCTCCTTCCAACCTAAGTTATATTAGTATGTGATGAAAGACACATTTTCAGCAGATTGCATGAGCCCCTTCTGGGCTGCTGTGCTGAACAATACAAGGGAGGAAAAAGAAAGGGAAAAAAAGTCAATTAAATCTTATTCTATGCACAAGTGTTTAGGAAGAAGCTAAGAAGTAAAGCTCTGAAATCACTGGAAGTTAACCTTCCCTTTCCAAAAGCAGACCCAACGAGCCTGCTACAGCAGAGGCTGCCAGGCTCTGCTGCTTTGCGGGAAGTGTGCCTTTAAGAGGTTCTGGCACCAAGCAGGCACCACAACTGTTCCTCTGTGCAGAACAGATGTTGGGGCTTTGGGGTGACAATCTGTTCCAGCATAGACCTGGAAATAGCAGATGTTTGTCAGGCTCCTTGGCTCTGAATAACTCCTGGTCAGACCAGCAAAGTGAGCAAATATCAGGTTACACAACTGGAAATGGGAATACTAAATACAGCAGAGGATTGCTCCTCATGGCTAGTGTGCTGCTAAGGCCCTTCACCTCACCCAACAGCTCTGAAGGCACTGCTGCATTTCACAAAGCATCTGCAAAGGACCTTTTTGACACCGAGTTTAGGGCTTGCTGCAGTTACTTTCATAGGGTAGGTCAGCTAGTAAGTCTTGTTTGCTTTCAGTAAGCATTTTTGAGCTGCCTGCATTTTACCTTATAACCATCAGCACAAAGTTTAATCCTCCTGGGTGTCTTCTGGAGGATGTTTTTCAGGTTTGAAGTGGTATGTGCCTAAATGCAGCGCTGGTGCTTTAACAAAGCATTTCTTTTCCCCAAAGAGCCAATGCTAGTTAAATAGCTGTTTGCAAAAACAAACACCAGTGAAGAGTAAACACTCCAGCTAAATATGACCTCGCTGCTCAAGTGCCTCTTTTTCAGTGCCTTGCCTCCTACAACACATAAATTCACATTATCAACAGCATTAGAGTACAGAGAGTATCTAGTTTCGGTGGAAAAGTCAAGCAGAAAAGAAGCAGAGTCTCTTTCAGCACTCTTTTTAGGACCTAAAAATATCCACAAATCATTTTCCTCTTTGTGGAATGTCTCACAGGCATTCTTGCACATACTCCTCTCTATACCTGCCTCTCTGATAAGCAGGACTTTATGGCAACTTTATGGTCCACATCAAAGTGAAGCAAGGAAATTTGCACTCATTCTGGTTAATGAACTCCTATATCTTCATTTCCAAGGTTCATTAATTCAATGCTTGCAATGGCTGCTCTCTTAAACACATGGGGGCCACACGTTTGCCTTGTTTCTTCCAAGCCAGGGAAGATGCACAGCATGCTTTAAGTTTGCCTTCCTCCTATCCCATTACAGCAATGCTGCTGTGCTGGAGAGCAGCCCTGAGGAGAAGGACTTGGGGGTGCTGGTGCATGAGAAGCTCAACATGAGCCAGCAGTGTGCTCCTGCAGCCCAGAAAGCCAACCAGAGCCTGAGCCGCAACAGGAGAAGTGTGGCCAGGAAGGTGAGGAAGGTGATTCTCGTGCTCTACTCTGCTCTGGTGAGGCCTCACCTGGAGTACTGCACCCAGTTCTGGAGTCCCTGGAACAAGAGGGATGTGGAGATGCTGGAGTGTGTCCACAGAAGGGCCATGAGGATGCTCAGAGGACTGGAGCAGGTCTGTGAGGACAGACTGAAAGAGTTGGGGCTGTGCAGTCTGCAGAAGAGGAGGCTCCCAGGTGACCTTCTTGTGGCCTTCCAGTATCTGAAGGGGGTTGACAAAAAAGCTGGGGAGGGACTTTTTAGGAGATCAGGGAGTGACAGGACTAGGGGGAATGGAGCAAAGCTGGAGATGGGTAGGTTCAGAGTGGACATGAGGAGGAAGTTGTTGAGCATGAGAGTGGTGAGAGCCTGGAATGGGTTGCCCAGGGAAGTAGTCGAGGCCCCATGCCCGGAGGTGTTTAAGGCCAGGCTGGATGAGGCTCTGTCCAGCCTGATCTAGGGTAGGGTGTCCTTGCCCATGGCAAGGGGGTTGGAACTGGATGATCCTTGTGGCCCCTTCCAACCCTGACTGATTCTATGATTTTATACAGAGGACACTTCAAGAAGCAATGAAAGACATCTGCAAAAGTGTCAGGATGACAATGTCCACATCTGAGCTCCACATATGTTAGAATTTTAGGGACTTTAGTCACAGAAGAAACTGAAGAGGGATTGTAATCCCTTTCCTAAAGTGTCCTTGGAAAGCTCTGGAGTGGGAAGAATGAAGACATTCACAACAAACAACAGGTTTGAGGTTTAAAATGTTGGAGAATACACAACAGCTCATTACAAAAAGCTTCAGTTACAGGTTTAACTTCACCTCTGGCACTCATGAGCAGGCTGTTGTTCAGAGACATTCAATATTGCACAGTCCTTGAGGAAGAAGTGATCTTAGTGACTTGTAATGGGAGAAGACAAGGTGTGCAAAATAATCTCTTTCAGTCTGTCATTCCCACTAGGAAAAGATTTGGTTTCTACTGGCAAGAGCTGTTTCTGCTGTCTCCTTTTGTAGGACAAATGAGAGCGTCACCAAAATGTGAGAGGTGTATGAGGAACATGTATGTGATGAGTGTTCTCATCATTTATGCAGCCACACTGAGCTTCAAATTACAGCTGAACCCTAAATGCCAAAGTGGTGAGGACAGCAGATAACCAGCAGTAGTGCCAACACCTTTGCATGGACACAGGTGGTGACTTCTTAAATTTCTCACCCATGTGTTTTCCCACCCCTTTTGACAAGGCTTGCAACCCACGGGTGAGGAGCAGTGTTACAGCCAGTGCAGGAGCTGCAGCTGTGTCAAGGCAGAAACAGCTCCAGCTACTGCCACCAGCACTCAAGTCAAGCATGTGGTTAGAGTCCATCTCTGAATGGTTCCTGGTTTTAGCACAGGAATCCTCACTGAAATCAGCCAGCACACTGCTTCAGCATAACCTCCTGTCCCCTCCTGTTTTGAAGGGGACAGTTTCTGTTCCACTTCAGACAAAGCCTGCAGGGCCATTCTCAATGCCTTTATCAATGAAAACACAATGGGTCTTATTTGCATAAATGTCTGCTAGCCATAACTACTGCATTGTTAGACGTTTGACAGGTTTCAAAACATAGTCAGTTGTGTAGCAAGGAGGTTGGTAAAGTGGATCAGCACACACACAGAGCTATGCAAAAGCTTCTGGCATTCTTCTGAACTACTAGAAAGGAACTTTGCAATTCCCTGAGTTTATGGGTTTTGGTTTGCCTTTTCTTTTTCCATGACAGTCCAAGCATTTTCTCATCATCCTTAAAGAACTAAAGCCATAGCAAGGATGATGGAAAAGTGATTTATCAGCAGCTGCCACAGAATATATGTGCTTAATTTAGCTTTCCACCACCACTGCTTCTCAAACAGCAGAGCAGGCAGGCACGAGGCAGTTGTAACAGCCTGAAGTCATTAACTATGGCTTTGGTTAGGAAAGGGTTCTTCACAGTGAGGGTGGTGAGACACTGGCACAGCTCGCCCAGGGAGGTTGTGACTGCTCCCTCCCTAGAAGTGTTCAAGGCCAGGTTGGATGAGGCCTTGAGCGACCTGTTCTAGTGGGAGGTGTCCCTGCCTATGGCAGGGGGTTGGAACTGGATGATCCTTGAGGTCCCTTCCAACCTAAACCATTCTATGATCCTAGAGGTCTTTTCCAAACTGGTTAATTCTGTGATTCTTAACAGTGCAGGAAAAAAAACTGCAGGATATCATATTAGCTTCAGCTATTTAGCATGAATAACCAAGGACACAGTCAAGAGACATCTGTCAGACTTTGATGAAGTGACTGAAGATGATACCAATACCAGCTGTCTGCTCCATGGCTCTCTGCTTGATGCCTCAGCAAATATATGATCTGTGAAAGAGGCTGGCTGAGGTACAGATTTCATATGCTGGCAGAAAGATGGGCTGGACCCAAGTGCCAGCAGCATCTTAAACCACTGTGTTTTGGACTCCTGCATCCTGCCTGTTGGTGGTCTCAGCAGCGAGGAAGTGGCAGCAGAGATTTCAGAGCAGGAAGGACGCCAAGCACAAGCGCCTCGGGGATCTGGCAGACACACTGCGTGTTCTGTGCACCGCAGAACAGCACTCTGGCTCACCAAGCAGGGCAGCAGAAACCATGTTCCATGCAGCATTAGGAGCTGCTTGTTTCCTGTTGTGCAATGGCTTTAGCTTAGGGTGAAGAGCAGTAAAGAGTAACTGAAATTCTGTATGTGCTTGGTAAATGTCAGACAGAGACTACACACTGAGAGGCAGCTAGGTAGGGTCAGATATTCTCATCAAAAAGTCTCATTTGAAGGCAAAGACTTCAGACAGCTTTTGAATCTGTTGGCAAAGCCATTACTACACACAGCTGTAGAATCATTCCTGTTCTCCATACAGCTAGGGATGCAAAACACCACAGCTGAGTTTGCACTCACTGAACCAATTGTGTTTAGGCTGTGAAGAGTCAAGGAGAAGAATGAGACTGCATTATCTGAACCTCTGAAGAAACATGCAAGTGTCCCTGACTCAAAGACCCATCTCAGGTTAATATTTGCTACATAAACACTATAATTTTTAAAGCATTACTGCAAACATGGACCCGGTGAAATCCACAAATGTCTAGAAAACAAATTCAAACTTGAATTCTACAACCTTGTCCAAGCACAAGCCCGCTGAAAATCTTAATTAAATCCTTGTTGCCATGTCTATCATTTCTTAAAAGATGAAACATTCATTCTCATCAAGCAATACCCCCATTGGGTCTTTCCACACAGAATTAGTGCAAGGGAAACAGGAATAAACAAAGATAATGCCAAAATCCAGGAAACAATGAACACTAAAGCCAGAACCTTCCAGATGTCTTACCAAGCAACTCTCTTTGCAGGCTGCTTGTGTTTAGCCTGTATCTGGGGCTAAACTCTAACAGTTTCTCTATCCCCCCACGACCCCTCCCCAGCAGAGAAGGTGAATCAGCAGAAGACCCACGGAATGAAATGAAAATGGGTTTAATAAAATGGCCAAATTAACCCCCATATCAATACCAGATATATAAAGTCATACTCAGCCCAGCAGCAGTGCAGCAGTCACACTAACGAGGGAGGCACCAAGAGCAGGAAGAAGAGTGTGGAAAAGCCCAAAGAGGAAGCCAACTCAAGCTTCCTCCTTTATACGGTGTGATGCTCATGGCCTGGGATACACACCTGTAGCCAACAGAAGTCGTCTGTCCTGGCTGACTCAGAACTGCAGTTCACCTGCAGCACATGGCTAGTCTGGGATCCTGTCCCAGCAAAACCAGAGTGTGGTTTTTCTGGGCAAAAACCTGGTGGCGTGCAAGAAAAATGATGCATTTTGGTAATAATTGCTGGCAATTTGGGGTACCAGGCACAGATCTGCAGCTCTTTGGTTTCCTGTACAGGGCAATTCCTGTCTGTGTAGAGTCCCACACCAGATGGCATTTCACGCTCTACAGTACACCCTGCACCAAAAAAATTTGTGCCTTTCCAGTGTCTCACTCAACTCCAGAGAGCTATCAACACCAGCACCAGCTCAACACAGTGCCAGACGAACCTTTCTCTGCTTTTCACCTCTGAAATCAGTCCCTGTGGTTCTTCAAGACTGGTGGAGTCCTGTTGTTCTTTGGATAGAAGTTGCTGTGAAGATACAAGGTGAACTCGGGTGACATACTAGCAAAGCAAATATGCTCACAGCATGTCTGCTGCTTCGCTTTTGCCTTTGACACACTTGGCTCCCAGACCTTGCTGTGAAAATGGCCTGGATTACACTGATACCTACTTCAGTTGCTTTCCTCCCAGTTGACCCAGTTTATCTTTCGCTGGATGTGCTGAAGCCTGCTGTATGCTAGAAGATGAGAGTAAGGCAGGTATTCTCAGAGAGTTCTTGCCAAGGGTTAGGGATTAGCAGTTTATTTAGTATTCCCCCTGCAGCCTGTCACACTGTCCCATGTCAGATCTCCAGCAGAAAGCAGAGAATGCTGCTCCTGTTACTTTTGAATTTGCTTGGCTGACTCCAGGTGGACTGAACTAAATCTGCAAACGCTGAAGGACTTCCAGTCCTCTCTAGGCCATTATTTTAAGGTACTAAATATTGTTCCTGTTCAGAACAAATAACACATGATACACAGCTGTATTTTCCAAAGGCCACCATTAAAGCATGCATGGTTTAACACAAGCACTCAATTGCAAAACCAAACCAATCAGCATTTTGACATCAGCAGCTCAGGAAACCGAATGAGTGGGTTTGTGCACTTTAGCACTCCTGCTTCTCCAAGATTCCCCAGCATAAAAATACAAATCATCCCAGAACACAAACACAAATCATCCCCAAACACAAACCATCCCAGAGCACAAACACAAATCATCCCAGGATAGATACTCCTGACATAAACTTGGTGGCAGGGGATAACTGTGTCCCTTGTCTGCTGTCGCTGATTCAGTTCAGATGGAGAGAATGAGCAAAGTGTTGTGAAATGGAAAGAGCAAAGTAAGGAGGAGCTGGATTTTCTTCCTTCCATTTGAGACACATAAACTCTGATTGATTTCAAGCACACAGGCAAAAGACAGCAAGGACAAAAAGAGCCAACTTGTGGCTTTGGATGTGTTACCAAAGTGGTCATTCCAACAAGCTGTGTCCCTTCCCTGGCCAAGTGCCTTCTCCCTTTTTGTATGTCCACATAATTCTCTGATGATGCAAATACACAGCAAAGCCAGTCCAACTCAAAATGAAAATGAAGACAAGACTCAACTGGTGCTTGAGGGGTTTGTGTAATCCTTCTTTCCTTCCACAAGAGAGAGTTTGTTGTTCTGAGTTAAGGAGGCCAATGTTTGAATCATAGAACCATAGAATCATCTAGTTCCAACCTCCCTGCCCTGGGCAGGGACACCCTACCCTAGATCAGGTTGACCAGAGCCTCATTCAGCCTGGCTTTAAACACCTCCAGGGATGGGGCCTCAACCACCTCCCTGGGCAATCCATTCCAGACTCTCACCACTGCATGAGAGTGAGTAAAGAGTATCAGAGTGAGCAAAAGCTTGGGCAGCGGAAGAAGATGAAATTCAGGCTTTCTCCTGCACCCTTTTCCAGCCTGTACAGATGAAGTTTCCATGGGATTCACCATGAGTTTCCCAAGTTATACCAGAGGTTTGTTATTATCAAATTCTGGCTTAAGCTATAAACCATGTCAGATTATTTTTGGGTTTTCTTTAGAAAGAGGTAGACTACTCATAAATCCTTGGGAAAGATGGCAAGTGGCTGGCTAAGGGAAAGCTTCCAGATGGCAGCACCACTGTCAGAGAGGTGCTCCTCCTTGCCCATATGCTTCTGTGTGGCATCCTCCACGCAGAGCTGCACTGAGCCAAAGTATCCCATCAGAAACTTTGTGATTCATCTGGAATGAACCAAATAAAAACTCTTCCTATTCCTGTGCCAATCCATGAGGCAAGTCTGTTCTGCACATGCATAGTTTTTGCCCTCCTGTCCCAAAATAGACATGCTAGAACTAGACGGAAAGTGAAAACCAAGAGGCAGAAAGTAATTTCCATACAATGGGAAACTACATAAACTAATACTTGGATGGATCCCCAGCTGAGGGATAGGTTATGACAGAGACTCATAAAATCAGGAATGGCACAGAGAAGATGGACAGGAAGCAATTATTTAGTTTCTCATCACAAAAGAGCAGGGATACAAACTAAAACTATCCATGTGGAAAATACATTCCTGGAAATATTTACTCCTAGAATTAAATTGCAGCTTTAAAATAAGAATGAAGTCCTTTCATCAAACACTGAAATTATAGATGGGAATAAAAAAAATTGAATAGGTTATCAAAAACATTGTCCTGAGTGGCTTATGTATTTTATTTTCATGTCAAGAGATTAAGCACCTAAATCCAAATATTAAACTCAACCTTAAGCACCTAAACCAAATCTTCAGCACCTAAACCAATCTTCAGCATCGAAACAGAATCATAAGCAGCAAAACCAAACCTTCAGCACCTAAAACCAACCTTAAGCACATAAACCAAATCTTAAGCACCTAAATCCAAATTTAAAGCCTCTAAACCAAACATTAACCACCCAAATCAAATTTTAAGCAGCTAAACCAAATCTTAAGCACCTAAACTGAATCCTAAGCAGCAAAACCAAATCTTCAGCACCTAAAACCAACCTTAAGCAGCCAAACCAAATCTTAAGCACCTAAATGCAAATTTGAAACTCCTAAACCAAACATTAAGCACCTAAAGCAAATCTTAAGCACACAAATCTTAAGCAGCTAAACCAAATCTTCAGCACCCAAATCCAAATATTAAGCACCTAAATCAAATCTTCAGCACCTAAACCGAATCTTAAGCAGCTAAACCAAATCTTCTTAGAACCATAAAATCAACCAGATTGGAAGAGATCTCCAAGATCATCCAGTGATCTCAGCACTTAAATCTTAAACACCTAAATCCAATCTTAAGCACCTAAACCACATCTTCAGTGCTTAAAATGAACCTTGAACAGCTAAAGCCTATCTTAAAAACCTACAACAAATTTAAAGGACATCCCTTCCCCAGCTCCCACCACTATGTGATTCTTGAGCAAAGCTCTGTAAATCATGCGAAAAGAAAACTGCTTCCACCCAGTCTTGAGAAGGGTGAAAGGGGATCTTGTTAATGCCTGTAAATATCTGAGGGGTGGGTGCAAGAAGAAAGCGACAATCTCTTTTTTGGCAGTGCACAGTGACAGGACATGGAACAATGGGTGTAAGATGGAAAAATGAGTCTAAGATGGCATACTGGAACACAGGAAGTTCCACCTCCACATGAGTTAAAAAACTCCTTTATTGTGAGGATGATGGAGCACCAGATCAGGCTGCCTAGAGAGACTGTGGGGTCTCCTTCTCTGAAAAGTTTCAAGACTGTGATGGTTTGGTGTTCCACTCCCCCCCACACTTTAGAAATCACCCAGACTAGACTCAGATGGCTCTGGAAATGTGAATGAAGCTTATATTTACAGCTGGCACAATATACAAGCAGATATTTACAGTGTATACAGTTATAGTCAGAAATATACAAGGTAAAAAGTAATACAGAAACACAACTTCCCTCCCAGAAACCTGAGTCCCCAGGAGGGGCTCTCAACCACTCCTTCACCTTCCCCCTACCCCTCTCAACCTTACCCCAGTCCCAAGGAAGAATAGAGGTTCAGCCAGAGGTTAAGAAGCAAAGTGGGTTAGCCCAAAATGGAGGGTGAGGTTAGAGAGATGCAGTTCAGCCAGCAGCCCCAGTGAGAGTGAACCTGGTTATCTAATGTTTTTGTTTCTTGTCCCTATACATCTCAGCAAGACTGTGAGCGAAGTAGACATCACCACTGTTTTCTTTTTACGGCCTGTAATCTAGTTCTTCTCACCAAAACATTCTAGCCTGCTTCAAACTAGCACTAAGACCCATCTGGATGCATTCCTGTGTGGCCTGCCCATAGGTGATCCTGCTCAAGAGGTCTCTTCCAACCCCTACCATTCTGTCATTCTCATTTTCCATCCACCAAACCCAAATGTGAAATCTGCAAGGTAATGCTGTATAAGACACTGCAAATCTTCTTACTCCTCTGAGTTACACTGTGTGATTCTACCTCCCACTTCAGAAACCAAGTACATAATTACAACCTAGACTGCTGGAGACCTATTTTTAATCCTAACTGCTTGATATAATTATATCAATGCTACTTACAGGCATCTTGCTAGCCCAATGACATGGAACAAGCGCACTGCCAGCAGAAAAATGGTTTGGATTTATTAACAGTGCAGCTGAGAACAAATTGGAGGCTCATATTTATTGAGATTAATAATATTTAGTGTAGCCTTTGCCACCAGGCTAGCCAGGACCCCTGGTGCTGCTGCTAACAGAAGGAGCAAGCTTTCACATCTACTTCTGTTTGTGATATTACAGCTGTTTCAGCGCTCCTGTTTCGAGCAGGTAAACGTTTATGTAAGGATTACTGTAGCAGGATTACAGCATGTCCAAAGACCTTCTTGCAATTCTAAATTTATTTAAGTATCAGGTGAAATCCTGAAACACTTCTGCCAGAGTGTGATTTGTAGTTTGAATCTTGATTTAACCACTGACTTGGCAGGAAAGTACTGGAGGGCAGCTTGTCCAAAGAGCTCTTCAGTGCTTGGAGAAACAATGCTACACCACTGTCTAATGGAACTTCAGTGTCCTGGGGTCTGGGGTTTTACCTCACCAAAGAGCTGCCCAAAGCCAGGCTTCCCCTGGGCTCTCTTCCATACACTGGGTGAGGTGACTCCAGGTCTCCAAAACACCCCAGACAAAACTACAGCATCAAAAATGTGAGGGGAGCCCCAGGGCTGCTGGCACCCTGGCTTCAGCAAGCAGCTCTCTGAAAACAGTGCCCTATACAAGCAGAGTTGCCTGGATGGCAGTGACAATGCACTAACCAAACATCTGGGGTTTGCTCGTGACTGGAGCCTGTGAGAGCTCTTTTTTTCCTGTTGTGTCTCGTGTTTTCCTCTTGCAAAGAAGCAGAAGTAAGTTTTATCAGGAAGGTGTCTTGAACCTCGATCTGCTCAGCATCAGCCAATGGGTGACCAAATCCAAACCAGACACTGCGAGATATATTTTGGAACATATTTTTCCTCTGATCCAACAGCAGCAGCTGCCAACAGAGCAGTGAAAAGATGGCTGAGGCACAACTTTTTGTATTAAAACCACATTTTTTATTTGATTTGATTTTAATTCAGTTGCAGGGTATTTTCCCCATGCCCTTTTTAGAAGTGTACTGATTTTGTAGGACTCCTAAGAGAAGCACAGGTTAACCAGGGTGGACAAAATGGTGTCTGATATGCTTTAAAGATTCCTTTTCTTTTGTTGGTTGGTTTGGGTTTAGCTTTTTGTTTTGTTGTTTTTCTTTAGAGAAATAACCAGAATAAACTGTAAAACCACGAGTAATGGGAGGAAAAAACCCAAACCCAAAAGCAAATGATCCATAGACTTATCTCCAAAGCCACATAAGTATTCCCTGTGCAGTCACTGGCATTTTGAAGATGTTTACATCAGATAAGGACCACAAAGCTGAACCCAATTCTCTCTTCCATCTCATGGTGGTACAGGGAAAAAAAATAGTAGAGACATTTAGCTCAAGCCTTGAGATCAGACATTAGTCATTTGCAGTTCTCAGTGTCTTCATTTGGCTCCAACGAAATTAAGTCAAAGCAAAACAATCTGTGGATAACCAAAATCTTAATGGTTATAGCAGCAGTGACCTAGGAAAATGAGCCTCTGTCCTTCTCTCCTTCCTGGCAGAGGCAGACAGCTACTGCAGCTGCATTTGCCATGGGGTAAAAAAAATAGTTTTTGCTGTGCTTTCCAGCCTGGGGGACAAGTCTCTTGCCTGAGAGTTTCTTCCCTGCTGTTCCAGAAAGAGGATTGCTTCTTCTGCTGGACTGTTGTTCTCTTGCACTGGCTCCAAGTCACACTGCTTTGGTGTTATTACATACACTGGCATGAAAAGCCATGGGAGATTTTCTTCTTGAAAAAGGGAGAGTCAGAAAACTAAGAAACTGAATTTACAGCAACCTCTGCATCCTCAATCCTACCCTCTGCGAGTTTGAGCCTAGCTAGAATATTTTGGTGAGAAGAACTAGATTATACACTCTGAAAAGGAAACAATGGTGATGTCTGCTTCACTCACAGGCTTGCTGAGATGCATAAAAACAAGAACACAAACACAGATAACAGAGTTGCTCTCTCTCTGGCTGCCTGCACTTCTCTCTCTAACCTACTGCCTGTCAAACTAACAGGCTAACCCCCCTGGCCAACTCTCCAAACTCACCTCGGAACATAAGGCAAAGTCTGGGATAAGGTAGAGGGGTGGAGAGGAGGTGGAAGGGTGGTTGAGAGCCCCTCCTGGGGACTCTAGTTTCTGGGAGGGCTGTTGTGTTTCTGTATTACTCTTTTTAACTTGTGTATTTCTGTATGTAGCTGCACATATTGTAAATATCTGCTTGTATATTGTGCTAAGCTGCAAACATAAAGCTTCATTCTTTAATTTCCACCTTGGCTGAGTCTAGTCTGGGTGATTTTCACAAGTGTGTGGGGGGCAGATAACACCCAAACTATCACATACCCCTTCATATGTTTGCCTTGCACACAACTGAATACTGCATCACAGCACAGAGCATGTGCTTGCAAGGGTTGCCTTCTTAAAATGAAAAATACGTTTCCCTTTGAATTTTACTACCCTCTCCTCTTTGTTTCATGGGTTGACCCTGTTGTGGAGGCAGGGAATGAACGTGGCCGAGTCAGGAACATATATAAAAATAGAATTATTTCATTTTCATGGCACCCCACCCCCAAAATCATATACAGAAATTAATTTAGTTTAATTAGCAGACTCAGCTTCATTGTGCCTGGAACACAGACCCTATGAGGAGAGGCTGAGGGAGCTGGGGGTGTGCAGCCTGCAGCAGAGGAGGCTCAGGGCAGAGCTCATTGCTCTCTACAGCTATCTGAAGGGAGGCTGCAGCCAGGTGGGACTGGGCTCTTCTGCCAGGCAACCAGCAACAGAACAAGAGGACACAGTCACTCAGTCTCAAGTTGTGCCAGGGGAGGTCTGGGCTAGATGTTAGGAGGAAGTTGTTGGCAGAAGAGTGATAAGCATTGGAATGGGCTGCCCAGGGAGGTGGTGGAGTTGCTGTCCCTGGAGGTACTGAAGCCAAGCCTGGATGGGGCACTTAGTGCCATGGTCTGGTTGATTGGCCAGGGCTGGGTGCTAGGTTGGCCTGGGTGATTTTGGAGGTCTCTTCCAACCTGGTTGATTCTGTGATTATCTTACAAAGGATACCACAGATAAATTTTGCTATTTTAGAAGTCAGAAAATGAAAAAGCTAAACTATAAAAACAGCTTTTCCCAGTATCAATCAGGCAGAGCAGAGTTATGCTACTCACAGGTGAAAGGGAGGTCCAGACGCTTGTCAGTTCTCTCTCAAAAGACATCCGAGGCCTTTAGCCTCTTGACCTCGCACAAAAGAGTGCATGGTGGGCAGCAGTCCAAAGCAAGGCAGGTCCGGTCACGTCCTGTCCCTCAGGAGCTTCTTCCTCCGCAGCGCCAGGGGCCTCTGCAGGCGCCGCGCAGCAGGCGCAGCGCTCGGGGCGGGCAGCAGCGCAGCGGCGCAGCGCTCGGGGCGGGCAGCGGCGCAGCCACTATCCGCTGCCACACGCAGGGCCGCGCTGCCTCCCTGGGCGCGAAGAGCGCAGCCAATCCCCAGCCGCCTCCCAGCGCGGGCCGCCCCGCGTGCCGCAGGCCGCCGCGCTCGGCCCCTTCAGGCCTGCCGGGCGGGGGCGGCGCAGGCTGCGGGCGCCGCTCCGCTGCCGTTGGAACCGCGCAGCGAGGGGAGCTGCGGGCTGCCCGGGGCTGCGGGACAGACCCCTAGCAAAACGCCAGACAAAACCCAACTGAAATACTCCTTTCGTTAGGATTTGCCAGCTCGGTGATGTTGAAAGGTTTCGTGGAGAGGTTGTGAGCGGCGAAGCTGCCGCAGAGCCCACGCACGCCCCACGCAGTCCCTCAGCGCTGTTCCCTGGTTGCTTGGCTAGGAGTCATGCACCCAGACACGCAGATTTACACTGCTCAGGAGCCCACAGCTCCTTCATTTCCGTGGTCTGAGACTTGCTGCAGCTGCTTCCATACATAGTCTGACCTACTGGAGTCTTGCAGCTGGGTGGGACAAGCCCAAACCATGAAACAGCAGGGATGGGTGGGCAGAGAGGCTCACCTTGGACAGTATCTTCTTGACATCCAGAAGTGTTTCTCTTTGATTTCTGACAGTCTTTTGCAAACAGGAGGGAGGTGATGCTTGTTAGAGAGAAGCCATAATGTCACAGAATCCCAGAATTAACCAGGTTGGAAAAGACCTCTGAGATCACCAGCTCCAGCCTATCACCTAACCCTTCCAATTAACTAACCCATGGCACTAAGTGCCTCATCCAGCCTCCTCTCTAAACACTTCCACCACCCGTTAGGGGTAGAATTTCTTCCTAACATCCAGCCTAAACCTGCCCTGGTGCAGTCTGGGACTGTGTCCTCTTGTTCTGTCACTGGTAGCCTGGGAGAAGAGACCAGGAGTCCTCAGAGTAGGGAACAGCATAAACCACTTCAAGGTGGGGGTGACTCAGACCCTCTCTCTGTGGTTGCCTTGTAACTTTGCTTGCCAAGATTCAACAGAACCTGGTGATAGTTCCAACCTAGAAGGCCACACAACCCATCTGCTGGGTGCTGGCCTTTGGAGTGCCCTCCCTGACACCAGGAGATGAATCCATCTCCTCTCTGTCCTCCAGGTGACCACAGCTTGTCATGTCCCTGTCTGATCTCAGCAATCCATCAACACGTGGGGTTCAGAGCAGCAAACAACATCTCCCTACCTCCACAGCCCTCTGCTCTGGGCTCACTGGCCACTTCACTGCAAAGGGCAGAGCAGAAACAGAATCTTTTCTGTGCTTGGCAACTGTCAGTTCCAGCCAGGAAGCTGCCCAGCTGGCCAGAGACCTGAGCCCAGCTCCTGCAAAGCAGGGCTGGTTGCCTCCTGGGATGGGGTGGTTCATGGGCACAGCCTTCACTTCTCATGTCCAGCCACAAGTCCTCCAGCCCTTCAGAGCACTACCCAGTCTGTCACGCAGAGCCTGGGCAGTGCCAGGAGTGCCACCCTTCCCTGCACCACCAGGCCAAAGTGCAGGTGCAGCCCAGGGAGGCTGGATCAGAAATACCCTACCCGGCTTCAGCTGCTCCAGAGCAGCCAAGGAGGTTCTGGGGAAGGGACCTGCAGGATGAGGCAGTGCAAGGTGTCACTGTGAACCACTTTGCCCTTCTTTGGAGCAGGGCACTCTGCAGCATCTCGCACGACTCCCTGGCAAAAGCACAGCCAATGCTTTTGTTTCATTACCTTCTCAAATCCTCTGCCGTTATCCTTTCAGTCGCCAGTAGATGGTGATGCTTTATCTCCATCCAGGCTGCGTGTGCACACTGGGGAAGCCAGGCAGCACCACAGGCTGTTGGACAAGAGGCTGAAAAACAGAGCACGTTTGTAACCCCGAAAGTCAGGCTCCAGATAACCTCCTGCCCGGGGGGACACTGATTTGGGAACTCTAGTTGGTATCTGCAACCTCGCTTCAGAGGCCGGGTTGGATGCTCAGAGCTGAAAACTACAACTTTGGCTCTGTCATTTGCTTCCTGCTGTGAGCCTTTGTGAGTGTTTGAATGAGTGCAAAGGAGGAGGCCTGAAGGATCAGCTTTGCATGGAAGCTGTACAGGCTGTGCACCAGAGGGATGAAGACATTTCGTTCCTTGCTGAGAATACAGATAAGGTCCTCACCATCTCCAGTGAAGCCAAACCATGCAGGTGTGTCTGGACATCACATTCTCTTGAAAAGCTCTCTTGCTGTTACAGACTTCTCTTCCTGCAGCAAGTGAAATGTGTAAAACTGGAGATCTGCACAGTCCACTGTGGAAAGTGGTCTCACAGTTCCACCTCTGGAGAGCCTGAGAGCTTTTAGAGCTGCACTCATGTAAGGACTAACCCAGTCATAAGGAAAAACCAGAGCAGATCTAAATCCTGCCTGAGATGGCAACAGCAACATTTCTGCCATTCCTGATTTACTGCTGTATCATTTACTCTGGGGCAAGGCTGGTGCGGTCGTGAATGATGTGGTACTAAGCAGAGGGAGAGGGCGGCAGGAAAGAAAGCCCTGCCTAACCCTAAGCTGCCTGGCCAGCTGTGTTGAAGCCATGCTGGAAGGGACTGAAAAACCATGGACAAGAGCAGATCTTTCCCCTGTGATTGCTCCAATTACAGCCCTGATCTTCCTCTCCCAGAAGCTCTGTGGGTTACTTGTGCAATCATTTCGTGTGTCCCCAAACCATTGCTGGAACACTCACACCCACTCAGCTGGGAGCCAGTTTGGGGCAGGTGCATTTCTTAGCTGTTCCTTGGACAAATTACAGCTTAACCAACTCATCCTTGTTTTCCCTGCCTCTACAGGTGATCCAGGTTGTGGCTTTGATGTCACCAGCCTGTATGGGCATTCACAGCTTGGTGTTTGTCCAGCTCGTGGCCAACAGCAGGTTGCAAACCTGTGGACATTTGGTAGTAGCGAGGGCAAGGTGCAACTCAAAACACACGAAGCTGAGCTCAATTCAATAGCTTGCAGAGGGCATTAAGGTACTACCAGTAGAGTCTGTAACATAATTATGAAAACAAGGTTTTTAACTCAGTTCACCCTCTTACAAGACAGCCAAGTGGGCACTTGAGAGGACCAGTCAAACCTCCCCCAGCAAGAGGACACAGCTATTGCTAGGGTATAGCCTTACCTACAGCACAGTCAGCAGTGGTTAGCAGTATGGGTTTGCCTCCAGAGTACAATTTCCAGACAACTAATTTGGGCTCAAAATACCTCTTTGGTCAGAAGAAGACACAAACCTTAATTAGAGAGGACCCAGTGGACTTCAGCAAGAGGCTGTAACCATTTCACTCAATTTTAGAATCCCAGAGAAGAGGCAAAAGCCACCCAGACAGAGCTCAGAGGAAACATGCAGAAATAGGGGATCAGCAATGAAGTGCAACCAGTCCTCAGAAGCTCCTGCCTAGGGTGGTAAGGCTGAGATTATCCTGGCCTAAGACAGAGAGAAAATGTAGTCAGGGCTCTGAAAACAGCCTGGTGAGGGAGTGGTGCCAGGCAGCAGCCTCAGCCTGGGAGTTTCTCACCTTCTGTGAAATGAAATCCTGCTCCGAACCTCTCCCGCATGTGCAGGGAATAGCTGATGGCAGCAGCTGGCAAATGGCTCTGGTGAGAGCAGTAAAAGGCATCATTAAAATGTGAAAAAAGAAAAGAAAGAAGAGTGAGAGCAACAGATACATCTGACAGCAAAATGGCATCAGAGGCAGGTTATGGGGAAATGCCTGTGGTGAAATTGCAGCTTGGGGCTAAAGAGGAACCTGCTGTGCCCACTGTTAATTAATTGCTGCAGCATCAGATGCTGCCAAAAATGCCTCACCATGGCTATGTGACATGCAGTGAGGGTGCAAGAGGTGCCGTGTCTGGGAAAAAACTTGCATTTGATGCACCCCTCCAGGCAATGCTGGGGAATGAACTCCCTCAAGCTGTCTGGCAGGATAAACATTCCCAGTTAGCCTAGATCCCACAGTCTGGGATGGGATTTGGGCAGGTGGAGGTTCACTAGATTATGCCAGGAAGGCTTCAGATCTTCATCATCTCAAATTGGTGGTCTCAACTTGGGCACAAGAGGAGCTGCTTGTGGGAGAGGTTCCCCATGCAAACTGCACCTCATGGTTTTGATGCCTTCTGCACCCCTTCTTTACAGGAAGCCATAACAGGAGGCAGAGAGGGGCCAGCTGGCACATGCAGCAGCATCTTCTCCCAGCTCTGTGCAAGACTGTGCAAGAGAAATGTGAGGCCTCAGACCAGGCGCACCAGACCCACACCAGCAGCCTCCACTTCCCTGCAAGCACATGGGGATCTCTCCTACCAACTGACAGCTCCTGCCTCTGCTTAATGCTGCCACCCTAACCTGCCATCAGCATGGGCTCAACCTGTCCTGCTGGAAGAAGCCTCAAAGCTGTTCCCTGGGTCAGGCTCTATTCCCTCTACCTTCCCCCGTGTCACTGACTCACTCACCACCTGTGAGCTGCCAGGACCCCGACGCCCCCTGCCTCCACCCTTGCTCATCCTGCTCCCCATGCCACATTTCTACACTCTCTGCCCAGAGGGAGCTGCTGTTTGCAAGGGGTGGAAAACCTGGGCCAGTGCTGCTGAAGGATACTTGGCCCCAGCACAGCATCAGGAGCAGCATCAGGTCTGCGGTGCCACCATCCCCACTCCTCTCAGCACCAAAGTTGTTTTGTGACTTCCACACCACTCAGCTCCCCTAGCAGCCACCCTTCTCATCTCTTAAGTTTCAGCCACGAGTCTCCTGCCCCTGCTTATTAAATGCTTTCAAGGCGGTGTCTGCCAAGACAGCAGCCCTCACCCCAAGCGCCCCCCTCACACCAGGGATGCAGGCAGCCCTGACTGCCTGGCATCTCAGCCTCAGATTCATTATTAATTATCAGTGTCATTACTGCAAAGCACCCCTGAGCCCTGACTGCCTAGCAAAGCCCCGTGCAGAATATTAAAATGCTAATTTCCCTCTGAGCTGAGAACTTGCTGCTGCCTCTCTGCTCATTTGTTTGCAAATGCTGTTTTGCTGTCGAGGCTGTATTCCCAGCAGGCAGGGCAAGGAAATGCTTGCATAAACAGCCCCTCTTTAAGAAGCTTCTGTGTCTTCCCGACTGGTGCATCACAGCCCTAACTGGGGTGACTGGGACAGCACAACAAAATGGTTTCGTTTTGTCTGATGCATTTTTAAGGTCTTATTCTGCCTTCAGAACCCCTGGATGCATCAACAGCTCTCGGATACTCAGTGGAGGATGCAATGTTCTCCTGCAAAGCATGGCTTAGCTGGCTGCCATAAGTTATATTAAGGCACAGCTCATTTTTGTGCCCCTGTGTAGGTCTCCAAATGGCATGCTGGGGTGTGACTGCTGCAGCTGTCCTGGGTTTTGCCCTGGTATCAGGTTCTCGCTTGCAGAGCGGGCAGCAGCCCAGCTCTTGGAGCAATGCCTGGCCTGGGCCAGGAGCCAGTAGCCACCAGAGACAATGGCAGCCCTCACATCACTGCCAAAGGGCTCAGGAGTTGTGCTCTTGGGCAGAGACACCCTCTCTGTTGGCACAGGACAGAAAGCCCTCTATTTTTAATGGCAGGGATGAATAGGGTTTTTAATGCTGGCTAGGTAAAGAGATGGCTCAGGGAAAGGAGGGTAAAAGGCTGCAGCTCTGCAAGCGAAGCAAAGCAGTGCTGTTATTCCTTTCCTCTTCTCCTTGCAGGGCTGCAGGTGAGGTGCCAGCCCCCTGAGCATCACCTTCACTTTGCACTGCCAAAGTATCTCCTGAAAACACCGGAATTCAGGCATTCAAATGGGCTGCCCAGGGAGGTGGTGGAGTCACCAACCTTGGATGTGTTTAAAAGCTGTTTGGATATGGTGCTTGAGTACATGGTTGAGGGTGCACCTTGTAGAGTAGGGGTACTGGTTGGACCTGGTGATCCTGAGGGTTTTTTCCAACCTGAATGTTTCTGGGATTGATTCTGTGAATTGTCTCCTCAGCTGTGTGACTTACAGCAGTGGGTGAAGCATGGGGATTATTGCAGGCTGCATTTTAAGGTAATTGAACCAGGGCAGAAGGAGCAAAATAATTTGGCACCAGTGAATGCAAATAGAGCAATTCAGTTCAAAACAAACAAGCAGAGGAGAGCAGGATCTCTCCTTGCAGGTATTTATTTTTTCTAAGAGCCTGTCAGTATTCTCTCTGCCGTTGGCCAAGCCTGGCAGCGTTATCTCAAGTTTTGCAACACCCCTATTGCTTAGAGCTATTTCAACAGCTCCGAACTGGAAGGGGTCGGGAGGGAGTACAGCAACACAGCCAGCAAGCTGTGGCTTGGAGGGGATGACAAACAGTTTCTCCAGCTTTGCAGCAAGTGTTGCACACATACATAGCACAAACCACCTCGCTCAACAGGGTCTTCTTTCTGCTTTGCAGTCCCAGTGCCCACCCCACTCACAAATACCTGCTTTACGTTAAGCCTCAGTGTCTGCCTCCAAGTGCTGCTGTGAAGCCACTGCAGAGGAGCTGGCTGCTCCGGTGGGAACTCCAGCAGTGAGGACTGCAAATTCTGTTTGCAAGAGTTTTAAAGCTTGTTGCAAAAGAGGCAGACTGAGCACACCTGAGCAAGACAAGAGAGTTAAACAGAATGGGAGAAGGTGGGGATGAAACAAAGTTGTCACAACTGAATCACAGGTACTGACTCTGGTAACTCTAAAGGCATAACTGTTGCAGCAGGCACAGTTGGCACCCCAGGATGCCTGTCTCCCTGCATCAGAACTACCCCCAGCTTCATTTCTGATTAGCTTTAGTTCAGAGATGTACAGAAGGAGCAGAGCAGACAGACTGCCTGGGTTTGCATGAACAGAGAAGCTCACCAACATCTCTGTCCCACACAACTGCCAATGCTCACAATCAGAGTCTGGCACTACACCAGACTGCCCTGCCACAAAACTCAGCCTAATTCAGTCCTAGGAGCAAAACAAAAGGAAAGAGGTAGAGAAAGAAAAAACAGAACCACAGCTATGGTGGGCAGTGCTGAGCAGCTTCTTCCAGCCTGGAAGTGGAGAAATCCTGAGCACAGAGAAACAGATGGAACCAGCAGTGAGACCACCAGTGCCTCGTGGGGCAGAGGCTGGTCCTTGCCCTCTTGCTGGAGTCTCCCTGTGCTGGATGGGGGGGGCTGCCCACTGTCCCCACCAGTGGCAGGATGCTCCAAACAGCTTGCACCACAGTGGACATGAGCACTGCAGCTGAGGAGGGAAGGAACATGGAGCATCCCAGCAGCACGTGGGCAAAAACTGCTGTGCCTGCTGATGGTGGCAGTGGTGCTTGATCTGGCAGGCTGGGCTCTTGGGCTGCCTTTGCTCTGCATTCACTAAAGTTTCCAGCAACAACTCAAGACGTGAAGAAGCCAAAACATGTGCCCAGTAATCTGGAAAACAGGTTCCTTGTGCAAGCAACAAGGCTCAAGCCAAACACAGCTTATCTCCACGGCAGAGATATGAGAGGGGAGGCACCTGCTGTACATCACAGCCTTGTTCTTCCTGCTCTGGGAGCACACACACATCCTCTCTGCCTGGTTGCTCAAGCTCCAGATCAGGAGAGCACTCTGATACACAAATAGGTTCAGGCACTGCTGCCCAGAGGCACAAACTCCAGCTGGCCAGTCTGAACTCACTGACATCTGCCCCACTGCATCAGCGGAGTGCCCAGCTGGCTGCCACCCCCTCGCCCAGAGACATGGCTGCTATGGCTGCTCTGCCTGCCCAGATCAGCCTCAGCTCCAGCACTAGCCCCAGCATGGGCAGGTGAAGGGCTGCTGCCCTTTGTGACCTTGCCCTATTGGCTCTGTAACCAACACTCCTGTGGGATCATCCTCAGCTCACCCTCCTCCAGCCCCATGGAGGCACTGATGATGGCTGCCCATGCGAAAAGGTGCCATAGGCTTGGATCCCACACAGTTCCAGGCCATGGAACCTGACAGAGAACAGTCTAACCCTGCAGGCACTGCAGGCCCTGTCAGAGGTAGGCAAATGCTGGACGCTGGGGTGAGAGGCTGGCACCAGGACGTACATGGGTGCAGGTCTCTGGCAGGTCAGGGCTTTGCTTAGCAGGGCTACATCCCTCTGCAGCCCAGCCAGAACAACAGGACTGCAGAAAGAGGCTGGATGGTAGGGCAGGCTTCAGCCTCACCAGCTGGAAGCATCTCTCTGTTTTTCTGGCAGGACCAAGGGCCCCTTATAGTACTGTATCTGCCCAGAGTGGTACAACCGAACCACAACAGCTTTCCTTTTCCGGCTCCCTCCTGGGCTCCAACCATCCCATGGGATTTGCCAGCAGATGGCAGACAACCCCTGGCAGAGCTCCTGGCCAGCTGCGCTTGGCTGCTGAGCTCCTTAGCCCTATACAAACAGCATCAAGGTCTCCTCCCGGCTCTTCTGCTCCTAGCGTGGTCATCAGCAGCCCTGTGCCCGCAGCAGGCACAGCACCGAGCCAAACCCCCGGGATGTGTGGGTGCAGTGAGACTCGGGGGGCTGGGGGTGCGTGCGTGGGGGGTTGTGTGTGTGCTGCAGCACGGCGAGGAGGTGGATGAACAGGAGGCAGTGCTCAGCAAGGAGTGCATGGAGGTGTTTGTTTCCAGCACCAGCAGGGCAGAGGGCAGAGCTGCACTCATCTACCTGCTGGTCATTGAGCCCAGAGAAACACTTCTGCATTGCAGTTTAGAAGACACAGCAGGTCTCTGACTCCATGCAGGGTTGTCTGTGCAGATGAACCTCTGACACTAGCACTTTTTTGCATGCAAGAAAGAGAGGCTATCAAAGACACCAGTCAGCACCAAGGAGACCAGATTTGGGGCCCCTGTACCTTCTCCCCTGGCTGGGCATTGCCCAGGACACAGGCAAACAAACCCTACGTTGACAAACCCTCTCCTAGCACCTCAGAGGCTACTGGCAGAGACTTGCCAAGCAAAAAAATGGAGCCCAGGAGCCAGTGGAGGAGTCAAAAAAGTGCTCCTGACTACTCCCTGGAGAACCTCAGGCTTGCTTCACAGTTCTAGCGTAGCATCATGGAATTACACAGGTTGCAAAAGACTTCTAAGATCACTGAGTCCAACCATAAACCTAAGACTGCCAAGTCCACCGAGCTGAGACAGTCAGTCTAGGCTGTTCCCAGCAGGCTCGCTGGGTCTTGTGCACAGACACAGGCACATGTGGCTGTTAAAGCTTGCTCTGGTGACAGAGGAACGTGGGGTGACTCAAAAGAAAGTCATGGAGCCGCTCCCACCTGCCCGTGTGAACGTGAACCGTGTGGGCTCAAACCCCAGCCAGATGCAAATCAGCAGATCATAAATGCAATATAAAAGAGCACCCTCCGAGGCTTGGCAGCCTCTCCCAGCTCTCCCCTCCTCCCGGGACGTCAGTCACTCTAATGGGCTCTGGCAGGGGTTCTGCACATCCTCCCTAAATAACCCTGTGCTTGCTGCCTGCCAGCACCTGCAAAGGGAAGCAGAGGTGCTGATTTTCCATGGCTTTCCCAGAAAGGTCCAGCTCTTGCTGCCTTCTTTCAGAGTGGGAAAGTCCTTCGAGCCAGTGTAGGTCTTTTGCTGGTGCCACCTGGGACATAAGGACAGGCAGGCAGGGCTGCAGAGGGAGATCAAGGAGTTGATGCCGGTGGGATGCCAAGGATCCCTTCTCCAGAGCACAAGAGACAGCCAGGCCCCTCCTTACCATCTGAGGCAGCAAATCATCCTGCAGCCCTGCAATGTGCTGCTGGTGAGACTACCTTCCTGCTTCAGCCCTTCTACTGCCTGCTCTCCCTCCCGTGGTGGGACGAGGCTGCTGGACCAGAGAATGGCTTAGAGGCAGCAGTTCCTGCTGGCAGAGGGCTTGCATGCACCCACACACATCACCTAATGTGAGGGGCCAGCAGGAGCCCTGCCCGTGGCATCTGCAGGCTTTCTTTTGCCTGTCACAGCCAAGGAATCCAAGTTTCCATCAACCCTTTCTTTGCCTTACAGGTCCCTGGGGTGCATGTTCTCAGCAAGACCCCAGCAGAAGCTCCAGTTCCGTGGCAGATGATGTCTGTCATACTGCTGAACTGCCTGGCAGGATCCTCCCATGCAGGATTTTCCATTCCTTTCTAGCTCCCTCAGCAATCTGCCACAAGTTGCATGATGCTTTCACCCATATACAAGGAAATGTGAGGAAAAGGATCCCAAGATGGCTCAGGCTGTGCTCTGAAATGTGTGCTGCAATGTAGATGTCCTGATGGACAAACACCAGAGACATCAGCTCTCAGAACAGTTAGGACCCAGGCAGCAGTAGCAATAGAATATTCTCCCTGGCAGTGAAAGCAACATGAAACAAACCACCAAGGGCTCTCTGAACATACCCTCTATAATACATCTACCACTAGCTATAAAATAGCTTCTTCAGGTGCCTGAGCAGAGTTTGTGTAGGACTGGGCAGGGCTGGGTCACAGTATAAAGAGAGGCATTTTAGCCAAAGCTTACAGCAGCACCATCAGGTGAAAAAAGAGTGGGAGGAAAAAAAAGATCAAAGGGGATCAAGACCTCCTCTAAATCCATCCCAGTGCAGTGAACTGCCAGCTGCTGTGTGACCCTGCTGTAGGACAGGCCTGAAACAGGACCACAGAATTAACCAGGTTGGAAAAGACCTCTGAGATCATTGAGTCTGGACATCTGGATCCAGGGCAGAGCAGAGGAGCAGGATAACACACTTCAGAACACACAAATCTCCCCAAAGCCATCCATGTGTAGGACCCATCAGGGCCCTCAAGAAACATCATGGCCCAAAACGTGTTGGAAGATGAGCACTGCAGGTCTGCTCTCGGAGACACAGAAGCAGAGAGCCACAGCAGCTCAGTGCATCTCCCCTCCACAGGCAGGGCTGAGCTGGTCCTCACGTGGCACCTTCCACCCCTGCCTCTCCTGCCCGCAGGCCCTCGGGAGTGGTGTGCGTGGGGAGGAGGCAGCATGCAACATGCCCATGGCTGCGCTGGCTGGCACCTCGCTCCTGGCACCAGCCTTCATCATGCTTTCAGCTGCTCTGGTGAGCAAAGGGCAGGAAGTGCAGCTGGGCTCCAGGGAGCTCTTCTGAAGCACTCTGCTGTTCGTAAAGCCTCTGCGAAAGCAGATCCCAGCACCACAGCCTCTCTGGCCCAGACTGCAGGAGCAGAACAGCAGCCGAGCTGCCCTCACCCTACAGTCTGCTGGCACCTTGCCGAGACACCCACTGCCTGCAACATGTGCTGACACCTTCTGTAAGGGGGACCCATTGCTCCTGGGGATGGAGAGTCTCTCTTCCCATCTCCACACATGGGCCTTGCTGTTGGAGCCACCCTGCAATGGCACACTGCATTCCCCACCCCTGCATTTGCCACTGCAGCTGCAACCCAAGAGCAGATTTCTGTGCTGACTCCACTTCCAGACCCTCTCAGAGGACTCACTCAGCCAGCTGCAAACCTCCACATCATATGGGTCAATGCATAGGCTACAAACCAGCCCATGGCACAGATGATCTCATCTTGCAGGAGGGATGGCTCTGGCTGGCAGGATGTGGGTCTAAATGGTTAAATGACAAGCATTAACAGCAGACTGACCAAGACGGAGTCATAGAATTGGCAGGGATGGAAGGGACCTCAAGGATCATCCAGTTCCAGCCTCCCTGCCACGAACAGGGACACTTCCCACTAGATCAGGTTCCCCAGAGCCAAATCCAGCCTGGCCTTAAAAACTTCCAGGGATGAGGCTTCCACCACCTCCCTGAGCACCCTGTTCCAGTGTCTCACCACCCTTATGGTGAAGAACTTCTTCCTAAGGTCTAACCTAAATCTCCCCTCCTCTAGCTTGGATCCATTCCCCCTAGTCCTATCACTACTAAAAAAGCAGGGATCTTTCCCCTCCCTTCCTTCATCCCCTCCACGAGTATGCCATGCCACGTGCACAGGAACCTCAGGCCACAGGAGCACAAGACTGAAGGTTTCTGTGGTGCTCTGTTGATTTAGTTTTCAAGGCAGTGCACAGAGCCACAGAGCAGTGGATTGCTGCTGTCCCCACAGTCACACAGAGCCACAGAGCAGTGGATTGCTGCTGTCCCCAGAGTCACACAGAGCCACAGAGCAGTAGACTGCTGCTGTCCCCACAGTCATACAGATCACACAGAGCCACAGAGCAGTGGATTGCTGCTGTCTCCACAGTCACACAGAGCCACAGAGCAGTGGATTGCTGCTGTCCCCACAGTCACACAGATCACACAGAGCCACAGAGCAGTGGATTGCTGCTGTCCCCAGAGTCACACAGAGCCACAGAGCAGTGGATTGCTGCTGTCCCCACGGTCACACAGATCACACAGAGCCACAGAGCAGTGGATTGCTGCTGTCCCCTCGGTCACACAGAGCAGTGGATTGCTGCTGTCCCCACTCACAGAGAGCAGTGGATTGTTGCTGTCCCCACGGCCCCACAGAAAACGTCACGCAGGGGTCAGGTAGAACAGAAATGGATGAGCTCAGCTCTGACCCACGGCATCAGCACGGTCCTGGAACAGCACAGGCGCTGGGCGCTAACAGAAGCCTGCCGCGCTGCCGCTGGTACACGAGTCTGGCATGGTAAGGGAGAAAGAACAAGCCTGCTTTTGATCTGGCTGGCAGCTTGCTCCCTATGTCCTGCAGCACACACGATCCACCAACAAGTGTGTTCTAAGCTCTACTCCAACAAGCCCCAGCCCAGCATTTCTCCAAAGGCAATGGGTGCAAAGGTTATCATGCGTGATTGAGCTCTTGTAGATGAAAGCACACAGCCACTCCACAAACACGATGCACGTCATCATCTCAGATGACTCAAATGCACTTCAACAGCTCTAGTATTGCTCTGGGTGATAACAGAAGTTACTTCATTCCTGCTTCCCAGAATCAGCTGTCTCAAAGTCACAGAGGACTTCCAGTTTTCATCCAGCAGCAGCAGCACCACCACACAGAAGCAACTCCTGATAATCCCCATTGGGACATACCCACCAGGGCATGTTAGTAATGTCCCTATTGTTTCTCAAGTGGGCAGAGATTTCTTTCTGTGCTTGTGGGATGCTGCAAGCTACAAGACACTTCTAAACCTTTGAACAAAAGCTCCATCATTACCAGGGGAGCATTTTGAAACAATAAACTATGCAGATTTTCATGTGGGTATGGGAGTGGGTAAGCCCAAAGTCTGTAAACTTCTTGAGGTGACTGAGTCAGTCTGCTGGCTGTGTGCAGGCAGCTTTGTCAAGCTCATTCCCACCATACCTGCTACAGTTGGGATGCTGCACTTAGGAGACAGACATTTCACAGTCCACTGTTTCCCAAGAAGTGCAGCAGCCGACATGATCTGTCTGCTTCGATCTCCTCTCCTGCAGTGAAAGGAGGACACCAGCAGGGGAGAAGCTTGATCTCCTTTGGTTCCTCTTTGATAGCGAGCCAGCCTTCTGGGTTCTACTGCCAAAACCAAACTGTTGGAAACTGTCCTTCTTTCTTCTGTACAAGAATGAGTCAATACAATTAAAACACACCAGAAATTCATCATTTCACAAACAACTCATTCGATGTCATACTAGATAATGGCAAAACCTGTAACAGATGGCTTTGTGCAGCCCAGCACCAACAGTGCAATCTGACAACTGGCAACCATCTCAGAAAGACTTTAAGCCTTGAATTTTGCTGTTCTCCAGCTCATCTTCTAGGTAAGGAAGTAATGTTGTCACTCCAAGCTGACTGCTTTTCCACAGACCTGTGTGACCCAAGCTTACAGGTTTAAAAGTTCAGTGCCCACTTGTGTCAATTGTCTGCAAGGCTCCAAACTGACAACCGTGCCCCTGACCAGGGCAAGCACGCAGAGCCAGAGGTTGTCTTTCCAGAGCAGGGCTGTGTGGCACTGCCTAGATAAGGGCAGAAACTATTTTTAACAAGGCTAAGTGTTAAAAATACACATTTAAATGTATTTTAAAGCTCTTCATGATCTGGAGAACTTCAGTCACCTAAACTCAGTAGCACAAAATCTTTGTTACAAAATCAAAAGGCTGTACAGCTCCACTCTTCCCTCCACCACCACCTTTTTATCATTCCAAAGAATTCCTATTTATAGGTGGAGGGAAGAATGTAGGCTCAAATGCAGGCCATGGAAAGGACAACTGAGCCATACATCATTCAGCAGGACCTGGTTCATAATTAAAACTTCATCTGCTGATGACAGGTATGAAGGATTCCTTTCTTCAGTGCTTCACATGCTGGGGTTTCTTACTGCTTAAGACACATGATTAGCCTCATGGGATGGAGAGTGCATGAGATGCGTTATGGCTGGTACCATGCCACATCCAAGGCTCACAAACTGATTTGTCTAGTTCCCTGTTTCAATATTCTGAAAACAATGCAGATTCTCTATTACTGGTTTCTTGATAACTTTTACTGCTAGTGTGAGCAAAGCAAAACTCCCAGCAGTGGGCTGGGGCCAAGGTATCCCTTCTGCAATGACTTCAAACGCCAGTCGGACTCCTTACTGAACACTGCAGCTAAATCACAGAGTGGCTTACGTTGGAAGGGATCTTGGGGATCATCTCCTCCAGTCTCCCTGCTGTGGGCAGGAACACAAAGGAGTTGTGTGAGGCTGCTGAGTATTTCCTCCAGCCATGTGTTCAATGCATACAATGTACACATGGATGTTACATGCTCTCAAGATCTCTGTCCTCTTCAAAAAGCACACACTACAAACCAGCCACAGAAATGGCTTGGTGTAGTTCTTGCAATCCATTTACCAGGATACAAAGCTGGGGAAAAAAAAACAGATTCTGCAGCACTACTCCAAGGCACAAACATTGTACAAAACTTATTAGGTAGGTTGGCATTACCTTCAGACTTCAAACAGTAATCATCAGCATGAATTTTTTTGAAACACCTACTCTGGATTATCTTGGAGATCTGTTCCATAACAACTGTGGTACTCCCATAGCAATTCCAGCAGCTCAGCTCTGACTGCACACACAGCTTTCACAACCTCATTGGTGGCTTTAATCTACCTCCAACAGTTATTGTTCTTCTTTCTTGCAAATGAAGAAAAAAAAATTGCTGCAATAATCATACATTA